>NC_135637.1:36718192-37026249 GCF_053574225.1 Canis aureus | reverse complement strand
GTCTCCTCTACCCCCCACTCCTGTGTTCAGATACTCTCCCTCTCAAATAAATAAGATCTTAAAAAAAAAGAAAAAAGACTGGAGGACTCTATTTCAGGGTGGTCTTGGGAGTTAGCCTTTTGAGTTCTCAAACATATTTAATGGGAATATGGGAGGGGAACAGTCGATGAGCATTAAGCACAAACTCAGTATCCATTGCTGTTCCCCAAAATTAGTACCATAATAACTTGTAAGTTATTTTAACAACCAAGAAGGATCACAGTTCTCAATCTACATATCTCAGTCCTTCTTTGTTGCAGGGAGGAGATCATTGGGCCACAACAGGTTAGAGTTAGATATAAGCAGATGCCCATATCTTTAGGTCCAGAACACCAACTAGGGACCCAGAGCCTTAGGGGTCCTTGAACCTGAAGAAAGGAATAAGAGAAACTGGGAGGCTCCGTGGTTTCTGCTTATACCAGAAGCTGTGGCTCAGGGTGCAAGTGAGTGTGGCAAGTCGATCCCAGGGCTTTGGAGGGCAGCTGAGAGAGCAGACACACAGATCACTGGGCTGGGCCAGGTTCCACCTGCTCTGGGGTCTGAGTCCGAGGGGGCCGACCCATCTCTGAGGACTGTCCCTAAACTCAGTTCAGTGACAGGGCAACTATTTCCTGTTGAGGGAAAGAAGCTTAAGTTGACTTGCATCTAACTTGGGTTTACAACCTCCAGATGACATTAATTCATTCAAGCATATATTGAGTTCCTGCTATGTGTCAAGCTCTGTTCTAGAAGTTAGGGATATGGCAGTGAACAAACATCAGAGAACCTGCCATTCTAATGGAGGAAGGCAGACAATCTAGGAGGAAGTAAGATAATTTTAGGTAGTGATAACTGCTACCAGAAAACAAAACACATAATAGGCTTCGGTGAGATTTGGGGAGGAAGAACTCTGGTTAGGGAGATTCCCTAACTCTGGTTAGGGAAGTGATTTCCAATGGACCACCTGTGAGCAAGAATTTGTTCTCATTGCTAGGACAATAAGGGGATAGAATAGCCCCTTCTAGGAGAGGTATGTCTCTAATTATATATACACAATTGATAATATGATTTAAAGATTACTTATTTGGTTAGTTTGGTTCATTTTAATAATTTCCAAGAGCCTCAGTAATTTTCCATAGACTGACTAAGTTGAATTTCTGGACTGCAAGTGTTGAAAGTCAGACTCCAGAATGGAGTACCCATCCCAAAGTGCTGCCGATGGACTCCTGACCAGAACATTGTCCAGCAACTAGGATGGCCCTATTACCTATTACAACATCATCCTGACCCACAATTTCACAAATGGTGAGTTAAAATTTGAACTGTGAGTACTTCTGTATTCCTAGTCTTAACCCTTTATTAATTTATAATCACAAAGTTGGAGATATTCTCACTTGTGTGCTATATGATCTTGAAGTACAGGAATTGAATAAAACGGTTGGAAAACCTATACATAGGACCCAGATATGCACAATTAATAACTTAATTGTTTTATTTGTATTAATATAATTTAATATTAAATAGTAATGATTCAATACTAATGGCGATCATATAATGACTACTTACTCCATGGCAGGCAGGAGGCTAAGGAAACAATGTGCCTCAGCACATCTAATCCTCAGAACTGCCCTTTGAGTTCAGTAGCATCCCCAGGGTGAAAAGAGTATGCAATGTTAAGAACCCCTAGCTCCAATTACTAGCTGCATGACCTCAAGCAGAGCATTCCTCAGCTCTGAAATGGGAATTAAGATGCTATATACCACATAAATTGTATGTGTGTGAAGATTAAATGAGATAATGGTTATAAACTAATATTGAACGTGCTTAATGGGAGCTTTTAGAGTTACTGTTGTAAGTCTAAAATGTTCTGTACTGAGTAGAAATTTGGTAGTCATTCAGTTCCATTTTCTTTTTGCTCTCCATGTTTTTATATGACCAATCTGGAAGGCTTCTGGCTGAATGTATGCCTGCTTACAATTTATCACAAAAAGAGCCTCGTGTGCACTTCCAGCCATTCCCCCAATCCCTGAAGCCGAAGGGAAGTAAGTATACGTAAGCCAGCTGGAAGGACTGTGTGAGCTAATGAGAATGTTTATAGCAGTGTGTGAAGAGTGAAAACAATAACATTTTGCTGTTTTTTCTTTAAGGTTTGTTTGGAGCATATATATCTGTTTTAAAAAGATTATTTATTTATCTATCTATTTATCTATCAATCAGAGAAAGAATAGTAGGGGGAGCAGCAGGCAGGCCCAACACGGGACTTGATCCCAGGACCCTGGCATAATGACCTGAGCCAAAGGCAAACATTTTAATTGACAGCTTCCCAGATGCCCCTGGAGCATATATATCTTAATAGATTCAAACACACTACAGAGAGAAAAAATTTTTTTGCTACACATAACTTTATTTTTCCTTTGGGTTAAGAAGCTTTATTACAAATTTGACAGCATGACCAAAACAAATAACACATGGATAATTACCATAAAGCTTTATGGATCTAAAAATATTTGCCATGAAAAATAAGTCACTGTGTATCTCTCGTTTTAAGAATCACAATGAGGAGCACCTGGGTGTCTCGGTTGAGCATCCAACTCTTGATTTTGACTCAGAGCATGATCTCAGGGTCATGAGGTCAAATCCCACATCAGGCTCCACATTCAGTGCAGAGACTGCTTGTCCCTCTCCCTCCTCAACTTGTGTTCTCTCTCTCTAAAAGAAATAAGTAAACTCTTTAAAAAAGAAAAAATCATAATGATACCACAATTTAGATTTATTGCCCACCTTTACAATTAAATATTAAAACCTGTTGGGGGATCCATGGGTGGCGCAGCGGTTTGGCGCCTGCCTTTGGCCCAGGGCGCGATCCTGGAGACCCGGGATCGAATCCCACATCGGGCTCCCGGTGCATGGAGCCTGCTTCTCCCTCTGCCTGTGTCTCTGCCTCTCTCTCTCTCTCTCTCTCTCTCTCTCTGTGTCTCTCATGAATAAATAAATAAGATCTTAAAAAATATATATCCAGCAATTTTACTTCTGGGTATATACCCCAAAGAATTGAAAGGAGGGTCTTGAAGAATTTGTACAGCTGTATTCATAAGCACATTTATTCACAATAGTTAAGAGGCGGAAGGAACTCAAGTGTCCATCAATGGATGAACGGATAAACACGATGTAATATATAAGTACAGCAGAATTTTATTTCAGTCTTTAAAAGGAAGGTAATTCCTAACACATTGTAAGCATGGATGAACCTTGGGGACATTATGCTAAATGAAATAAGCTAGTCACTGAAGGACAAATACTGTATGATTCCACTTGTATGGATCCACTTATACCCCTTGAGTTGGAGCAAGGTTATTTTAAACTGAAGTCATTTATGACACAGCAAATGCAGAAGCCTTTCTGGGTCTCATGTATCTGACTAAAGGCTTATCCTTCTGAGAGAGAAGCTGCCATAAATCCCTCTTTGGGGTAGTTTCACTCTCAGCCTGGACCACTTGCATCTGAGAAGTGGCAAACATGACAATATTATACTTTCCATTTGTTTTCCTAAAAGCTCCTTAGTCTTTTCCAGAGAAGCTCTTTCTTTGCTTTCCATCGCTTTCCCCTGTTCAGTTGGTATATAAACGTCTATCTCCAGCTCTTTAGGGAGCCTCTTCATCTGAATGCTCCTGCGTGAGTGTGTAAATTAATCTTGTCTTTTCTCCTGTAAATCTGTCAGTTAATTTTTTTTTAATTTTTTTATTTATTTATGATAGGCACACAGTGAGAGAGAGAGACGCAGAGACACAGGCAGAGGGAGAAGCAGGCTCCATGCACCGGGAGCCTGACGTGGGATTCGATCCCGGGTCTCCAGGATCCCGCCCTGGGCCAAAGGCAGGTGCCAAACCGCTGCGCCACCCAGGGATCCCAAATCTGTCAGTTAATTAATAGTCTCTAGATCACTGCATCTGAATTGGTAGGAAGTATTTCCTCCTAGCACACTTACAAAGATACGTAGAGCGGTCCAATTTATAAAGACAGAAAGTTGAAGGGTGGTTTCCCAGGAGCTTAGGTGATAGAGGAATGGAGGGTTATTATTTACTGGGTACAATTTCAATTTAGTAGGATGAAAGAGTTCTGGGGATGGATGGTGGTGATGGGTGCACAATAATGTGCTTAATGCCACTGACCCGCATATTTTAAAAAATGGTTAAGATGGCAATTTTATGTATATTTTACATAAATATACATAATATAAATATATTTTTACAATAAAAATAGATTATTTAAAAATGATAAAATCATGACTCATGCAGATACAAAAACGAACAAGTGTTAAAGATTTATTTAACCGGCTAGTGAGGAGAAGTCAATTGAATAGGACAGAATGTACATGTCCAGAGACAAGAATTATTTTGCATTGCTATCACTTGTCTTCTGAAGTAGCTTAAAAACCATGAAAGACTAGGAAATAGTGAAGACTAGACTGAACAAGTAAGATATGAGCAATGCATAGTTTTTCACGGAAGTATCCTCTTTCCACCTATCACAGGATAGGGTCTGTCATTCAGCCAGCTCATTCACCCCAGACCACACTAGATTCAAGTCAAAGTCCAACACAGATCAAAATTGACAGAGCTATTTCACTAAAAAAAAAAAATCCCAAACACAAATTCACAAAACGGTCTCTAAAAGAAAATTACAGACGAATCTCATTGATAAATACTGGTGCAATGGCATTGATAGTCATAATAGCATGTGACTAAGTGAGAAATACTAGAAATGCAAGGATAGTCCAATATGAGGAAATCTTTTAATAAAACCCACCATATTGGGGATCTCTGGGTGGCTCAGCAGTTTAGCGCCTGCCTTCGGCCCAGGGCTTGATCCTGGAGACCCAGGATCGAACCCGTATCGGGCTCCCTGCATGAAGCCTGCTTCTCCCTCCGCCTGTCACTCTCTCTCTCTCTCTCTCTCTCTGACATGAATAAATAAAGTCTTTAAAAAAGACAAAACCAAACCTCACCATATTGACACAAAAGAGAGGAAGAGATCCCACATGATCATCTCCATAAAGGAGAAAAAGATGTAAAGGAAGCATATACTCAATAACCTGAAATTTGGATAAAGGCATTTAACAAAATTTATTTCTGGGTTATTTATAGTTTGAAATTCAAAATAACTGTCAATAAGAGACTTCTGATGGAATATCAGTATTTAAAATGATAATCTATTTTTAATAAAATGAGATAATTTAGACAGGCTATTGATTTTTTTTTAAACATAAAAATTTTCCTGTAGGGACACCCGGATGGCTCAGGAGTGGAGTGTCTTCTGCCTTCGGGTCACGGCATGATCCCGGGGTCAGAGATGGAGTCCCACATTGGGTTCCTTACAGGAAGCCTGCTTCTCCCTCTGCCTATGTCTCTGCCTCTCTGTGTATGTGTCTCTCAAGAATAAATAAAGTAAAAAATATTATTATTATTATTATTATTATTATTATTTTTTACCATGTAAGTGACTTTAGCACTCCTAAGACTCAGATGCTTGGTGGAGATGGGCACTTGGGACAAGGGCAAGAGCTGGCTGGTTGCTGGCTTGCTGCAAGACCAACTGGCCATCATCACCAGAGGGGACACAGGTATCAGAAAGGCCATCATGACCAAGATCTTGCAGCTGGGGTGTAATGTGGTCATTGCGTCACGTAACTTTGATTGACTAAAATCTACTGCAGATGAACTGAGCCCACCAGGCTCAGGTCACTCCCATAAAATGCAACATCTGCAAAGAAAAGGCGGTGAACAATTTGGTCAAATCCACCTTAGATATTTATGGTAAGATCAATTTTTTGTAAACAATGGAGGAGGTCAGTTCAGGTCTCCTGTAAAACACATCAGTGCAAAGGGATGGCATGCTGTGATCGAAACCAAATTGATGAGCACCTTCTACATGTGGAGAGCAGTTTACAACTCCTGGATGAAAGAGCATGGAGGATCCATTCTGAATAATATTATCCTTGTTTAAAATGGATTTCCAGGACTTGTGTATAGTGCAGCTGCCAGAGCAGGTGTTTACAATCTCACCAAATCCTTGGCTGTAGAATAGGCCAGAACGGAGTAAGGAGCAACTGTGTTGCCCCTGGCGTCATTTATTCCCTGACTGCTATTGACAACTATGGCTCTTTGGCAAAAGACGTATTTGGACGGTTAAGAAAATTCCAGCGAAGCAAATTGGAGTTCCTGAGAGATCTCCCTATTGGTCTGCTTCCTGCTGTCTCCTGTAGCTTCTCTTATCACTGGAAAATTGGTGGATGGGGATGGGGCCAGTCTTTGTATATGGGAGTATTTGATATACAACTGGCCTTAGCGAGCGGGGGATATTTCTGTTGTCAAAAGGATGAGGGAGTCTTTCAGGAATAAAGCCAAGCTATGGAAACTACATATGTTTTTTATCCCCAAATGTCTTAGTATCTCCAGAATGCCCTTTGGTACTTTAGAGTTATAATAATTTGTACGGAAAAATCACTTTCTGCCTTTTGAATGTTATCAGTTATGCCCAAGCAGAAACTATTCCTGAAATAAATGCATTCTTAAGCCCCAACCAATGTTGTTTAGCCTGTGTTTAAAGACTTTTTTATGAATGAAATTAACATACTTTATTTATTATTTTTTAAAGACTTTATTTATTTATTCATGAGAGACACACAGAGAGAGAGGCAGAGACACAGGCAGAGGGAGAGGGAGAAGCAGGCTCCATGCCGGGAGCCCAATGTGGGACTCGAACCAAGGATTCCAGGATCACGCCCTGGGCCGAAGGCAGGCACTCAACGGCTGAGCCACCCAGGTGTCCCTCTAGAAAATTATTTTTTCACGCTATACGTCCACCTACCAAAAAGTCCTATTCATTGTGCATCATGGATACATCAGGGATTGGCATCTCAGTAATCAGTATGGGCCTTACCCTCACTGGGTGTTTTATTGGTAGTGGATTTTTTTCTTTCCTATGTGATGCATCTTACAAATTCTTTTTTTTTTTTTAAAGATTTTATTTATTTATTCATAGACACAGAGAGAGAGGCAGAGACACAGGCAGAGGGAGAGGGAGAAGCAGGCTCCATGCAGGGTGCCCGACGCGGGACTCGATCCCGGGCTTCCAGGATCACACCCCAGGCTGCAGGCGGCGCCAAACCGCTGCGCCACCGGGGCTGCCCGCATCTTACAAATTCATCTCTCTCAAAGCTATCCGATGTTTGTGAAGAGAGGAGCATTTTATTTTAAAGATTTTATTTATTCATGAGAGACACGGGGTGGGGGGGGAGAGAGAGAGGCAGAGACACAGGCAGAGGGAGAAGCAGGCTCCATGCAGGGAGCCCGACGTGGGACTCGATCCGGGGAATCCGGGATCATGCCCTGGGCCCAAGGCAGGCGCTCAACCCCTGAGCCACCCAGGTGTCCCTGAGACAGGGAAGCATTGCGGAGGGTTTGTTGCTGCTGGATTTGTGGGAAAGCTCTGAGAGTGGAGGTTGGAGGACGAAGAGTTAGCTGCCAGATTCTCCTGCTGCCTAAACCTTAACTGTGACAGGCAGTTTCCCTCACTTTGCTGAGCCACCTTTCACTGGAATCTTCTCCAAAGAAGCTCGTCTTTTTGTCTTAGCTATCTGTAGTCAACAATCTGGATACTGAAGACTAGATCCTTCTTTTTTTTAAGATTTTATTTATTTATTCATGATAGACAGAGAGAGAAGCAGAGACACAGGCAGAGGGAGAAGCAGGCTCCATGCAGGGAGCCCGATGCGGGACCCGATCCTGGGACTCCAGGATGGCGCCCTGGGCTGAAGGTAGGCGCCAAACCCCTGAGCCATGCAGGGATCCCCTGAAGACTAGATCCTTCAATAATACAGTGAGCTCTTGGGAGAGCTTCCTTTATTTATGTTCATCAGTTGGTTTTTGTTCTTGGGTCAATATTACTTTATGCAAATATCTGGTAAAGTTAGTATCTTTTAGCATTCTCTTGTTTTGTTGTTTCTTCTAGATTAAAGTTATAATTATTTAGACAGATTACCAAAAATATTCTGATTATAACAATAAGTTAAGAATTTATATCTTTTCAATATTTGCTTTCTGCCCTTTGACAAGTCTTTAGTTTTGTTAATTTTATTCCATTACATCAATAATTTGCTATTCTTAATTTTATTTCACATATTTATTATTAATGTCATCCCTAGTGATAGCCTGGTTAGGGTGTGGTTTCTTTCATGTGTCTAAGTTACTTTGCCATTGTACATTTACTATTCAGTTCTTGCTGGATATACTCAACATTCCCATCCAGTCACATCAATAAAAATATTCTTATTATATTAGCCTTTAAAAAATTTTTTTCTTTTAGCTTTCTATTGGTAAAAAAGGTAGAATCATGACTCTCATATAGAGTTATAAAGTGAATATGTGAGGCAGATGTTCTAGCCAATTCAAAAGAAGAATCCAAACAGTGCAGTTATATGACATAAAGGGATGGTGAGATGAATTATGAATAAAGATAAAACTGCTTTTCCACAGGTGGAAATTAGTGGAAAGTCACTACCAGGCTAGATAGAATTATATATCTATCAGTTACCTACAACATACAAGGAGTTACAAAATCGCACAAAGATAATGAACAGGAATCTGAGCTGATAATCTAGAATCTGATAATCTAAAAGGGTATACATTATAAAGGATGCATAGTTTTCCACTGAAATACATGGGTTTTTTTCTATCTCTTTTTCTTTTAATTGCTATTGAGAGCACCAGCATTACATGTCATATTGCATTGGCCACAGCTTTCCCAATGTTGATAGTGTGTATGCTTGTCCTAATTCAAACATCAACAAAATACTGATAGTGCTGCTCGTTCTGTCTTTGTTTCTCTTGGTTCTCATGATATGATCCGTGTCCATAGGTATAGTCACTTTGCCATTTCTAATTCTGATTAGTTCTTTTTCTCTTCTTTACAGTCTGCCTATTTTTCTCCTAATGCTGTTTTTCTGCTAATTATTTTATCTTCAAGTGCTCGTAATTATGCCCTTTCTTCTGCTGCCTTTGTGGTTGATTTTATTCTTATTAAATGAATTGTAGAGTTTATATGTTCAGTGTTCTTTAGTAATTGAAGAATCTGACTATGAATTTGCCTCTAACTAAAAACTTTACTTTACAGCAATGTCCACAATAGCCAAACTGTGGCAGGAGCCTCGGTGTCCATCGACAGACGAATGGATAAAGAAGACGTGGTCTATGTATACAATGGAATATTACTCAGCCATTAGAAACAATGAATACTCACCATTTGCTTCAACATGAATAGAACTGGAGGGTATTACACTGAGTGAAGTAAGTCATTTGGAGAAGGACAAACGTTATATGGTTTCATTCATTCGGGAAATATAAAAAATAGTGAAAGGGATTATAGGGGAAAGGAGAGAAAATGAGTGGGAAATATCATAGAGGGTGACAGCACATGAGAGACACCTAACTCTGGGAAACAAACAAGGGGTAGTGGAAGGGGCGGGGGGACGGGGGGACTGGGTGATGGGCACAGAGGGGGGCGCTTGACGGGATGAGCACTGGATGTTACACTATATGTTGGCAAATTGAACTCCAATTAAAAAATATACAAAACAAATAACTTTGCTTTAGTCTCAAGAACTTTGATGTGTCCCTCGTGCCAAAAGGGAAAGAACACTTTCTTCCCCTGCTTTTCTTTCCAGCATTTCCTTTTGAAAATTTGTGATCCGGGATCCCTGGGTGGCACAGCGGTTTAGCGCCTGCCTTTGGCCCGGGGCGTGATCCTGGAGACCCAGGATCGAATCCCACGTCGGGCTCCCGGTGCATGGAGCCTGCTTCTCCCTCTGCCTATGTCTCTGCTTCTCTCTCTCTCTGTGTGACTATCATAAATAAAATAAAAATTAAAAAAAAAAAAAGAAAATTTGTGATCCTAATCTTCTTTGTTCTTTTCACACATATGTAATCTTTTAAAAAGCTGAACAAGCCTTTTGCCCGTTTTGCATTCTAGGTGTGTCTTTCTGGAGCCACCTCTGTGAAAGGTGAACACAGAGGAGTGTGGGGTTCTGTCTCCCTAACTCTGTGGAAGTTTTGTCCAAGCACTTGGCTCCAAGTTTTAATTTTTCCTTTGGACTAAGACAGTTGTATGTATGTAATGGATTGTTTCTGCCTAGCTATCTAAAAGGGTGAGATTTCTTTATCATTCCAATTTCTTTAGCTGAATGCCTGTGATATGCATCATGGTCTGGTTTAATGCTTAATAACAAAACTTTCATTCTTGTCTACATTTTGTGAAGGGGTTGTACTGGGTTGACAGGAGATTTTTTTTAAAGAGTTATTTATTTATGATAGACAGAGAGAGAGAGAGAGAGGCAGAGACACAGGAGGAGGGAGAAGCAGGCTCCATGCTGGGAGCCTGACGTGGGACTCGATCCCGGGACTCCAGGATCCCGCCCTGGGCCAAAGGCAGGTGCTAAACCGCTGAGCCACCCAGGGATCCCCTGACAGGAGATTTTATTTAATTATTTCTCCCCCCCCCAAAAAAAATTTTATTTCTCCCAACAGTGTACTTTTTTAATTACTTTATTTATTTATTTATTTATTTATTTATTTATTTATTTATTTATTTATTTATTTATTTATTTATGAGAGCCCAAGAGGGTGGTGGGGAGGGGCAGAAGAAGAGGGAAAGAGGGTCTCAAGCAAACTATATGCAGAGCGCAGAGCCTGGAGCCCTCTGCAGGGCTCAATCCCACAACCCCTGGGAGAAACCAAGAGTTGGACGCTCAACTGACTGCACCACCATGCAGCCCCCCAGCAGTGTCCTTTTGCTGTCTTAACAATCCGTGTGTTATGGTTGTTATTATCTAAAACTTATAAGAAAGTTAAAAGTCAATTTAAGTGATTGTCACGTTATATATACTCTGGTCCAAAATTTTGAAATCTTTTAAAGACATCTTGAGAAACATTTGTTGCTTTTATTTATTTATTTATTTATTTATTTATTTATTTATTTATTTATTTATTTTGTTGTTTTGTTGTTGTTGTTGTTGCTTTTATTAAGGACCATCTAGTACACTTGTGATTGGGACCTTATAATCATGACGATTACATTTTTCAAATGGTTGTTACTGATACATACTAGCACCACTGATGTCTATATGTCAATCTTATGTGACACAACCTGGCTGAACTCTATTATTCTGTAGGTTTGTCTAGGATTGTCTTGGATTTCCTGTGTAAAGAGTCATATGATCTACATTTATTAGCACTTTTGTTTCTTCTTTTCCTGTTCTCATACAACCTTTTTCCTTGTAAAAGTGTGACAGGATGTCCAGTACAGTGTTGAATAGAAGCGGCGATATGACATCTGAGTTAGTCCAGGCCCCACAGGAACCAGATGCTAAGATAGGAAAATGTGCAAGGATTTTACTAGGGGAGTTGTCTATGAAGGAAAATGAGGAAGGAGCCAAGGAAGGCTTGGAGAGCTACAGATGGACATAGGCGATGAGGCAATTAGGGAGGCAAGGTGAGGTGGAAGTGTGCCAGATCCACCAGGCACTCTCAAGCAGGTTCAGCAAAGTCCTTGGCAAGTCCTCAAACCAAAGTGTCTCCCAGGAGCTAGTCTGTTGCACGCAGTCCTTGGTGCAGAGCAACACATGTGAGGTGTGGCCCTTGCTCCAGGCTGCCAGGGATTCTTGTGGGCAACAGGGTGGGCCCTGGATCAGTGACACTCCCTGAATTGGACGTGCAGGGTGCATCAGGTGTGCAGGATGTGAATGGTGGCTCTTATTTGACTTTAAAGGCAGTGTATATAGAACACCACTACTAAATATCAGGTTCAGGAATTTTCTTCCTATCCCTTACTTGATTTTCCTGTCGCCATTGACACAGTTAAATAATTAATGACATTAACCCTTCTTGCATTCCTGGTATCAATCATACATGATCATCTTTTTAAGAGAACGATTTGTCAGTGTTTCATTGTTTAGGACTTTTACATCCAGCTTCAAAAGTGAGGGGATCCCTGGGTGGCTCAGCGGTTTGGCAACTGCCTTTGGCCCAGGGCGTGATCCTGGAGTCCTGGGATTGAGTCCCGTGTTGGGCTCCTGGCATGGAGCCTGCTTCTGCGCCTCTCTCTCTCTCTCTCTCTCTCTCTCTCTCTCTGTCTCTCTGTCTCTCATGAATGAATGAATGAATGAATGAATAAATAAATAAATAAATAAATATCTTTATAAAAAAGTGAGATTGGCCAATAATTGCCAATATTCACTGTTCCTTAAAAAGGGACATATTATATTTCTCAGTTTTCTTGCCAACGCCATAATAGCATCATAGGAGTGGATTTCATAGCTTGGTGAGATTACGAATGAATGTTTCCTGTCTCTGACTTCTATAGATTCTAGTTTTGTACTGTCCAAAAATGTAGCATGTAGCTACATGTAGCTATTAATTGAAATTAAAAAAAACTAAAAATTGAGTTAGTCCCATGAGCCACATTTCAAGTGGTCTGTTGTCACATGTGTCTCATGGCTTTCACATCAGACAGCACGGGTCTAGAAAATCTCTGTCACAGCACAAAGATCTGCTCTGTAGCCTGGGTGGCCTTGGAGGGTAATGGGATGGGGCTACACTTCCCTAGGAAGTGTAGGAAGAAAGCCTAGGAAGCCTAGGAAGAAAGGAGGGTTTAGGCCGTGGAAAGAATATAAGTGACCTGAAATTAACCTGATGCTTCATGAGTGAAGAAAGAAAACCTCCGGTTAAGGACCATCCTGCTAAAAGATAAAAGGGTCAACCAGGAAATTAAGGAAGAATTAAAAAGATTCATGGAAACTAATGAGAATGAAGATACAACCGTTCAAAATCTTTGGGATGCAGCAAAAGCAGTCCTAAGGGGGAAATACATCGCAATACAAGCATCCATTCAAAAACTGGAAAGAACTCAAATACAAAAGCTAACCTTACACATAAAGGAGCTAGAGAAAAAACAGCAAATAGATCCTACACCCAAGAGAAGAAGGGAGTTAATAAAGATTCGAGCAGAACTCAACGAAATCGAGACCAGAAGAACTGTGGAACAGATCAACAGAACCAGGAGTTGGTTCTTTGAAAGAATTAATAAGATAGATGAACCATTAGCCAGCCTTATTAAAAAGAAGAGAGAGAAGACTCAAATTAATAAAATCATGAATGAGAAAGGAGAGATCACTACCAACACCAAGGAAATACAAACGATTTTAAAAACATATTATGAACAGCTATACGCCAATAAATTAGGCAATCTAGAAGAAATGGACGCATTCCTGGAAAGCCACAAACTACCAAAACTGGAACAGGAAGAAATAGAAAACCTGACCAGGCCAATAACCAGGGAGGAAATTGAAGCAGTCATCAAAAACCTCCCAAGACACAAGAGTCCAGGGCCAGATGGCTTCCCAGGAGAATTTTATCAAACGTTTAAAGAAGAAATCATACCTATTCTCCTAAAGCTGTTTGGAAAGATAGAAAGAGATGGAGTACTTCCAAATTCGTTCTATGAAGCCAGCATCACCTTAATTCCAAAGCCAGACAAAGACCCCGCCAAAAAGAATTACAGACCAATATCCCTGATGAACATGGATGCAAAAATTCTCAACAAGATACTGGCCAATAGAATCCAATAGTACATTAAGAAAATTATTCACCATGACCAAGTAGGATTTATCCCTGGGACACAAGGCTGGTTCAACACCCGTAAAACAATCAATGTGATTCATCATATCAGCAAGAGAAAAACCAAGAACCATATGATCCTCTCATTGGATGCAGAGAAAGCATTTGACAAAATACAGCATCCATTCCTGATCAAAACTCTTCAGAGTGTAGGGATAGAGGGAACATTCCTCGACATCTTAAAAGCCATCTATGAAAAGCCCACAGCAAATATCATTCTCAATGGGGAAGCACTGGGAGCCTTTCCCCTAAGATCAGGAACAAGACAGGGATGTCCACTCTCACCACTGCTGTTCAACATAGTACTGGAAGTCCTAGCCTCAGCAATCAGACAACAAAAAGACATTAAAGGCATTCAAATTGGCAAAGAAGAAGTCAAACTCTCCCTCTTCGCCGATGACATGATACTCTACATAGAAAACCCAAAAGTCTCCACCCCAAGATTGCTAGAACTCATACAGCAATTCGGTAGCGTGGCAGGATACAAAATCAATGCCCAGAAGTCAGTGGCATTTCTATACACTAACAATGAGACTGAAGAAAGAGAAATTAAGGAGTCAATCCCATTTACAATTGCACCCAAAAGCATAAGATACCTAGGAATAAACCTAACCAAAGAGGTAAAGGATCTATACCCTAAAAACTATAGAACACTTCTGAAAGAAATTGAGGAAGACACAAAGAGATGGAAAAATACTCCATGCTCATGGATTGGCAGAATTAATATTGTGAAAATGTCTGTGTTACCCAGGGCAATATACACGTTTAATGCAATCCCTATCAAAATACCATGGACTTTCTTCAGAGAGTTAGAACAAATTATTTTAAGATTTGTGTGGAATCAGAAAAGACCCCGAATAGCCAGGGGAATTTTAAAAAAGAAAACCATATCTGGGGGCATCACAATGCCAGATTTCAGGTTGTACTACAAAGCTGTGGTCATCAAGACAGTGTGGTACTGGCACAAAAACAGACACATAGATCAGTGGAACAGAATAGAGAATCCAGAAGTGGACCCTGAACTTTATGGGAAACTAATATTCGATAAAGGAGGAAAGACTATCCACTGGAAGAAAGACAGTCTCTTCAATAAATGGTGCTGGGAAAATTGGACATCCACATGCAGAAGAATGAAACTAGACCACTCTCTTTCACCATACACAAAGATAAACTCAAAATGGATGAAAGATCTAAATGTGAGACATGATTCCATCAAAATCCTAGAGAAGAACACAGGCAACACCCTTTTTGAACTCGGCCATAGTAACTTCTTGCAAGATACATCCACGAAGGCAAAAGAAACAAAAGCAAAAATGAACTATTGGGACTTCATCAAGATAAGAAGCTTTTGCACAGCAAAGGATACAGTCAACAAAACTCAAAGAAACCTACAGAATGGGAGAAGATATTTGCAAATGACATATCAGATAAAGGGCTAGTTTCCAAGATCTATAAAGAACTTCTTAAACTCAAGAGCAAAGAAACAAACAATCCAATCATGAAATGGGCAAAAGACATGAACAGAAATCTCACAGAGGAAGACATAGACATGGCCAACATGCACATGAGAAAATGCTCTGCATCACTTGCCATCAGGGAAATACAAATCAAAACCACAATGAGATACCACCTCACACCAGTGAGAATGGGGAAAATTAACAAGGCAGGAAACAACAAATGTTGGAGAGGATGTGGAGAAAAGGGAACCCTCATACACTGTTGGTGGGAATGTGAACTGGTGCAGCCACTCTGGAAAACTGTGTGGAGGTTCCTCAAACAGTTAAAAATAGACCTGCCCTACGACCCAGCAATTGCACTGCTGGGGATTTACCCCAAAGATACAGATGCAGTGAAACGCCGGGACACCTGCACCCCGATGTTTATAGCAGCAATGGCCACGATAGCCAAACTGTGGAAGGAGCCTCGGTGTCCAACGAAAGATGAATGGATAAAGAAGATGTGGTTTATGTATACAATGGAATATTACTCAGCTATTAGAAATGACAAATACCCACCATTTGCTTCAACGTGGATGGAACTGGAGGGTATTATGCTGAGTGAAGTAAGCCAGTCGGAGAAGGACAAACATTATATGTTCTCATTCATTTGGGGAATATAAATAATAGTGAAAGGGAATATAAGGGAAGGGGGAAGAAATGTGTGGGAAATATCAGAAAGGGAGACAGAACGTAAAGACTGCTAACTCTGGGAACGAACTAGGGGTGTTGGAAGGGGAGGTGGGCGGGGGGTGGGAGTGAATGGGTGACGGGCACTGGGGGTTATTCTGTATGTTAGTAAATTGAACACCAATAAAAAATAAAGAAAGAAAGAAAGAAAGAAAGAAAGAAAGAAAGAAAGAAAGAAAGAAAGAAAGAAAGAAAGAAAACCTCCATCCTCCGTCACCCTAAGCTCAATCAGTGGGATTGTGGTGAGCTTACAATGTGCAGACTTGCTCTTGTAATGCACTTAAAATATGCCTCAGTTGCCTGTTATATGTTGGTCCCTCAGACTACAGCAATGATAAGAGCAGACACCTCTTTTATTTCATGGAGCTTACAGTTTAACAGAGATAGACAACAAGCAATGATACGTGTGTGTGTGTGTGTGTGTGTGTGTGTGTGTGTGTGTGTGTGTTTGAACGAGTGGGTGGTAGGGTAGAAGTGGTAGTACAAGAGCTATGAAGCAGAGTAGGATAGAGTCATCATTAAGGGACGGGAGTGTTATCCTATGTGAGTGTTCAGTGTTCAGGGAAGACTTCTCAAACAAGGGGAAATATAAGCAGAGACTGAAAGAGAATAAAGTGAGGGAGCCAGCCAAGTGGATTTCTAGGAGAAATCTTCCAGGCAGAGAGAAGAGTAAATGTAAAGGCCCTGAGATAGTTCTGGGCCCTGTGCCACCAGTGCCTGGGGTGGGGGGTTGGGGGAGACAGTCACAGAGTCAGGTTTGCAAGACCCAAACTCTGGATGTGGAGTCATGAATGGAGGGTGGAGCGAGGCCTCCAGTTCCTTGGCTAACATCTGTCCTGCGATGGACATGAAGGACTTGGAGCCTCCGTGCTGACTTGGGGGGATGCTGAGGCAACAAGTCTCCTGACTCTTCACCAGGTCCATGGAGATGAGCAATCCTGCACCACCCAAGATCCTGGAACTTGCAGCCCACAGCCTCCTGAGCAATGAGGCTTCACCCATACCTGCCTTGGAAGAGTTCACAGTCAAGTACTTCCCACCACTGCTCATGGCTGCTTTTGCCAAAAGGTGGCGGCTCTGAAGGCACTGGTGCAGGTCTGGTCCTTCCCCTTTCTCCACCTGGGCTCCCTGATTGTACAGTGGCCCAACCAAGACAGCCTGCAAGCTGCGCTTGCCTGCCCTGCCCAGAGGACTTGTCCCAGGTAAGGGGGTTGCTGGACTGAAGTATGGGTGCTGAAAGAGCTCTGAGTTGGAGGTAGAGCTGGGAAGGAAGGGAGGGAGTACTGGAATCTGCTAGGGCTGTGAGTGAGGATCTCTGCGTGAAGTGGTTGATGGTGTAGCTGAAGAGCATTAAGGGGTGTGCTTTTTACCTTCTAGGGATTGTGGTAGAGGTTGTGTGAGGAATAGGGACTGGAAAGTAGGAAGGGAAAAACCCATTAGAGAGGAGAGGACTAGGGGGGCACCTAGGAAGGGCTGATGCTGAGACTGGGGACTTAGACTCCACAGTGGCCCAGGGCTGCTGCTGCTGCTGCTGCTGCTGCTGCTCTGCTTACCCTGGGCCCTGATGGGCTCCCCAGATGTCAGCATCTCCTCACACCGCTCTCATCTCCACAGGAGGTCAGAACTGAGGGTGCTGGATTTGACCTTGGACTCCGAACAGGTCCAAGGTAAAGGCGCCTCTGAGGCCCTGGCCAGGTTCCCTTTTTGGTTACCATTCACAGTGATGCCCCCGGCCAGGGCCAAGCCCAAGCCAGCAGAGTCTGCAAGAACTAGTGGAATTACACATGGATCTTTTCCTATGAAGGCCCCTCAAGTTAGATACATTCCTCTCTGGCCTCCTGAATAAAGTGGAAGGGAGCTGTGGGTCCCTGCCTCTCTGCAGTAGAAAGTTGCATATTAAAGAAATGCCTTTTAATAGCCTTATAGGGATCCTGAAAATCCTGAACCTAGATTTCATTCAGGAGCTGGAGGTGTTTGACTGGTTCTGGGCACTGTCTGAGCAGAGCCTGTTTGCCACCCAGCTGGGCAGGATCTGCAACCAGCAAGGCCTCAAGCTGGCCTGCTACCACTGGGCCTTCTCCTCTGAGCCTGAGCAGCCCTCCAGGTACTTCCTGTCATAGCTCAGCAAGCTGGGTCACCTTCAGAAGCTCTACTCTTACTCCTACCTGTCAGGCAACCTGCATCAAGTGCTCAGGTGAAGGGGTGGGCAGGGTCCTCTAAAAAGTACCCAGGATGCCCCCTCAAGTCAAGTCAGGGCAGAGGGTAAGACAGGAAGTGGTGGCTCTCCTTACTTGCTCATGGCATCGCAGGCAGTCTGGGAACTTGGGCTTCCCCTGTAGCCAGTGGCTGGGATCTCCTTAGGAAGAGAAATTTAATGGGGAAAGATGCATGCAGCGATTTCCTCAACAATACTTTTGGGCTCTGCTGAGTGCCTGGCATTGTGCTGGGCCCTGAGGAAAGAACTAGAGACAACACAGATCAGTCCTGGTATTTGTGCTGCCCTGGAGAGGAGTGTGCACGGCTCCCAGGATGATTATGGGAGGGAAACATCTGCTCTGTGCTGCCTCCCAGAAATTTCTGGGTGGAGGCCTTCTGCACACCCCAGCCAAGCTAAGCTCCCCCAAACCCAAACCTGTATAAAAAACAAGCTTATGCTATGGATTCTTTATGGTCATATAATCTCTTTCCAAACAGCTCCTGTCAGCAGTCCTACCAGGTACTAATGTGGTCTCCATTTCACCAGAGAAACTGTGTCGGGGGCGTTGGAAGAGAACCTAGGAGGTAGGTCTGTTGAGACTGGGCCAATCCTTGGTACACCAAAGGACATACTCCTAAATCTATCGGTAAATGGCAGCCCAGGTGAGGTGCTTGCCGCAGGACTGGCCCCGACAGGGACAGGCAGGTGTTTGCCGGCCCGGCCCTCCCCTGACAGAGCCGCACCCTCTCTCCTCAGTCACCTGCAGGAGCCACTGCACTCCCTGGAGATCCGCTCCTGTACGTGGGCATCACCTACTTGTCTCAGAACTTTTCACACCGCCTCCCTGAAGAAGCTGGATCTGAGTGGTGACAACCTGTCGTACATGGTCCCTGGGCCCTTGGAGACTCTGCTGGAGGAGGTCTCGGGGACACCGCAGCACCTGTACCTGAAGCACTGCCAGCTGAAGGACGCCGACCAGGCTGCAGAAGCTGTTGGAGACCATGCAGTGGAGCTGCCCCTGTGGCTACTGCAGCTCCAGAGGGGCGGTTCGGGGGTGGAGGGGTCTGGAAGCTCGCCTGGGGCCCCAGGCTTCCTGGGGGGTTCTGTGCTCTCCTTCCTTTTTTTTATTTTTATTTTTCATTTTTTATTTTGTGTGTGTGTGTGTGTGTGTTTGTGTGTGTGTGTTTTTTTGTGTGTGTGTGGTTTTCTTTTTTTGTGCTCTCCTTCCTCAGCTGCAAGCCTCAGCCCGGTTCCGACACCCATTTGTTCCCGTCTCCTGGGCATGTGACAGAGATTCCAGGAGCCCAGCCCTCGGGGAGCTCTTCTTTTCCTCAGCATGCCCCTCTGGACACTCGTTGGTTTTTTTCTTCTTGTCTTTGCTTCTGGGTAGAAGGAAATTGGGGGGATCCCTGGGTGGCTCAGAGGTTTAGCGCCTGCCTTCGGTCCAGGGCGTGATCCTGGAGACCCGGGATCGAGTCCCATGTCGGGCTCCCTGCATGGAGCCTGTTTCTCCCTCTGCCTGTGTTTCTGCCTCTCTCTGTGTCTCTCATGAATAAATAAACAAAATCTTAAAAAAAAAAAGTTTTCTTATCTGTAAACATGGGCTATTATTTATTCGTTTTTTAAACTTATTTTTTAAAGTTTTATAAGTATCCCCATATAGGTTTTCAAAAACTTTTATAGATTTTCACTAGATATCTTATAATTTTTTGGTGTGGTATATAGTTTTTATTATTAAATTTTCTGCTTATTACTGGTATATAGAAATGTGATTGGCTTTCATGTATTGATTGTATAAGTCACCTTGTAAACTTCTCCTGTAATTTCTGTTAATTTTTCAATTGATTTTTCTCAGTATTCTAAGTAGAAGATCATATTATTGGCAAGTAATTATGCTTCATTTCTTCCTTTCCAAACCTTATGCTTTTAATCTCTTATTTCTTCTCCTACTAAATTTTACCAAATGCTTTTTCTACCTCTATTGAGATGATAGTATTTTTTTTCTTTCATTTATTTTTGACCAAACCTAATTTCATTTACTTCAGCCTATGGGTTTTCTAGTATTAAAATGCATTGCTGGAGTGAATATAACCTGATTATGACATGTCCTTTTAATATTCTGTTGGATTTGGTTTGCTAAATATTAGTTTTGGATTTTGTATATGTCTTTTTTTTTTTAAGATTTTATTTATTTATTCATGATAGTCACACACAGAGAGAGAGAGAGGCAGAGACACAGGCAGAGGGAGAAGCAGGCTCCATGCACCAGGAGCCCGATGTGGGATTCGATCCCGGGTCTCCAGGATCGCGCCCTGGGCCAAAGGCAGGCGCCAAACCGCTGCGCCACCCAGGGATCCCTGTATATGTCTTCATTAGGTGATAACAGCTAATCGACACAGCTGTACTAATCACCCACCATATAGGGGTTTATTAACTCCTCCCTGTAGTTTTATCAATTTCTGTTTTATATATTTTGAGAATATTTTATCATGTGCATACATGTTTAGAATTATTACATCGTCTTGATAAATTGATCTTCCCCTCCTAGATAGTTCTATTCTAAGGGTCACAAAGCAGTTATTCCTGCATGCCTGGGGGAAGAGGGCCAGAGACTGAATGACTCTCCTCTACCCTGTCCTACCCACGTCTTGAGGATTTGGTCTGTTTCTAGTAGGGATCAATCTCAGTACTGGGGTGGGAACTCCACCTGGTTCCTGGAAGCCCAAAGTATTGGGATGGTCCTATTCCCCAAGAGGGGGCCTTGCCTCTTGGCTCCTACCTGATGATCGAAGGCAAGACATCTACCAAAGGAAGCCAGTCAGAAGCCTTTCCCAGACCATAGCTCATGTTGCCCAGGGGGCCCGAATCAGCTTCACTTCTTCCTATGTGTGCCTCAGCTAAGTCTGCCCAGTGAGGGCTCTTCTAGCCTCACATGCCCAAGCTTGGCATCTTCAATTTTCCTGAAATTATACAGAACACATTTTCTGGGGTTCTTGTATTGTGGGGCTCTATCACTAGGCAGAGGCAGAGTTGAGGATTTCAGGTTCTAATGCAGAGTTAGACCAAGGTTAGCACAGCTCTGGCTTCTCCAGAAGCAGCTTCTGAAGAGTATGAGTAGAGGCTTGAGTTTTCCTTCCCTGTCTTATGAGGGACAACATGCCTTGTAAATGTGCTCTCTAGAATTCTGTTTTACCCTGCAACAAATTCCATCCTGGCAAGGAACCCAGCCCCTTCCATGCACTTGGTACGTGCGATCTGGAACATGCTGGGAGGCAAAGCCTCAGCTCTTAGCCACCTGGAAGAGTTCCCCAAGAGCCTCTTCTCACCTCTGATTCTTGCTGCTTTTTCTAGTTGACCAAAGAGGCAGTGAAGGCCATGGTGCAAGTCTTACCCTTCCTCAAGATGGAGCTTGTTTCCATAACATTAGGGTTGAAGGCAAGTAGAGAAGGAGAGTCAGAGAGTTAGAGCCATGTGAGAAAGGAGAGGCTGAGATGGTACAAAGCTGATTGGGCCAAGGTTTATCAAGATGAGATTGATTAGTGAGAGCTATATACCTCCTATAGGTGGTAATATGGATGAGTACTAGGGATGGGAATGAGGGAATATCTGAGAGGGAAGAAGGATGGATGAGGTAGAGGAGGGACAGGCTGGCAACAGGGACATAGGCCTAAGGAAAAGGAATCTGGCCCTTGCTCGAGGTCTCCAACCTCTGCTGGGTTTATTGTGTGGGGGTACACTGTCCTAAAAGGCAGCCTCTCAGGCCAACCTCTCCCATCCCCACAGAAGGTCAAAGCTGAAGAATTTGACCTGATTCAAGACTTAGAACAGGATCCCTAGAACACATAATCATCTGTTCCCAAACAACAGCCATAATTGTGCAGTCCAGCCAGTGGCCCAGCCAGAGAGGAGGTGAGCCCAAGGCAGGGGAAGCACAAAGCAATAGAAAAATGCACAGATCTTGTATTGAGCTGTTTATGCAAGATGGATGAGTCATAGGTGCCTGGGTGGCTCAGTCAGTTAAGCATCCAACTCTTAATTTTGGCTTGAGTCATGATCTCAAGGTCGTGAGATCGAGCCCTGCGTTGGGCTCTGTGCTGAGTATGACACCTGCTTGAGATTCTCTCTCTCCCTCTCCCTCCCCACTTGCTCTCACACTCTCTCTCAAATAAGTAAATCTTAAAAAAAAAAAACAAAAGATGGACAAGTCCTCTATCTCCTAAAAAAGATCAAACTAAGCCTTGGCCCTCTACTCCTCTGCTGCCAGACTGTGTGGTCAAGATAGCATCAGAATCTTCATCAAGATGGTGTTGTGGGTGTTGGACTGGACCCAGACTTCCTCCAGAAGGCAGAGATGCTGGAGCGGGACTTTCACCCTTTTGCTATGAGAAGGCTTTGCCAGGCATGGCACCCGTGACCAAACTGAACAGGGCCACGATTCCACTAGCATCTCTCTGGGAAAAAGGGGTAGGACAAGATCTCAGCAACCTTGTTGTCCACCTTAGGAGTCTGGGCTACTTTGAAGCAAGGATTTTTTTCTCAGGTGAGCAGGGAACAAGTGGAAGTATCCTTTTAGACACAAAGGCCATGAACCCCTTGAATACTCTGAAGTATTCCCCCCGCCAAGCCAGGTGGGGACTATTCAGACACTCATCATAACTGGGAAGTTGCTGTCCTGGACTAGTTGGGGGTAGTAACCCAAGGGGAGGAGAAAGTTATGTCTGAAAAGCAACAGTCCATTCATTATTCTTCCAGTGAACATCTCTTCCAGAGACCATGCTAAGCATGAAGATTTCAGGGGTGCTGGTGGCAGCCTTGCCTTTGTGGAGGATCCAGTCTCCCCAAGGAAGGTGAGGGAACAAATAGCTAAATGGCAGAAGCCCTGCCTTATCAGTAATTGCTTTAAATGTAAATAGATTAGGGATACCTGGGTGGCTCAGTGGTTGGGCAACTGCCTTTGGCTCAGGGCATGATTCTGCAGTTCTGGGATCGAGTCCTACATCGGGCTCCCTGCATGGAGCCTGCTTCTCCCTCTGCCCATGTCTCTGCCTCTCTCTTTGTGTCTCTCATAAATAAAAAAAAATCTTTTAAAAAATGTAAATAGATTAAATTTTCTACAAATGGCAGAGATAGGCAAAATGCATTTAAAAAATTATTCATAGATATGGTTCATTTGAGATATAAAGACTCACGAGATACAGAGACACAGAGTTGAGATAAAAGAGTGGAAAAATATATTCCATACAAATAGTAACCAAAGACTGAAGTAGCTTATGTAGCTCTGCCAATATCAGAAAAAGTGCATATTAAGTCAAAAACAGTCTCGAGGGGATCCCTGGGTGGCGCAGCAGTTTGGCGCCTGCCTTTGGCCCAGGACGCGATCCTGGAGACCCGGGATCGAATCCCACGTCAGGCTCCCGGTGCGTGGAGCCTGCTTCTCCCTCTGCCTGTGTCTCTGCCTCTCTCTCTCTCTCTTTCTCTCTCTGTGTGACTATCATAAATAAAAAAAAATTTAAAAAAAAACAGTCTCAAGACAAAAGTGGACATTATATCTTGACAACAGAGTCCAAAATGTATGAAACAAACATTGACAGAATTGAAGGGAGAAATAGTTCTACAATAATGGAGACTTAGTTATACCTTTTTCAATAATGAATAAAACATCTAGACAGAAGATCAACAAGGAAATTGACATGAAGAACACTGTAAGCCAATTCAACCTAGTAAACATCTATAGAACATGCCACCCAACAACAGAAGAATACTCATTCTTCTCAAGTGCACATGGGACATTCTCCAGGTTGACCATATGTTAGGCCACAAAACAAGTCTTCATAGATTTTCAAAGACTGAGGTCACCCAAAATATCTTTTCTTATCACAAAGGAATGAAGCCATAAGTCAGTAACAAAAAGAAAAATTTACAAGTGTGTGGAAATCAAACACACTCCTAAAAAGTCAGTGGGTCAAAGAAAAAAGCTACAAGCGCAAGGAGAAAATAGTGGAGAGGAATGAAAAAGGAAACACATAATGGCAAAACTTATTTTTTAAAAGATTTTATTTATGCATGAGAGACACAGAGAAGGGCAGAGACACAGGCAGAGGGAGAAGCAGGCTCCATGGAGGAGGCCTGACTCAGGACTCGATCTCAGAATTCCAGGATCGCGCCCTGGGCTGAAAGCAGGCACTAAACCGCTGAGCCACCCAGTCGTCCCCATCATGCCAAAACTTATGGGATGCAACAAACACATCACCCAGAGTCAAATGGAGAGCTGTGAGTGCCTATATTAAAAAAGAAGAAAGATCTCAGATCAGTAACCTAACTTTATCTTGAGTACCCAGGAAAAGAAGAGCATCTAAATATAAAGCTAGCAGAAGGGCAGCCCTGGTGGCTCAGCGGTTTAGCACCGCCTTCCCTGGGCATAATCCTGAAGACCGGGGATCAAGTCCCATGTCGGGCTCCCTCCACGGAGCCTGCTTCTCCCTCTGCCTCCCTCTGCCTCTGTCTGTCTCTGTCTGCCTCTCTCTGTCTCTGTCTCTGTCTCTCTCTCTTTCTCTGTGTGCCTCTAATAAATAAAATCTTAAAAAAAAAAAAAAGCTAGCAGAAGAAAGTACCTACCTAAGCCCTGTCTTGGGTCCCACAGGCCCCCCACTTCTACGGTGCGACTCCACCCTTCCCTCCCCAGCACCCTGGGAGAAAGTCATCCTTTCTGCACAATGGTGCCCCTCCCCTGATCCTTTTCATCCCCACCCCACCCCACCGGCTGGGACATGGCCCCAGGGACCCTTAGCAGAGGTTGGCATGCAGGAAACCAGGGGCCTGATTGCCCCCCACTGTGAGTGGACCCCAGGGACAGCCCCATGAGCCCCTGCTGCTTCAGGGCCTAGGCCCTGACTCTACCCCTAAAGAACACTCTTGTCCCCACCCCCAAAGAATAATGCCAAGTGATATCCACAGAGAGAAATGAAATTGGAGTGGAAATGGGAAAAGATGGAGAACAACGCAGTCTTGGAGAGGGAGGAGCTTAAAAGAATAATGTAAGTAAATTCATGTCCATAAAATTGACAACCAAATGAAATAGACAAATTCCTTGAAAACAGATTTCAAAAGGTAACAGAATACACATAGAAAATCTAAAATGTCCTATATCTGCTAAAAAAATAGAATCTCTGATTTTAAATTTTCTCACAAAGAAAACGTATGCCTAGATGGTTTCCCTAGTGAATTTTTCTAAGCATTTAAAGACCTAATACTAACCCTATCTCCAAGGCCCCACAGCTGGAGATGAGCAGTCCACCATCTCTCCTATTCTCCCAGTGAGGCAGGGAGATTCTCTTTGTGCAGATCAGCTCCCCTCCTTAGCACTGTGCTCTATAGGGAGGTGGTCCTGTGAAGGGTGGCCTGGGTAGGGGCTGGAAGACAGCTCTGGACTCCAGGGAGCACTGAGCACCCACGGAGTCAGAGTTGGCGTCCTATTGCCAACACCCTGGGCATCTATCAAGGACATGCCCACAGCATCCCCAAGAAGAGATTACAGGCCCTGCTTCCTCAGTGGAGCCTGAATCCACACTGAACACACATGTATACACACACACACACAGAGCACAGGGCAAATTCAACCTTTACCAGCAGAATATGAGGGAGTACTGACTGGGCAGCCACTAAGAGTCCCTTTTGGGGTGTTGGAAATTTTCTTTGTCTTCATCTGGAAGGTGGTAACACAGGTGTTTGCATACAAATGGAATCATCATGTGTACATTAATGATGACTGCCTTTGCTGTCTACAAATTTTACATTAACTTTTTTTAGTCCATGGAAATGGAAGTTTACTTGTTTCCAGCACCACTTATTGAAAGGACTTTGCTTTCTCCTATTGAATTGCTCTGGTGCTTTTGTGAAAAATCAATTGATATTACATATGTTCATCCTTGACTGGCAGCTGTATTACATTTCATCGAGCTGTCTTTGTCTTCTCCTTATGCCCGCACCATGCTGGTATAAGGAGACTTGCTGGTTTTCTTTGTGAGAAAATTTGATGACTGCCTTATAGAAGGGTTGAGGACAGGTTATGTAAGTTCCCACCTGTGTTCTTCTCATTCAAGTATGTAAAATAAGCAGACTGACAAAATAAATTTGAGAAAAAAGTTACAAGTTTAGAAGATAGGTGCATACACACACAGATACACACACACAAGGAGCCAACACCTGTATAATATAGGAGACTCTGAAAAGAAACAAGAGGATAGTACAAAGTCAAGTACAAATAGTACAGATTTGAGAGACCTTTCCTTAAATTAGAAAAAACATCTTTGAAACCATATATTCCAAGGGAAACTGTAAACCTGAGAAAACTGATCCAAGTGACCGACACCAGGATGTATTCTAGCAAAAATCAATAAACTTAAAAAGAAACTTGGAGCATTGAGGCAAAAAAAAAAAAAAAATCACAAGAGAAAGAAAAATCAGATTATCAGACTTCTTGAGAGCAACATTTTATACCAGAAGAAACTAGAGTGATATATTTAAGATATTCAGGGAAGGAAAACATGAGTGAAGGATTTTAGGTCCAGCTACACTGACTTCCAAGGATAAAGACCACAGTTACCAATACGCCACCAGCAGCCAGGAAGGCAGAGATGCACGTGGAGCCAGCATACATAAGGTGTGAACACTAAAACCACAAAAATGCCAGAATTGACTTAAAATCATCATGGTGACAAGAAAGTAAGATTTACCCAGCAGATGTCATGAATGTGCTAGAAGAGCTAAAAGGTTTGTGTGTGTCACTTACTCCGGGGTCTGGAACTCTGAGCCATGCAGGCTCAACTGAGGCGTCATAGGATTGATAGTAGTAACTAGCTTTGTCCTCAGCTGAGAGCCCAGCAATAGTCAGAGGGACTGTGGTGCCCAAATTGGAACCAGAGAATGAGTCAGGAATCCTAAGGACTGGTTGTTGTTCTTGTAGATGAGGACTTCGGGGACCTGGCAGTTGCTGATGTGGCTTAAGATAACACATCCTGCAATGTTGCTGCCCCTTCCTGTGGAGGATACAGTGACCTTGTCTCTCAGGGATCTGACCTTGAGGCCAGCTGAGTCAGCATTGACTGGGCTTTGGCAAGAACGCTCTTGAGATCCCCCAGAACTGAGCACGCCGTGCCCCCTGCTGGGTCCAGGCCTCAGATCTTACCTCCTGGTGGGCAGAATGATCCCCAAATGGAATTAAAGAATAAAGGGGCTCTGGTGCTGCCTCTCTGCCAACTGGTCTCACCCTTTAAATCCAGTCTTAGACCTGGCCGCTAGAATAGTGTGGGAAACAGACCATAGGGCGCAGAGTGGAGACTAGGAGACCAGGAGGGAGATGGGCTTGGGTCAGGATGGTGGCCGTGGAAGCAGGGAGGATTGATTGCATCTCAGATATATTTTGAAGACAGGGATGGCAGGATTTTCAGATGAGAAATAAGCGAGAAAAAGAGAGGAATCCAGGACGCTGTCAGACACTGGGCTTAAGCAACCAGGAAGATGAAGCTGCCATTTTGGAGACGGAGACCTTGCCAAGGAGTGGGTTTGGAATCAGTTCCGTTTTGAAAATGAGTCTCATTATGACTTTTAATTCTTGGCATTTCTCGACCTTAATTTGACCATAAGATGTTTCTTTGTCCAGAGCATCTTTCAGGGCTCCTACTCAAAAAAGGCAGATTGGAGAAAAAGCCTACAGGGAGCAGGGGAAATGTGTGTCTGCTATTACTTAAAACATATTTAGGGACACCATAAAAGATATTGAAATAAGGCCATGAAAAGTTTTTTAAGCCTTCCATAATCCTAATGCTTTAACACACACACAAAAAAAGTTGTTTTTATTGCCCAATTCATCTTCCAGATGGATTTTTTTTCAGATAGATTTTCTATTCATTCATTCGTTCATTCCACAGTCACAGCATTAAAAAGAGTCGGCTATACACTCATCTGCGAATTTGATTATTTTAATTTTTTTTTTAAATGGGGACATGACCCTTTTTTTTAAAAATTTTTATTTATTTATGATAGTCACAGAGAGAGAGAGAGAGGCAGAGACACAGGCAGAGGGAGAAGCAGGCTCCATGCACCAGGAGCCCGATGTGGGATTCGATCCCGGGTCTCCAGGATCGCGCCCTGGGCCAAAGGCAGGCGCCAAACCGCTGCGCCACCCAGGGATCCCTTGATTATTTTAATTATGAACAGCATATATATTTTCATATTTATCATTCCGTTTTTACGACCATTGTAACAGCTGCCTTTCTTGCTTTCCCGGTGGCGGAGAAGAGTAAGGTGGGGGGTTTGGGGAGGCCGCGGGGAGGGGTCAGGAGGCAGGGCCGGTACCCGCGAGCCACGGAACCCGCGGACGCGGACGTGCGCGCCCCGGAGGACAGGCGAGGGGACGCCAGCCGCGGGGACGCCCGCCGCGGCCGGACCGGAAGTGGAGGCTGCCGAGTCCGCCCCCCGAGCGGAAGCTGCGGCGGGAGCCCCGGCGGGAGCCGCGGCGGGGCTGCGGGTGAGCGGCGGGCGGCGGGAAGCGCCGGGGAGGTGGGCCCCCAGCCCCGGGGCGTGGGAGAGGAGGCGGCGCCTCGCTTTCCCGCGCCCTGCTTCCCGGCGGGGGCGCCCGCACCCCGGGGCTGGCGGTGGGGGTGCCGGGAGGTGGTGAGGGGCGACCTCCATCGACCCTCCCGCGGGGCTCCGAGGTGCGGGCTGCGGCCACAGGTGGGGAGACGGAGGTGCGGGGGGCCGCCTGCCGCCCCGGGCCCGGCCCGGCCTTGAGGGCTCCGGGTGTGTTTCTCCGAGTTGTTGGTGGACAGACTCGCCGGATTCAGTTCTCGCAGGTGAAAGGGAGGACTGGCCTTATCCTGCCTCTTTGCCACTCAGCCTTCGGGAGAGGACGTGGGAAGGTCCGCCCAGAGTGGGCTTGATGGCCGCGGAGCCCCGAGGTGCCCCTAGAGCCGCGGCAAAGGTCGCCTGGGCCTCGGCCGCATTGTTCTGAGCCTCGGTCCGCTCGCAGTCAGAAAACTGCCCAGGCCAGCCTCGAGGCGTGACGGGCCAGGCTGGAGAGAGCGGCGGCGTGCGGAGCGGGCTTGCGTGCAGAGGAGGGGCTTGCTCTCCGGACCCCGCGGCACCGGCTTAAGTGGCCAAGGTGGAGATCCTGCTCTCGGTGCTGTCTGCGCCACCGCTGGGCCTCCACCCCCAAGCCGAGTTCAGTTGTTCGTAAGACGGACAGGGGAGGACTTTGTGTACCGCGACCCCCGAGGGCACCCACCGTTGCTGATCCTGCTGCGGAGAGGAGAGTCCGCCGACCGACCGGCAGTAAGTGCCCACCTGACGCTCTCACTTTACAGTTCCAGTGTGTGTTGTTTGCTGTCAACACGCCCTCAGCACTGGCTGATTCTCCCTTTTGAAATGAGAGAACCAACTTCAGATGCAGCTTTAGCAGGCGACGAGATCAAATGTGATGAACCACATAGGTTATGGAAAAGAAGGCGATCACATTTCCCTTTAAAAATAACAGACATTTAAGATTTTATTTATTTATTCATGAAAGAGAGAGAGAGGCAGAGACACAGGCAGAGGGAGAAGCAGGCTCCATGCGGGGAGCCCACGTGGGACTCGATCCCGGAGCTCCGGGGTCCCGCCCTGGGCTGAAGGCAGAGCTAAACCGCTGAGCCACCGGGGCTGCCTTAAGATTTTTTTTTTTTTTAAGATTTTTTTTTTTTAATTTTTTTATTTATTTATGATAGTCACAGAGAGAGAGAGAGAGAGGCAGAGACACAGGCAGAGGGAGAAGCAGGCTCCATGCACCAGGGAGCCCGACGTGGGATTCGATCCCGGGTCTCCAGGATCACGCCCTGGGCCAAAGGCAGGCGCCAAACCGCTGCGCCACCCAGGGATCCCAAGATTTTTTTAAAAAGCAAAAACCTGGGACGCCTGGGTGGCTCAGAGATTGGGCGTCTGCCTTTGGCTCAGTTTAGGGATTGAGCCCCACGTCGGGATCCCTGTGAGGAGCCTGCTTCTCCCACTGCCTATGTCTCTGCTTCTCTCTGTGTCTCCCATGAATAAATAAATAAAATCTTTTTAAAAAAATGCAAACCCTTAAGTAATAACAGTACAGCAAAAGGGTTTTAAGATGGCATATGGTATAATGATGGTTTATAGAAGTTTGCAAACCACTGCTTTCAGCTTTTATTCTCATTGATTTCCCCTTTAAAAAAAAAAAAAAAAAGATTTTACTTATTTACTCATGAGAAACACAGACAGAGCCAGAGGGAGAAGCAGGCTCCCCATGGGGAGCCCAACGTAGGACTCAATCCCAAGACCCTGGATCACGACCTGAGCCAAAGGCAGATGCTCAACCACTGAGCCACCCAGACGTCCCTGATTTCCCTTTTGAAGTTGGAGTGTGCCTTAATAGAAAAATAGGCCCCAAGATAACCACCGAAAATTAATCAGTTAAGACTGCAGAATTCTTTTAACAGGTAGACCCTGGTGCAGTTAAAAAAACAAAAAAGTATCTCATAGAGAAGCAGGAGTTTCAGCTCCAACTCAACAAACTTTCCAGGTAACCTTTGGAGAATCTCTTTCTCTGAGTCTTAATTTGTTCTTCCTTGAGACGTCTGTACCAGATCATCACCAGGGTCCCTTTCCCAGGATTCCAAATCCTTAAAGAAAGTCATACATTTTTCCCAGTAAATCAGTGATACTCAGATCATTACAAAGTCCTTATGCAGAACTGAACTATAAACTGTTGAACTAGAGCCAGAGCTGCTAAAGACCTACATGTAACAGTGTGGAACAGCAACTAGTCTGAGGTGGACAGGTGATCTGAAACGGGTATGGATGCCGGTGTGCCTTCGTGGGCGCTGTCGAGGTTTATCCCTAGCCCTGGATAAATGAGGTACTCCCTTTGAAGATGCTAGGACAAAATGTTTCTCTAAAGGGATCTGTAGAGAAGAATCTGTTATTTCCTGAAAGTGTTTAGGATCCTTAGGTACAAAGAAGAGTAGTAGAAATATAAAACTTCTAGAAATTTTAACACCATAGGAAAAAAGGACGTTGAGAAGTGTTTGCAGTAGTCCTATAGATGTAAAGTCTGTTTTTAAAATTTAGGTATCTAGGGCAGCCCGAGTGGCTCAGCGGTTTAGCACCACCGTCAGTCCGGGGTGTGATCCAGAGACCCGGGATCAAGTCCCACATCGGGCTTCTGCATGGAGCCTGCTTCTCCCTCTGCCTGTGTCTCTGCCTCTCTCTCTGTGTATCTCATGAATAAATAAATAAAATCTTAAAAAATTTAGGCATCTGTAAGTTTTTATTATTCACTTCACAGGTAAATTTTTTTTTATAGAGAAAACACGCACACATCAAAGCAGAGGGAGAGAATCTTTTTTTTTTTTTTTAAGATTTTATTTATTTATGAGAGAGACCCAGAGAGAGGCAGAGACACAGGCAGAGGGAGAAGCAGGCTCCATGCGGGGAGCCCGATGTGGGACTCGATCCAGGACCCCAGGATCACGTCCTGAGCGGAAGGCAGGCGCACTTAACTGCTCAGCCACCCAGGTGTTCCAAGGAGAGAGAGAATCTCAAGCAGACTTCCCACTGAGTACAGAGCCGGATGGATGGATACCAGACTTGATCCCAGGACCCTGAGATCATGACCTGAGCCAAAGTCAGACACTTAACCTGAGCCACCCAGGCGCCCCTCTTCCGTACTTCTAAATCGTAGTTCTTTTTGACCACTTATGTGTGTCTACTGCACTAAATGTAACAAGTAAAAAAGGAAGTATGGTTAGCAGAAGGCCCCCCCAGGTCCAGCTTCCAGACCCTAACCCCACTCTTGCCCCCAGGTGGTTGCTTTGCCATTTCTTGAGTGTGTGTGTGCACGCATCCATAGATGGCAGTGCTTTGTACAGTCACACACTTCACTTCTTCATGTAATTTCTCTGAAACTCAATTCACATTAGTATTTACGGAGCAGATGCACTTCTTTCTCATTGCTGCTTGGTGTTCCATTGTCTGCCACACTTTATTTAACAGTTCCTTGTTGGCATACCCTAGAACGTTTCTAATGTCTTCTGACTGATAATGCTGCAGGGGATTCCCCGGCGGTGTGTTACCCGCTGTGTCCTGCCTCAGGAACCCAGTGTCCACGTGGACAGTCTTGCCAGCGCCCACTGCTTACTTCTGCAGTCTCCTGTCCCCCTGCGGCCTCATCCCCCACGCCATTCAGGCCCCCACACCAGTGCCCAGGCACCTTGCCCTCTGACTTTTTTTCTTCTTCTTCCACCCCTGCTCCCCACTCTAGCACATAAAGATTTTAGACCCCACCAGCGCATGCCCTGCGTGGACCTTCCCACGTCCTCCCCTCCTCCTTGCCCATCCTAGAGTATCTTTCCCCTCACCCTCTCACTCCTACTCACCTGGCACATCCCATCCCTGCTAAATCTAGCCCTTCCCCTGCTGGCAGCCTGCCCCCAGTGCCATCTCCTGTCCTCACTGCTGACCTGCTGACATTTGTACTTCTTAGAGGGGCCCTCTGGCCAAGGACAGCCACTGCTTCCCACCCAGAGACATCACTCCAGCAATTCCCCCCTCACCTCCTGCATCTTCTCTTTTCCCTCTACTCTACTACTTCTATCCTCCTTACAAACATGCTGGTTTATCTTCCATCTTAAAATGTAAAAACCTACTCACTGTTCCTCTTCCCTCCTTCCAGGTCCTCTTGAGCTCACCCCCCTCAGGCTTTTCCCTTTGGCACTCCTGCATGAAACAGCTCCCATCAAGGTCACCTGGCGCCTGTAGGTCTCCAGACCCCAATGTCAGGTCTCCATTATCACCTCCCCCAGGCTGCAAGTATCTGTAGCCTTCGATGTGTGATGTGCAATGACTTCCTGCCTCCCCTCCCGCCCTCCCCACCCCCGCCACCAACCCAAGTGCCTCTTCTCTGGCCTTTGAGGATCTCCCCTCTCCTGAGTCACCTTATCTCCCCAGCCCCCAACTTGGGCTCCTTTCCCTGCTCCACATGCCACCACATGCCACCGCCTCCTCCATGGCCCAGCTGGCTATTAGGCAGCTCACATTTAACATACCTGACAGCTCCTGCATCTTTGTCCCAAACTGCTCCTTCCTCCTAACTTCCCATCTCAACAAATGGGAATCCCATCCTTTAGCTCCCTAGGCCAAAGGCACTGGAGTCATTCTGCACTTGCCTCACTTCCCCTTCTCAGTCCTGTTGGCTCTGCCTTGGGAATCAGCCCCAGACCCCAACTTTCCCTCAGCACCTCCATCGCTGCCCCCAAGGCCCAGTGACTCCCTTCTTAGAGCCAGAGGGATCTCTTGAACACTTGAAGTCAGGTCATCAGGCTCCTGTGCTACCTCCCAGTTCCCTCAAAGCAAACCCAAAGTCTGAAACTGCCCTCCCCACTGTCCCCCAATCCTCTGTGGGTCTTAATGCCTGGACTTTGTCCCACGTGGCACATAGCAACACATACTGAGCATGTAGTATGTGCTCAATAAATTCTGGTGGGGTGATTGAATTCATTCCCAGGGGTGGGATTGCTGGGGATGTGCACTTGTAGTTTTGAGAGAGATCGTCTAATTGCTCCGCACAGAGGTTGGTCCAGTTTTACTTCAGCCACCTACCTTCATAGTTTGCCTGTCACCAGACCCTCCTCCACGTGTGCTCATCCTGTGATCATTGCTAGTGAGATAAGCATGAGCTCATTTTACTTCTAATTTGCCATTACAAGTGTTGTTGGCCATCATATCACAAAGGGCTAATTTCCTCATTATATAAAACAATTACTAAAAATGAGAAAACAGCAGTCTGGCTGGGGAGAGAAAGGGTAAAGAAATAGGAATAGACCATTCACAGAAAAAGAAAGCAAATGCTTTCAAACATGAGATATGTTTCTGAGCTTCTGAAATCCTTATGTGTCTTTCCTTCATACCAAAGTTTATGTTTTCTTCTAGTATTTTTCTAGTTGTTTTTTTTTTTAAGATTTTATTTATTTGAAAGAGTGATGGAGGGCAGCCCCAGTGGCTCAGTGGTTTAGCGCCGCCTACAGCCCAGGGCGTGATCCTGGAGACCCGAGATGGAGTCTCACGTCGGGCTCCCTGCATGGAGCCTGCTTCTCCCTCTGCCTGTGTCTCTGCCTCTCTCTCTCTCTCTCTCTCTCTCTCCTCTCTCTCCCCCCTCTCTGTGTATTCTCATGAATGAATAAATAAAATCTTTTAAAAAAAAACCCTTTAAAAAAACAAAAGAAAGAACGTGATGGAGAAAGAGCACAAGTGGTGAGAGGGGCAGAGGGAGAGGAAGAAGCAGGCTCCCCACTGAGCAGGGAGCTCGATCCTGGGACCACAGGATCATGACCTGAGCCAATGACAGACACTTCACTGACTGAGCCACCCAGGCACCCCTAGTATTTTTTCTAGTTTGATCTTTTTGCGTAAATTTCTGCCAGCTCTGGAATCTGTTTTGGTGGCAATTCTAAAGTAGGAGTCTAGGGCAGCCCCGGTGGCTCAGCGGTTTAGTACCACCTTTGGTCCAGGGCATGATCCTGGAGACCCGGGATCAAGTCCCACGTTAGGCTCCCTGCATGGAGCCTGCTTCTCCCTCTGCCTGTGTCTGCCTCTGTGTGTGTGTGTGTGTGTGTGTGTGTGTGTGTGTGTGTGTGTCTCATGAATAAATAAATGATATCTTAAATAAATAAATAAAGTAGGAATCTAGCTTTAACCCTCCCAGCCCACCCAGAAGGTTGCCCAGTTGTTTAAGTAGCAGTCATGTTGTTGGGTTGGTTTTTTTTTAATACAGTGTCATATTTGTCAATGTTAAGGCCATATATATAGTGATCAAAAAGACAGCAGGAAGAAAAAAAAAGCAGGAATTCAATGTCCTGTAGCAATCATGGAACCAGTTGTCACAGTGGCCGGCAGTGATCCAGACCTCAGGCAACTCGTGCTGGTGTAGAATGAGACAGTAACTAACCGTGGCATGGTGCGGTCTATTGTAACGGACTCGGGGCAGCAGGAAATGCTTTGTCCCGCCCCAGGGTGTTGGGAGAGCTCTTTAACCAAGAGTTGGCACTAGAGCCAGGCCTTCAGACAGTCAAGCTGCATTCTCTGGGCTTGGTGGTACATTCCGAGCAAGGGAACAGAGGCTTAAGAATATGTTTTTCTTTAGATATGGTGTCCAGTTTAATTGGCCAGAGCATGATCTGCAATGCTAGAGATTGTGAAAGGCAGGCAGGAAGGTAGATTGGAGCCCATTGGAAAGGGGCTGTCGAGTACTACTGGGGTCTGGACTCCATTGTCCAATGGGTCTCAGGCCTCTTTTGGATCAGAAAGATCTAGGGAACATGGCCTGGCATCTGCATTTTATAAAATGTCCCAGGGTGGGGCGCCTGGGTGGCTCAGTCAGTTGAGTGTATGAGGACTCTTGATTTCAGCTGGAGTCATGATCTCAGGGTCCTGGGATCATGAGCCCTGAGTTAGGCTCCGTGTTCAGTGGGGAGTCTGCTTCTCTCCCTCTGCCCCTCCCCCGCCTGTGTACGATCTCTCTTTCTCTCTCAAATAAATCTTAAACAAAACCAGGAAATGTCCCGGGGCATCCCGATTCTCCGCTGAGGTGGAGGTACTGCTCTCAGCCCTGGGGAGCAAACAGAAGTGTGCCCTGGGTGGAGGGCTGGCCCTCTGCGCTACCCCAGCCTGTCAGTCCAGATCCAAAGGCCCCCAAGTCTCCCTAGCACGGATTTGGTGACATGACTGACCTGAGGTCAGGGAGCCACATCAACTTCTGCCAAAGGAACCCAAATTCCCAAGGTGTTCGTTTCTAAGCCAGTTCCATTGCCCTGGTTTATCCCATGTCTTTTTTTTTCTTTTTCTTCAGGTTTGTTTGTTTAAGTAAACTCTACACCCAGTGTGGGGCTTGAACTCACAACCCTGAGATCAAGAGTTGCATTCTTTACTGACTGAGACAGCCAGAAACCCCTATGTGTGGAGTTTGGGTTTTGGGGGGGGGTGTTGTTTTTTTTAAGTAGGCTCCGTGCCCAACGCGGAGCCCAACACAGAGCTTGAAAACTCACAACCCTGAGATCAAGACCTCAACTGATATCAAGAGTCAGATGCTTAACTGACTGAGCCACCCAGGAATCCCAAAGAAATTGTGTCTACTTGTGTTTTGCTTTTTGGGTTTTTTAAAAAGATTTATTTGTTGGGCACCCGGGTGGCTCTTTTGGGTCCTGGGATTGAGCTCCTGTTCAGCGGGAGCCTGCTTTTTCCTCTCCCTCTGCTGCTACCCCTGCTTATTCTTTCTCTTTCATAAATAAATTAAAAATCTTTTTTAAACATTTAAAAAATATTTATTTACTCGAGAGAGAGAGGGAGCGTGTATGAGCAGGGGTAGAGACAGGGAGAGAGAAACCCAAGCAGACTCCCCACTGAGCATGGAAACTGAGGCAAGGCTCCATCTCACTACCTTTAGGTCAAACTTGAACTGAAACCAAGAGTCTGATGCTCAACCAACTGCACCACCCAGGCACCGCTGGTTTTTGTTTTTTAAAATGAGTTTCCTTCTTGGTAGAGTTTCCATTAGAAGCATTTGTTTTCTGTGTGTCTTTCTTCTCTTTAGGAGTCAGCTTTGATGGTAGTGTTGAGCTGCAGAAGAACAGTTTCTGAACTTCATCTCCATCCCTCTGAAACTGGAGTGTGAAGGGCCAAAGCCCCGGGCAGCTTTCAGACAAGATGAAGACCGTGCTCATGGTTGCAGAAAAGCCATCCTTGGCCCAGTCCATTGCTAAAATCCTCTCTCGGGGTAGGAAAGACAAACCGGCGGGTTTGTGGGAGGAATCACTAAACATGGTCATTTCTTTTTTTCTGGAGTGTGACTCCAGCCCTCTGGAATTGACTTGGTTCAGGACAGTGGGTGTTACTGAAGCATCTCAGTATTAGTTTTTGTGGGTGCATTTACTGCTACATTCAGTGTGCGGTCCAGGACTCCCAAAAGGTACAGACACCATTCACAGCGTAGCACCGGGCAGTCCACTGTTGCTCATAAAGCAGCACCCAGCCCTGGTAACTTACACAGAAAGAGAATTCACTAGAAGAATACAGAGCCAAGATCTCGCCCTGGTCTAAGTCTGAGGCCATGCCACAGACCGTATCGCCACAGGAGCTTTGCCACTGCCCTCAACCACTATAGCTGCAGCCTGTGTGCCTCATGTCACTCAAGAGCAGCATTAGGCTGGCCCTGGTATATAGCCCTACTGAGACACCAGGGCACTAAGAAAGGGGACATCTGTCCCTTAACTCCATCCTGGCCACTGGGGTAGTTGGTGGGGTGCTCCTTTCCTTCCTATCTCTGACTTGCCTCCAGATAGGAAGGGTGCTTGGGTGCTCTGGGTACCTAGAAATGGCCTATGTCCACCGTGACCTCCCCTGGGTCAGGACAGTGGGATGGTGTCTCTTTGAAGGGGAGGGGAGAGCTGAGAAGTGCCCAATCCACAGAAGCGAAGAAAGTTCAGCTGAGAGGCTGTCAGTGGGGAGCGGGAGCATGAGAAGACGTCAAGGGACCTGGTAATGAGGAGGTCCATGGAGACCTGGTGAAGTTTGAAAGAAGTGGGGCAGAAATGAGAGGAAGGGCCCAAGTGTCTGCTGTGGAGAGCCTTCAGAGAGGGTGCTCCTGGCCTTCAGCTGGCCCAGGGCCCTGCGTGGTGAGCATACCGTGCTGGTTGGTTAGCAATGAGTGGTGTTTCCCGGAGGACCACGACATTCGTCAGCACTGTTACATGCAGTGGCCTGAGGAACGCTGCCACTGACTGCTCTGGGGAAGGGGGACTCTGGCCCTGTGAGTGGTGGCTTCTGGGTCTGGGGCCTCTGTGGTGGCTGTGGCCTGCTGGAGCAGCCATCACTGTGCTTCTCTGCAGGAAACATGTCCTCCCACAAAGGGCTGAAAGGAACATGCTCCGTGCATGAGTACAGCGGGACCTTTGCTGGCCAGCCCGTCCGCTTCAAGATGACATCCGTCTGTGGTCATGTGATGACCTTGGATTTCCTGGGTGAGCCCCCTGCACCCCGCCCAACCCCTATCCCACTGAGGGAAGCCCGGCAAAGTGCTGCCCCAAGTCTAGATGGAGCCAGGGAGGGCTCCAGGCAGACAAATTAGTGCAGAACCCATGAGTCCTGAGGCCAGCAGGTCCTGGGTCATCTAGAACCCAGGTTTTAGAGCTCAATGCCCGTGGGTCCCCATCCCAGAGGCACCCCTTAGTCACTGCATGCCCTATGCTCCTTCCTGTGCTTCCTAGAGGTGGTGGATGCCCACCTCAGAGGGGCTGGCCCATGCAGGCATTTGGGAGGTGAATGTGACTGTTGCCCAGTGGTCGTTTGGTGGCTGTCATTGTCATCTTTGTTATCTGTTACCTTGGAAGGGCCAGCATTAGTGACCCAGCAGAGCCACATGCAGGGCCCTGTGGTTGATGAGAGACTCCAGCCTAGGCTCTGTCTCATGCTCTACAGGCTCATGGGCTGGGACTGGAGCCTCTAGAAATTTCTGTTCCAAAAAAAAAAAAAAAAGAAATTTCTGTTCCACATGTGTGATGTGAGTCTTACGATAGTGCCATCCACTTCCTAGGATTGAGGACTCAGTGTGACGGTGAAGGAAGAGAGCTTAGTGCACAGCAAAGTCTCAATACTTCTTGTTGCCCAGTGACAACAAGGACATTGATTCAGTCGTGTGGCCAAGCATTTGGACTCTTGAGTTTTATCACCAGCCAGCAGGTGGGGAGCTGGGATTTGAACTTGACTCTGTATGACCCCGTTCTCCCAGGCTGTACGAAATGGGGACAAAAAGAAAGCCAGAGGGCTAAGCTTGCAAGCACTGAGCACTGAGTAGAGAAGTAGGTGGATGTACCAGACACGAAGCCCAAGAGACTGATTCCCCATGGGGTTCCCCTGAGCACCTGTCATGTGTGCAGTCAAGTGCTGGGTAGGGGGAGAGTTGCAGCTATTCAGGCTGGAAGAGAAGACAGAGGTAGGAGGGGTGTGGTTCAGTGCTCTGGCAAAGTGAGCCAGCCCAGGAATGGCGCTCCAGCCACAGGGCATGTCCTGAAGTGAGGCTGGAGCAGCAGCAGCCCTGCCCAGCGGTGGCTCCTGGAGGTGACCAAGGTGTGGTGTCACCTCAGCAGCCCAGGGGAATGAAGGCCCAGCTCTGCCTCCAATTGTGGGGTTCCCCTGGGCAAATTGTTCTCCAAGCCTCCCTCTCCTCCTGGGCCTATGACAATTGGAGAGATCAAGCTTGGTGAGCCAAGAAGTATGATTCAGCTGTCACTGTGGCTATGGTTTGTAGGAAAGTACAACAAATGAGACAAGGTGGACCCCGCAGAGCTGTTCAGCCAAGCCCCGACAGAGAAGAAGGAGGCTAACCCCAAGCTGAACATGGTGAAGTTCCTGCAGGTGTGTGGGCGTGCTAGGGCATGGGCACCTGAGAAGCCTCTACTCTGGGCCCTCTGCACTGCAGGTGGTCTCCAGAGTCCTCTCTTTCATGAACTGGAGGCCTTTGCTGGAAGCCCTGGGTGGGCCTCGCAGCCCTTTCTGCGAGCTCCCCCTGCTGGCCCACGAGGCACCTTTCAGACTGTTCTCACAACCATCCACTGGCCCACCTGGGCAGCCGGGTCACTCAGCCCTGGAGAGCAGAAATTCTGCTTTTTAAACTGTTTGTTGGTGGTGGCGGTTTTTCTCATCTTAAATGCACACACATTATGGAAAATAGTAAAAAGTAGAAGGAAGAAAAAATATATAATCACACTACCTAAGACAACCACCATTAACATTTAGGCTTATTTCATTTCAGCCCTCTTCCCATGCAGTTTTGGGGGTTAAGATCATTTTGCATTTATAATTTCTTTGTGTCCAAAAAACAAAGTCCTGAGTGAAGTTCTCTGAGTGGCTAAGGCAGCCTAACTGCGTCTAGCGCCGCTGCTCAGCCCGGGCCCAGTCTGGGTGGCAGTCCTGCTCCATGGGGCTCAGGGTGTGGTTGGGAGCACCGTCGGTGGGCACTACGGGCCGGGCCACGGAGGGGCCAGTCACTGTGTACTCTGTGGCAGGTGGAGGGCAAAGGCTGCGACTATATTGTGCTATGGCTGGACTGCGACAAGGAGGGAGAGAACATCTGTTTTGAGGTAAGAGGGGGCCTACTGCTGTCCTTAGTTCGAGCCTTCCCACTGACCTGTCCTCGCATTTGCGCCATGCCGGGGGTGCGGCTGGGAATCTGCTGCGTTGCCTTAGAAATGCCTTTTCTCCTCCTTTAGTTTGGAAATTGCATAGACACTTTGAAATGTATGGACTCTGCCAAGGGCAGAGGGGTATTACCTATTCCCCTACTCGGGTGCACTGTGTGAGCAAACATACAGACAGAGGGCAGAATTTTCTCAGTGGATAGGAAGGTTTTCAGGCCTTCTGGGCACCTCTCAGGGACCTATGGCCAAGGCTGGTTGCCACTTAGCTACCTTTCTTCCTGCTTTTCTCACTTCCAGCCTTCACCGTCCCCTCCAAGATGCCATCAAGCCTCCCCCTCCCATCTTGTTTCCACCCTCCCTGCAAGGACACAGGTGTCTGCCTCTCTTGTGGCTGTGACGCCCTCACGCGGCTCCTGACTGCAGGTGTCCCCTGGTGCAGCTCACGCTCCTGCCTCTTGCACCCCCAGTTCTCACCCGGAGCCTGTTACACTTTGGGGCTTAGGAAATGCTTCCTGTGTGGCCAGGGAGCTCAGGACACCCCAAGTTCCAACACAGCACCCTCAGTCAACGTGATCACGCTTTGTCCCTTCCTCGGCACTCTTGTCCCGGCCCCACCCCTATGGGACTGCTCCTTCCCTGGGGGCGGAAGCTTGGGGGCTTTCTCCCCTCAGCAACAAAGGCACCCCCCACCAAAGAATCTACATGGCCAGGGTCCAGTGTGACTCCCCTCCCACTGCACAGCCTTCATAGTGAGTCTGGCTCCAGGCCCCCTGCTGGGCTTAGCCCTCAGTCCCTAAGGTGGGGGTCCCCTGTGCCCTCCCTGCTCCTGCCGTTTGTCTTTTCCTCTTCATTCTGTTTTCCCTCCCTGGCTTTTCTTCAGCTTCTTAAGAGTTCCACCCACCCCTCCTTGCACTCTGCCCTCTAAAAAGAAGGGAAATGGGTCAAGTGGGGTGGATTGCATGACTGAGTTTCCCTGTGTCGTGGCATTAGCATTTCCTGGTTTGGCAAGGGTGAAAGCAGATAAGAGAAAGGATGGTAGTAAGGGGGGGTGTTTGAACAAGTTTGTCAGTGGAAGGAAAAGAAGCCATGTAGCAGGAGTGATGTGGAGAGACAGACTTCTGGACAGGCAAGGAGGTGGAGGAGGGTCTGGCAGGATGGAGAGGAAGTCACACCAGCAAGGTTCAGCCCCAGAGAGGAGCCCTCACACGAGAGGCGTGGAGGCAGAGATTTGGAAGGTGAGTGACAGCTGGGCTGCCTCCCCCAGGTCCTGGACGCTGTGCTGCCCGTCATGAATCCAACCCATAGTGGCGAAAAGACCGTGTTCCGGGCCAGGTTCAGCTCCATCACAGACACGGACATCTGTGCCGCCATGGCCCGCCTGGGCGAGCCAGACCACAACGAGGCGCTGTCGGTGGACGCCAGGCAAGAGCTGGACCTGCGCATCGGCTGTGCGTTCACCAGGTGCCGGCTGCCCTCCCTTTGGCCAGGGCTCCTGCCTCATGGGTCCCCATTTGCTGCCCCTGGGCCTGGTTAGTACTAGGCCAGTGTCCATATTCTAAAAACCCTGAAGGCAACTGTCTCTCTGGCAGGGTGTTTGCCTCACTGCATGGGTCTTGAGGAGAGGGTGGAGGGCATAGAATAGAATAGAAGGGTTTCCCAGCCCCAGGATGGGTGGAAACTCTTCTCTCTTGCCTTCCGTGCCATGTGTGCAAACACATGATTCCTCTCTACCCACACACACCTTTCCCGGCCCCTGTGCTGAGCCACGTTCTCACTCTGTCCCCTGTCTTCTGAGCAGGGGCACTGCCGCCAGCTGGCCCCATGCTGGACTCAACGTGGGTGATTAACGATGGTGGCTTTGAGTGCATACGTGACCAGAATATCTTTCTCTACCCCATGCCTCCTTGTAGATTTCAAACTAAGTACTTCCAGGGAAAATATGGCAATCTAGACAGCTCCCTCATCTCCTTTGGGCCATGTCAAACCCCTACCCTGGGCTTCTGCGTGGAGAGACATGATAAAATCCAGTCCTTCAAACCGGAGACGTACTGGGTGCTGCAGGCCAAGGTTTGCTTTCCCTTCCCTACACACGCTGGGTCTTTCCAGGTTCGGGCTGTGGACTCTGAGGGTCTTCTGTCATCATCCGGCCCATTAAACCCCCGAGGCCAAGGGCACAGGAGGGACGCCAGAGTGGTCTGTGGGGTGCTCAGGGAAGGGATCCCAGCCTTCATAGGCCTGAATGCATTGAATTTAGAGGCAAGAATGAACTCAGCCTTGAGGGGGAGGGGGCCGGGTAGATCATGCCTCAGAACAGTCAGCTGTGATGGTCAGGTCCGAGGTTTGGACCAAGGGCCATAAGCCACTGACTTTCAGACTTTTTGAAGTCTTAGAACCATTTCTCCAAATAATGCCGTCCGTGTAAGCTTCTTACAAGATTTAAAGCAATACAGAGCTGGTCTGGTTGACATAGGGCTGGGGGCCCCTGTAAGGACTACACCTAGTGCTGGCCAGGTGTCAGAGGGTGGGCAGGGATGGCATTTGTGACGGAGGTTCCAACACCCTTAAGGATACAGCAGCCTTGGCTCTGGGCTCCCCGTACGAGACTACTTGCCGAATCTCAGGGGAGAGGCCTGGAGTCAGGGCAGCCTTTCCTTGGGACAGGGCTGGGTCTCAGCCTACATATCTGTGCACCTCTGCACACCTGTATAGGTATGGCTGTGAGACCTTAGAGCCGGGACCATTTTCTTCCCAGAGGAGGACCAGCTTCATCTACCTCGATTCTCTTCCCTGGCAGTGTGTGCTCACCTGGACATTTTCTTTCCCGTCTTCTGCCTTTGTACTTTTTCCTATAGGTCAATGCCGATAAAGACAGATCTCTTCTTTTGGACTGGGACCGAGTACGAGTGTTCGACCGGGAGATCGCACAGATGTTTTTAAACTTGACAAAGCTGGAGAAGGAAGCCCAGGTGGGCCTGCCCCACGTGTATCTGTCACGTTTGCTCGGGGCAGGGGTAGACCTTGGATGCCTCTGGCTAGAAGAGTAGCTCGTGACCTAGGGTCCCATCTTTCTTTCCTTTCTGGAAATAGACATCTTGTAGAAAGATGGACAGTTATTGATGCAAGCGGTAACTGTGTGCTACATCCCTGCTCTGTACCAGGCATTGCCCCACATCCACGACCTGCAGCCCCTGTCCATGTGACCCCAGGGGCATTATCTCTTTTTGGCAGGACTCCATTTCACACCAATGTGCCTTTTCTGTGATACGGACGCTAACAACTCTAGAGGGACCTGTGTGCATGTCAGTGAACTCGGCCGAGGTCACACAGCTAGCATGGGATATCCCAGCCTCAGTCAGCTTTCCTGGCCTTTATGGTGCTGTGTTTTTTACTCAGGTTTTTTATGAATTTGAGAGTCATGTGCTGGGCTTTTAGGAAGAGGGTGATGCCACCTGGCAGGGGGCTGGCTGCCTGGGGTGGGGGCAATTCCACCGCCACTGCAGTGGCCCACAGCCTTACCAGCTACCACAGTCGTGCAGGTACGGCCTGGCCTTCTTCAGCTGCCTTCTCGTCCTTTTCAAGCTTTCCTTGGGTGCCCTCTGCTTAGACATGCAATTGATGCAGGCTTCCAGAACTTCCTCCAAAGCTGCTTCACACTTTTTCTTTTTTTTTTTTTTCTTAAGATTTATTTATTTATACATGAGAGACACAGACTGAAAGAGAGAGGCAGTCATAGGCAGAGGGAGAAGCAGGCTCCTTGCAGGGAGCCCAGTTTGGGACTCGATCCCAGATCCCAGGATCACAACCTGAACCGAAGGGCGCTGCCCAATCGCTGAGCCATCCAGACGTCCCTGCTTCACGCTTTTATCCTTGATCGTGTTCTCAGGATACCCCTTGCCACCATCTCCAGGTCTCACCCATAGTGATCCCAGCTTCCACTGCAGCACACACCCATTTTGGACTAAATTTGCCCCCACATTTGTCCTTCTGGAATCCACAAGGCACTGCCCTGATGCATGGCTGGTCTCTGTGGTGTTAGGAGGGGCAAAGCATCACAGTTGTTTGGATTGTTTTAGCCACAGGCAAGACAGTCCTCTCTTCTGACAACCGTTCAGCCCAGAGTTTGAAGCTGATTGATATTTTATTTAAACTACATGCTGTTTACAAACATTTCAAAACAGTTCCCAACATTGGAAAATTACAAGATGTCACATAAAAGGCCTGATTTGCAGCTTTTGTTGACAAACTAGAAGATGTAGCAACACCAGTAACCCCTGGTGGGAGCACTTGGGTGCACCGAGAGGCAAGTGGCTGCCCAAGGTGGGCCTGCACTCCGTGGCCTGCCGCAGGCCTCACCTGCCGTCCCAGTGGCCTGGCTGTTTCTGGCTCCTGTAGGATGAGTTTGTAACCCCTTCTCCTGGCTCTTCCCCATTCCCCATATTTACCAAACAAGACCCTCACATGTGGTAGACCTGCAGGTTCAGATGGAAAGGGTTGCACTGACTAATGCAATATCTCCAACATTTCAGGAATAGGGAAGAAATGGTCATCATAAAACTGTGGGGTGGGTTAGTTGTTGCTAAATGCCAGCAGAGCACTAGGAGAAAATGGTGGGTGCAGGACAGCCAACAGATGTGGGAGCCAGATGGCTTCTATGGCAGTGCTTAGAGAACTTTGCAACCTGTGGCCAGAGGGAAGACCAAGATCTGTGGCTGGAGTGTAATGGAAAAACAAGGTGACGGATATTATAACCCCCGCATCTCTGACACCAAAGTCAGGCTGTGACAGGGAAGGCATGAGACCTGCGACTTGGCATGGGCATGTCTAGCTGAATGCACTTGAGAACTTATAACTCCGAGTCCCTAAAACTCTGGGCCAAGGGGCTTCCTCCTTCCTATAGGTCTGGAGCTTCCAGCTTCACCTGGAGACATTGCAGAGACCACACCCAAAGGCTGGTTCAGGATTATGCGTGCCTTACTCAAGAAATGTCCCAGATCCCATCATTTCTTTTGGACTAATAACCAATGTTAAGTATCAAAGTGTCCTGACTAATGGCTATTGTCTCTGGATGACAGGAAGGATAACTAAAAGGACCTAGGCAGTCATGCCTAGACGTGTCTTGAGGTGTTGGATCAAGAAGAGGATAAAAGGCTGGATGGAGAGAATTTATCAATCCTGGTGCAGTCCCCCATGATTCTGACCAACTTAGAGTTGGTCCTGATGGGATAGTATCTGAAACTTGGATAAATGGGATCCCAGTGTCAAAAAGATGGGGATGCTGGAACAGAGTCAAAATGGTGAGAAAGAAGAGAGAGGGAGCAAGAGCAGGGGGGAAGGGCAGAGGGAGAGGGAGAAGCGGACTCCCTGCTGAGCAGGGTGCCTGATGCCGGGTTCCATCCCAGGACCCTGAGATCGTGACCTGAGCTGAAGGCAGATACTTAACCAACTGAGCAACCCTGGAGCCCCTGTTTTTGTTATTTTAACTGGGCTCCACACCCTACATGGAACCCAACATGAGGCTTGAACTCACGATCCTGAGATCAAGACCTAAGTTGAGATCCAGAGTCAGACACTTAACTGAATGAGCCAGCCAGGTACCTCTAATTTGTGGTTTTAATTCTCTAATGATTGATGATGTTGAGCATCTTTTTATGTATTTGTTTGCCTTCTCTATGTCTTCTTAATGAAGTATCTATTCAAAAATTTTCTCATATTAAAACTGAATGGATTGTTTTCTTATTAATGGGTTTTGAGACTTCCTTATATAGTCTAGATACAAGCCCTTTATCAGGCATGTGTTTTGCAAATATTTTCTCCCAGTCTGTGTATTTGAAATTTTTAAAAGATAATTTATTCATTTATTTGAGAGAGAGTAAGCATAAATGGGGGGGGGGGCAGAGGGAGAGAAAGAAGCAGGCTCCTTGCTGAGCAGGGAGCCCAATGTGGGGCTCCATCCCGAGACCTAAGATCATGTCCTGAGCTGAAGGCAGACATTTAACCAACTGAACCACTGAGGCTCCCCTGTATTTGGATTTTCTTAAGAGTATCTTTTGAAGAGCAGACATTTTTTTTTATTTTTATGAAGTTATCAACTTGTTATTTTATGGACAGATAGTACTTTTTGCTGTATCTTTAAGAAATCTTTGCCTAACCCAAGGTCACAAAGATTTTCTCCTGGAAGTTTTATAGTTTTAAAGTTTCTATTTAGAGCTGTGGGTTGTTTTTGAAATAGTTTTTGGATATGATGCTACACAAGTATTTGTCAAAGAGAGGATGGTTATACAAATGTGGTAATCCGGGGATCCTGGTGGCGCAGCGGTTTAGCGCCTGCCTTTGGCCCGGGGCGCGATCCTGGAGACCCGGGATCGAGTCCCACGTCGGGCTCCCGGTGCATGGAGCCTGCTTCTCCCTCTGCCTGTGTCTCTGCCTCTCTCTCTCTCTCACTGTGTGCCTATCATAAATAAATAAAAATTAAAAAAAAAAAAAAAACCGGGACATAGAAGGACGCCTGGGTGGCTCAGCAGTTAAGCATCTGCCTTCAGCTCATGGCGTGATCCTGCACTTCTTGGATCAAGTCCCACATCGGGCTCCCCGAGGGAAATCTTCTCTCTCTGCCTCTGTCTCTGCCTCTCTTTCTGTGTCTCTCATGAATAAATAAATAAAATCGGAAAAAAAAATTAAAACCAGGGCATAAAGAGCAATAAGTTTGACTCCCAGGAGATTCATCCAGGACCCTCTTGGTATTCCCTTGCCCCGTTGTGACAGTAAAAAGACAAGTGCCACAACCCTTGCCAAAAGAGGCCTGGTGAGTGGGGCTCAGAAATTTTAGAGATGAAGGTGTGAGGAAGGCCACCTGGCAACTTAGCGAGGAGGACAGCAGAGTTTGTAGGGACCTTGAGGGGAATCTGCAACAAATAATGCAGGGAGGACAAGATGAGTATCCATCATAGCCCAAGACCAGCTGCAGTGGCCAAGGCCATCATTTACTCACTGGTCTTCCTCTTCTGAGTCTTCCCCAGGATTAGAGGCCACTGGAATCTCAGGGGAGACCCTTCCCACATAGGTGAAGTGCATTCAGGCAGTGCACGTGGTCAGTTGGCCAGCAATAGATCCTGGATTTTGTGGAGGAGAAGAGGAGTGACCCATTGTTGGCTGCACTCAGAAGCCAGAGGCCTCATCTCCTCCTACCTGCTGGGCAGAGGCCCGAGGCCTTGGGCAGAGAATCTCCACAAAGGGAGAAAGCAGAAGTCAGTGTGACAAGTAGACTGTGCTTAAACAGCCACCTCAACTACAGAGGGAGGTTGATGAGGATCGTTCAGGTGCAGATGCACATCGGGGAGATGCTTAGTGGCTTCAGGTGGGAGCAGCTGTAGGTGGGAATGGCTCCTCCTCAGAAAGGCATTTGGGAGGAAGGCTGACAGGCTGAGGGGGAGGGCAATGGAGGTCGCCTCAGAGTGTGGGAGTTCTCACTGCCGACCTTTGGAGAACCTCTTTTCTGTGTCCTCTGCAGCCATCAGTAGAATATACATCCCTCATGAGGAGTCAAGTAGTTGGACTGACTTTTTTGCTGAGTGAGAGGGGCATGAGGGAGGGGCAAGGGCAGAGACACCCCTCTGGGTTCCAGGCATGTGGCTCTTCTTGGGCTGTTCCTTCAGAGAAATGGGACATTTCAGAAGCACAGGGGAGGGTTCACACACAGCCACTTCTGCAGCAAGGGCCCTCCTGCTTCCGAGGAGCTCTGCCATCAGAACAGTTGGTGGTTGTGACAGGGGCCTGGTGTGCCCTCCTGTCCTGCCTGCTCCATAAGCTGCCTCCCGGGCCTCAGCTCTGAGCAGGTGCCCCTTCCTGCTCATACATAAGTGGAGCATGCTCAGTTGGGTCATAGTCCAGTGTTTTGGTGGTTCTAAATGCTCACGTACCAAACCTGCCCCAGCGCATTCCCCTTGTGCCCCACAGAAGAGCAGCCTGCCATGGGATGTGAGGGCTGAGCACTGCTCCAGGGAGCAGCAGAGCAGTCGGGGTGGGAAGTAGAGGAAGGTCGGGCCCGGGTGTGGATTGCTGGCCGTGCTGGTGGTGGAGGTAAACGCATGTGGTTGTAGAGCCTCCTCGAGTACCACAGTGCTGGTGGGTGGCTCTGGCCCTCGCCTGGGGCCCTGCCTGCGGCTGTTGCTCCTGAGGCCTCGTGGGTTCTGCAACTGATTTCTGATTTCACCACCTGTATAGGCTTAGGTGTTGGCTTCTGTAGTCTGCACACTAGTTTCCCAATCCACCTTTTTCAGATTCTAAAAGTTGGCTTTTCTTGAAGAGTGGGGCTAATTCATTCTCCTTGACTTTCTGGTCTTAGCTATTCCTTTACTTCATTTAGGGTTTCAGGAGGCAGCTGAGAGCACTCAGGCTCAGTTGTCCATGTGTCATCAGAAGTTCACTGAGAGATTCTCAAATGTGTCAGTCTGCTCTTGTTCCTAGAAGAAATGCTTTGTGATTCTGTTCAAAGAACGCCAATTAGTTCTTCTTAGTAATGTTTTAGTAACGACCTTTGTATCTACTTATACTTGAGATGGTACATTTTAAAGAAGATTTATTTACTTGAGATAGGACAAGCGGGGAAAGAAGGGCAAAGGGAGAAGCAGACTCCTCGCTGAGTGCAGGGAGCCCCATTCGGGGCTCAATCCCAAGACCCTGGGATCATGACCTGAGCTGAAGGCAGCCGCAGAGCTGAGCCACCCAGGCACCCCACGATGGTGCTTTAATGTTCCCTTCTCTTGTCTTTTTCTGACATTTTATGTCAAAAATTCACTAGCCCCATAAGAGGGGTTTTTTATGTCTTCTTGATTTTTTAAAAATAATTTTCTAGTCTCTGAATTGCTCTGAGCTTGGTAGAATGTGAATAGGAACGTATTCCATAGAGCAGGAAGGAGGACAGATCTGAACTTGTGGAAAGTTGCCGTTACTGTTTTAGAAGCTCTGCTTGCCAGAGAAGGCAAACAAAACCTCAGGACCCGACCTCTTACCACTGGACTGGGGTAAGAGATGGGTTATTCTGTCCGGCTCCTTGAAATCACCTTGGAGATGGTGATGATCTTTGGGAAAGTTCAGGAAATTAGGTTTGGAACAATTTATACTCTCTGAAGTCCAATAAAGAATGGAGATGAAGCCATAATTGTTTTCCTTCACTTAGCTGGTATTAAGGGACACTGGGTGAACCTAGCAGAGAAAGAGCTGAAGATTTAGGACTAGAAGTTGTAGGATGGCAGGAGAGGTGGAGGACCGCCTAGGGTCTCACTTCCTGCTAAGATGGGTGGTTGAGGCTGAGTGTCCTGTGCCAACAGGAGGAGGCTGAGCCCTGTGAAAATCTACTTAGGCTTTTCCCTTAACCTTGTGCCAGGTTGGTGGAGATGAGTGGACAAGACCCTCTCAATCTCTTGGATCTTGCAGCACAGAGCCTGCGGAATGAGAAGGCCTCAGCTGTACGTGACCTGGAAGAGCTCCCTGTGGGCCTTTTCCCAACTCTGTCCACAGCAGCCTTTGATGGGGGACACACGAAGACTGTGACAGCAATGGTGCAGGCCTGGCCCTTTCCCTGCCTCCGTCTGGGACCGTTAAGAGATCAGTCAAGAACTCAAGACCTCTTGGAAGCCGTCCTGGATGGGCTGGAATTGGTTCCTCCTAACGCAGTTTGGCCCAGGTAACTGGAGAGTTGGGGTGCTGGTAGGGGCACAGTGAATTGCAGAAGTGGGAGCTGGATTCAGGGATGTGGAGTCCAAGCATGTGCTAGCCTCTCCTGGTGGTGCAGCATCTGTCATCATGAGGCCCTGAGGCCATTGTCAGAGTCCCTCCGTGAAGAGAGTCCTGGCATAGTTCAGAGCTGATCATGCTACTGAGGTGGTTAAGAGTGTGGCTGGGTTCCTGGGTGGTATCCCGGCAACGTATAATGTGGGGAAGCAAGGAGGGCACCTAGAAGGCGTAGTGGACGGCAGAGGGCAGGGCTGCTGGTTGGCACAGTGGTGGGTCCCCAGGGTCTGCCGCTGCTGCTGGGTCTCCTGCCGGCCCCGCTCTACAGGCCTGAAATTCCTCATGTCTGCTCTCCTCCTCATTCCCCACAGGAGATCAAAGCTGAAGGTGCTGGATTTTACCCATGACGTTGAGCACTCCAACTGGGAGGAGTGCTCGGAGGCTACTCCTGCACCCTTTGTCATCACTCACATGCTAGAAGAGCCGGAGGCGGACAAGCTGACACCCAGTTACAAAGAACAGCCTTAGCATCACCGAGAACCCGAGGAAATACACAGAGACCTTTTCCTAGGTGGTTTGTTCGGCTTCTTCCACCTGTCTGGGTTCCCCTCGTACATACTCCAGAGAGTCGAGAAGAACCATGGCGGTCTGCGCCTCCACTGTCAGACACTGGTCATTGTCCAAGTGCCATTCCTCAGCCTTGTCGAGATCCTGGGGATTCTGGAGCTGGAGACCATCCGGGAGCTGAGGCTTCATTACAGGCGTACGTTCTGCTCCCATTCTGACCTAATCCAGTTTTTTACCCGCGCAAGGGTAAATGAGCAACCTGGGCAACCTCATCATGAACGACATCCCCTGGGATTTCCCTGCAGACTGTTTCTTTTTGCTGAGTCCACTGGGCTGCCTCTAGAAGCTCCATCTCATCTTTGGCTGTCTCTCGGGCCAGCTGCATAAGATGCTGAGTGAGTGTGCGACAAGTCCCTCTGAAGGGCCAGGGGCCAGGATCCCTGGAGTCGTCCCTGAACCCCGCTGCGTCGGAGCAGAGACAAGCCTGGATTTCCAATCCTGTGAGGCCGCAGAGTCACTGAGGACACAGACTGCAAGGCTGAGGTCTTGGACCAGCCAGTGGCTGTCGATTGCTATAGAAGAGAAAGATGCAGGTCTGAAATTGGCCTGTCATTCACTCTTTGATTCATTTTCACGCACTCAGTCCGTGCCAAGCAGACAGCTAAGAATGGATATGAAACTCTGACCAAACTCAGGGTCTCGTCTTCCTAGAGCTTATGTAGAGAAAGTGAACCAGGATGGTAGGTTGTCAGGGTGGTGTTTGAGGGAGGGAACTGCCCCCTCACCAATGTCTAAGCTCAGCTGATTTGATGAACTCCTTCCTCTCTTTTGTGTCTCACAGACTTCTCTGTAGCCTGCCCCCCCCCACCCCCCCGAATACAGAGCTGTTCTCCTGGGGCCTGGTCTTTGAGTAAATAGAAGCATGGGGAACCATCTTCCCAAATTCTCCAGCCAGTAAAACCTATGCTTTACCATGTGTAGGAGCTATAGCTAAATTTCATTAATTCAGCCACACTTTGTGGAGCATGTGCGATAATTGTGTTGATGGGGCTTATTAGGAAGCTAAGGCTGAGAAGTGCCTGACTCCATAGTCTGCAAACAGAGAGGTCCCATGGCCAGCGGGGATGGGTTTCACTCCACACTCTGTGGTCTTAACCACTACAGAAGCCTGGCTCCCACCATGTGCATCCAGACTCGGGTAGGCATTGTGCCAATTTCTCAGGCCAGATTTCTGGATCTTTCCCAAATGTATCTAGTGGGACACTCGAGTTTCCAAGAAGTGACTGTGTCTGTCTGTCCACAATGGCCTGCAAAACCACTGGAGACGCTGGTGATCAATGGATGCAGGCTCATTGAGAATGACATCACCTACTTGTCCCAGAGCATTCGTGCCACCTGCCTGAAGGAGTTGGTTCTCTGTGGCAATAACCTGTCCCACACGGTTCCTGGGCCCCTCCAGGTTCTGCTGGGGGAGGTGTCTGGCACTCTACAGCACCTGAACTTGTGCAGCTGCCGGCTGAAGGAAGCCCAGCTCCGAACCCTGCTTGCCTGCTCTGTGCTGCTGCTCGAGCCTCCCCTCGCTCGTGTTCTACGACAATGTCATCTCCACATCGAGCATCACGAACGTGCTTCAACAGTTAGGAGGGTTGAAGGAGCTGAAGCGTGTGCAGTCCCCTGTTCCTGCTGAATGTGTTGTATACTTGGATGAATACAGGTGGGGGAAGCTCAACAGAGTGGAACTTGCCCGGGTGCACGCCAAGTTGCAGGAAATGTTGCAACCACCCCAGCGGGCCGACATGGAGTCAACTAATTCTACCTCAGTGGCCTGACAATGAAAACGCACAGCTGACCTGATGGGGAAGAGGAGCAGCATCTGTCCTGGAGCTGTGGTTGTGGATTTCCCGGATGGTGTGGCTTCAAGGAAAACTATCAAAACAAGAAAACACAACCAACGCTCCAGTGGGGACTGCTGTTTCTGGATCCAGCTGGGGCTCAATTCTTCATGAAATCGACAAGCACTGGTCAAACATGGACACTGTGCAAGTGTTCTGATGCTGCGTATAAAAGGACAACTTCGCCTGACACTGGTACTTCTAGTCTGTTTACCCAGTTTCCCTTTCATTATGCTTCAGTATTCCCGCTTTGAACAACACGCAGTTGGGTGAGTGAATTCTCAAAACATTAGTTTATAAAGTGAGGTCAATGAAATGTTCATCAAAGGAATAGGTGAACGTGATACGATCAACACGGAGCGTTCATTCAACTATTTATTCAAATATTTGTTGACTTCCTGTTTTGTTCAGAAACTGCTCTCACCGGGAAGACGGTGTAAACATTCGGGGTGTCTGCTCTCCAAGAACTTAGCTTTGAAAGAGGATGGGGCCCACTAAACCAAGTCAGCAGACCCGTAAGAAAGCTGGTTTCAAAGGAGCGCTGTAAGAATGACAGAAGGAATACCAGTCTGATGAGGGCTTATTGGAGTTAGGAGCACTATGAGATGATTGAGAATATGCATCAGTCTCTGCCCTCAGTTGCTGGCACAGAGCTCCTGAAACCTTGTCATTTCCTAAGTAATAACACTAGGAACATCCTCTGTTCCAGCATTTGGTCTTTGACCCCCATCCCTGACAGAGGGCTTTTGTTCTTTTAAGATTTTATTTATTCATGAGAGAGACAGAGAGAGAGAGAGAGGGGCAGAGACACAGGCAGAGAGAGAAGTAGGCTTCCGCCCAGGGAGCCCGATGTGGGACTGGATCCTGGGACACTAGGACCACACCCTGGGCCAAAGGCAGGGTAACCCACTGAGCCACCCAGGAGTCCCCAGAGGGCTCTTGAAAGCTTTATAAATTCCCAAGTGATAAGGGTGCTAGGATCATCTTTTGTTCTAATGAGGTGGCTCAGGCTGTGCTCTCAGATGGCTCCCAGATGGGACTGGTCCCCAGAAAGATGAGGCCATGATTATGAGCTTGGAATTTTAGGCCCCATCCCTCATCTTCCAGAGCAGGGAAGAGGGGCTGGAAATGGAATGATTGATCATGCCTATGTGAGGAAACCTCCCTAAAACCCCAGTCATAGGGGATTTGGAGAGCTTCCACCTAGATGTACCCCAACACCACAAGGACAGAAACTCCTGCACGTCCTCCCCCCGCCAGGACTTCACCCTGTGTAAGTCTTCATCCGGCTCTTCATCTGTATTGTTTGTCCTTTTATAACTGGTAAATGTGTTTTCCTGAGATCTGTGAGCCACTGTAGCAAATTACTCCAACCCGAGGGGGTGCTCATGGGAGCCTCTGATTTGCATCCAGATCAGACAAGTTGTATAACCTGGGGACTTAACTACTATTGGCATCTGAAGTAGGGCGGGGGCGGTCTTGTGGGACTGGGCGGGTAAGTTGGGATCCGCCACTATCTCCAGGTGGATGGTATCAGAGATGTGATGTGACTGAGTTCTCATTGCAGGGAAAAATCGCCTCACGCCTAAAGTGTCAGAAGTCACTTGTGTGAAGAGTAACGGAGACACAGGAGAGACTCCCAGCAGGGAAGCCCCAGGTTTTTCCCTTTGAAGGAGGTAGACAGAACTGGGGTTTTCCTTTATAGCCCCTATTCTTTTTGAGGGGGGTTGTGGTGGGGAAGATCAGGGAATTGAGGCTTCTGTGTGAACCTTCTGATGACTCATAGGTGAGTGTTGAGAAGCACCCAGATATGAGGAGAGCTGGGGACACCCCTCCCAGGCGGAGAAATGAGAGAGACGGTGAGAAGGAGTCAAGGAGATGGAGGCTTCACTTTGAGTAGTATGGATAGGTTAACAGTATTTTTCCAATCCAGGAACTTGGAATGTCTTTCCATTTATTTGTGTCTTTGAAAATTTCCTTCATCAGTGTTTATAATTTTCAGCATACGAGTCTTGCACCTCTTTTGGTTCCTAAGTATTTTATTCTTGCTGTTGTTATGGTAGATGGAATTGTTTTCTTAATTTCTTTTTTAGATATTTCATTGATAGTCTTTTGAAATGTCTCCAATTTTTATATGTTGATTTTATATTGTGCAAGTTTACTGAATTTTAGTAGGTTTTTGTGGAAAGTCTTTACACTTTCCTACATATATGATCTTTCCACCTGTGAATAGATAATTTTACTTTTTTCTTTATGACTTCTATACCTTGTGTTTCTGTGTCTTGCCTGATTGCTCAGGCTAGGACTTCCAGAACAGTGTTGAGTAGCAGTAGTGAGAGTGGAGATCGTTGCCTTGTTCTTTCAGGTTTAACGCACTGGTTATATTAGCTGTAGAGTTTTCATAGATGGGCTTTATTGTGTTGAGGTTTTAGAAGTTTTACTGAACATGAGTTGGTGTTGAAGTTTGTCACATGTTCTGCGTCTGTTGAAATGATGATGATGTAATATTTGTGTCTCATTGTTTGTATTGTGTCTCACATTGATTTGCATTGATTTTGCATGTGTGAGGCCAACTTTGAATCCCAAGGATAAATCCCACTTGGTCAGGGTATAGGACTCTCTTGATGTGCTGTTGAATTTAGTTTGTTAGTACAGTTGACCCTTGAGAACAGCATGGTGGATACGGATGCCAACAGTGAGAAATCTGTATATAACTTTTGTCTTCCCCCAAAACGTAAGTACTAATGGCATACTATTGTGAGAAGCCTTACCGACAGGAATAACACATATTTTATGTTATATGTATGATATACTGTATTTATATAGTAAAGTAAACTAGAGAAAAGGAAATATTAAAAAAAATCACAAAGAAGAGAAAATAGGGGTGCTTGGGTGGCTCCTTCAGTTAAGAGTTCAACTCTTGATGTCGGCTCAGGTCTCAATCTCAGGGTCATGAGTTCAGGCCCTGCATTGGGCTCCACGCCCAATGGAGTCTACCTTCAAGGGTGTGGGGGCACCTGGATGATTCAGTTAAGCATCTGACTCTTGATTTCAACGTAGACCATACATGATCTCAGGGTCATGAATTCAAGCCCCAGTGTAGACTCCATGCTGGGCATAGAGCCTGCTTAAGATCCTCTCTCCCACTCCCTCCCGCAACTTGCCCACCTGCACTCTAATACAAAAGAGAAGATAGGGTCAGGGTACTGTATACATACTTACGTGAGTGTACTGGCTCGTGACAGGAATGGTGGCCCCGAGATGGCCATGTCCTGCAGCCTGGTAGCCTTGGCTCATCAGTAGGTCACTGGGTGGGTCTAAAGGTGGCAGCAGTATCTTGGAGGTTCAGTATAGCTGCCCCATCTGCCTGCTGGTGTACCACAAGCCATGGTCAACAGCTACTGTAGCCAAACTTGAGTGTGCTGGCCTCCAGGAGGCCATGGGGCCAGGGCACCACTAGGAGGAGGAGTCCACACCCAGCCCAGGAGGGGCCCAAGGCCTGCAGTCACACCTACTGCATGGAGGACTTGGGAGGGATGAGGGCACCAGGGGTGTGGGGCTGTCTTTGTGGCACTGTCTCTGCCCTCTGGGCACTTTCTACTTTAGCCCAGCCTTCTACCTGCCAGCCCCAGGAGTTCAGCCCAATCACCCCATTAGTACATGATGTGACCTGCCCAGTCCTGGGACCTCCTGTGGTGGGCGGATGCTGGCAGCCTCACTGAGCCTCTCTAGGTACTCAGAAGGCAACAACAGATGTGACGTCTGTGCTAAAGGCCTTCAGTTTGGTCCTATGCAGTTGTAAATAAATGCCTTGTGGCTTAATGTTGGCAGCTCTTTGAGAAGCTACATTTAAGTGAACCCATGCAGTTCAACCCTGTGGTGTTCACAGATCAACTGCATATCCTGTTTTTTTCTTAAACATCTATTTCTATGATAAAGGTTACTTTATGAATTAGGTACCGTGAGATATTAACGATAAAGCTAATATACAAAAAATTGTAACAACGTGGCCTAAAAAAAGTTATGTGAATGTCTCTCTCTCACAAAATACCTTATTGTACCGTACGCACCCCTTTTCTTTTTTTTTTTTTTTTTTAATTTTTATTTATTTACTTATGATAGTCACAGAGAGAGAGAGAGAGAGGCAGAGACACAGGCAGAGGGAGAAGCAGGCTCCATGCATCGGGAGCCTGATATGGGATTCGATCCCGGGTCTCCAGGATCACGCCCTGGGCCAAAGGCAGGCGCCAAACCGCTGCGCCACCCAGGGTTCCCCGCACCCCTTTTCTTATGATGATGTGAGGCGATGCAATGCCTGTGTGATGAGATGAAGTAGGTGAATAACGTAGGCCTTGTGACGTAGTGTTAGGCTACTGTTGATCTTCTGATCTTACCTCAGAAGGAGGAGGGTCATCTGCTTCCAGATCACAGTTGATCACAGGTAATTGAAACCATGGAAAGCAAAACCGTGGGTGAGGGGGATTACTGTCTATCACTGTGATGCTATGATGTGGGGTGCATGTATATTTACAAGTCTTATGTTTTACTTCTGGGTTAACCCTTTTATCATTACATAATGGCATTCTTCGTTTCGTGAGACCATTTTTAACTTAAAGTCCATTTTGTCTGACATAAGCAGAGCCACCCTTTCCTTTAGTTACCATTTGCATGGAATATTTTCCATTCCTTCACTTTCAGTCTGTGTGTATTCTTCAATATATCACAAGTCTCTTATGACAGCATGTTACTGGTTCTTGTTTTATTTATCCATTCAGCCACTCTATGGCTTTTGAGTAAAGAGTTTAATGCTGGGGCACCTGGGTGGCTCAGTCGGTTGAGCATCTGACTCTTGGTTTTGGCTTAGATCTTGACCTCAGGGTCAGGAGATCAAGCCCCATGTCTGGCTCCGCGTTCAGGAGAGAGTCTGCTGGGATTCTCTCTCTCTTCTCCCTCTGCCCTTGACCTGCTCACATGCATGTGCACTCTCTCTGGAAAAATACATCTTTTTCTTTCTTTCTTTCTTTTTTTTTGTTTTTTTTTAATGAGTTTATGGGCAGCCCCGGTGACTTAGCAGTTTAGCGCCACCTTCGGCCCAGGGCGTGATCCTGGGGACCCAGGGTCGAGTCCCATGTCAGGCTCCCTGCATGGAGCCTGCTTCTCCCTCTGCCTGTATCTCTGCCCCCTTCTCTCTAACTCTCAGGAATACATTAATAAAATCTTTAAAATATAAAATAAAAAAGTTTAATTTTTAACATTTCAATAATTATTGATGGATAAAGACTTAGTATTGCCATTTTGGTTGTTTTCTTTTGCTATTGTGTTCCTTTCTTTGTCTTTTGCTGTCTTTATTATTTGGTCATTTTTTTTTATAGTAATTTGCTTTCATCTTTTGTGTCTCTATTCTGGATTTTTTTTCTGCATTGGTACCATGAGAGTGTTCTCAATGGCATCTAGAATGGTGAACCCTTCCCAGAAGTTTTCAGTTTACTTAGCCTATATCCATCAGAGGAATCACTGTGGAAGCTGTAGCATTACAAATTTATTTATTATTATTTTTAGGTTTTTTAAAGAAATCTCTAGACCCAACATGGGGCCTGAACTCACAACCCTGAGATCAAGTCACATGTCTTCCAATTGAGCCAGCCAGGCACCTCCAAAATTTGTTTCTTAAATAATAAGACCTGAAAGGCATACTTACTCCTTGATCCATGCACTACAGAGCAGATGTGTAGCAGTCAGGAAAACATTAATGCCATTGTACAACTCCCATCAGAATGTGTCTCCAAGTGTATCGTCAGCGGTGATATTTTGAAAGGAATCTTTTTTTTCCCCCTTGAGCAGTAGGTCTCAACAGTGGGTTTCAAATATGCAGTAAACCATGTTGTGAACAGGTGTGCTGTCATCCAGGCTCCATTTGTCGAGTACACTTAGCATAATTCATAAAGGCACTAGGATTTTTGGAATGGTAAATGGGCTTAGATTTCTACTTCAAGTCATCAGCTGCATGAGCTCCTAATAAGGGAGTCATCCCCTCCTTTGAAGCGTGCCATGACTTCTCTTGTGTAGCCATGAAGTCCCAAATGACATCTTCTTCCCATATGTCTGTTTGGTCTCTGTTGAAAATTTATTGTGGGGCTCCTGGGTGGCTCAGTCTGTTAAGCATCCTACTCTTGGTTTCTGCTCAGGCCATGATCTCAGGGCTGTGAGATTGGGCCTTGTGTTGGTCTCTGTGCTCGGCGTGGAGTCTGCTTGTAGTTTCTCTCTCGCTCTCCTTCTTCCCCTCCCCACTGTGCACTCACGAGTGTGCGGGTGGGTGCTGTCTCTCTCAAATCTTAAAAAAAATTTGTTTAGTGTAGGCACCCTCATGAGTTGTCTTAGCTTGATCTGGGTAATTTGTTACCGCTTCTGCATCAGTACTTGCTGCCTCACTTTGCACTTTTATGTTATAGAGATGGTTTCCTTCCTTCAATCTTAGGAACCAACCTCTGCTAGCTTCAGTCTTTTATTCTACAGCTTCCTTATATCTCTCAGCCTTCCCAGAATTGAAGAGCGATAGGGCCTTGCTCTGCATTAAGTTTTGCGTTGAGAATTTGTGGCTGGTTTGATGTTCCATCCAAACCACTAAAATTTTCCCCATATAAGTGGTAAGATTCTTTTGCTTTCTTAGGATTTATGTGTTCTCTGGAATAGCCCTTTCAATTTCCTTTAAGAACTTTTCCTTTACATTCACAATTTGGCTCACTGGCACAACACACCAAGCTTTTGACCTCTTCTCTAGGGATTCAACATGCCTATTAAGTTTAATTGTTTCTAGCTTTTGGTTGAAAGTGAGAGATGAGGGACCCCAGGTGGCTCAGCGGTTAAGCATCTGCCTTTGGCTCAGTTCATGATCCTCGGGTTCTGGATTTGAATCCCACTTCAGGATCCCTGTCGTATTCCTGATCTTAGGGGAAAGGCTCCCAGTGGTTCCCTACTGAGAATGATATTTGGGGTGGGCTTTTCATAGATGGCTTTTAAGATGCTGAGGAATGTTCCCTCTATGCCTACAGTGTGAAGAGTTTTGATCAGGCATGGATGCTGTATTTTGTCAAAAGCTTTCTCTGCATTTATTGAGAGGATCCTATGGTTCTTGATTTTCTCTTGCTGATATGATCAATCACATTGATTGTTTTAGGAGTGCTGTACCAGCCTTGCATTCCGCGGTGAAATCCCACTTGGTCATGGTGAATACTCTTCTTAATGTATCATTGGATCCTATTGGCTAGTATTTTGTTGAGAATTTTTGCATCCGTGTTCGTCAGGGATATTTGTCTGTAATTTCCTTTTTGGACAGGTCTTTGTCTGGTTTTAGAATTAAGGTGATGCTGGCCTCATATAACGAGTTTGGAAGTATCCCATCTCTTTCTATCTTTCAAACAGCTTTAGTAGAATCTGCATGGTTTCTTCTTTAAACATTTGATAGAATTCCCCAGGGAAGCCATGTGGCCCTCGTATTTGTGTCTTGGGAGGATTTTGATGAGTGCTTCAATTTCCTCCCTGGTTATCGACCTCTTCAGGTTTTCTCTTTCCTCCTGCTCCAGTTTTGGTAGTTTGTGGTTTTCCAGAAATGCGTCTATTTCTTCTCCATTGCATAATTTATTGGTGTATAGCTGCTCAGCTCATAATATGTTATTATAATCCTTTGTATTTCCTTGGTGTTGGTGATCGCTCCATTCTCATTCCTGATTTTATTAATTTGGGTCTTTTCTCTCTTCTTTTTAATAAGGCTGGTTAATGGTTTATCTATCTTATTCTTTCAAAAATCAGCTCCTGGTTTTGTTGATGTGTTCCACAGTTCTTCTGGTCTCTATTTTGTTAAGATCTGCTCAAATCTTTATTAACTCTCTTCTTCAGCTGGTGGAAGGTTCATTTGCTGTTCATCTCCAGCTGCTTTAGGTTCAAGGTTAGCTTTTGTATTTGAGTTCTTTCCAGTTTTTGGATGGATGCTTGTATTGCGATGTATTTCCCCCTCAGAACTGCTTTTCTGTATCCCAAAGATTTTGAGTGGTTGTATCTTCATTCTCATTAGCTTCCATGAATTTTTTAATTCTCTAATTTCTTGGTTGACCCTTTCATCTTTTAGCAGGATAGGAACTCCAGTTTGGATTGCATCTCATTTAATTGATTTTTAATTTTGGACAGATTAGATCGAAATTCTACAGTCATGAAGTCTCTTGAATCCTTTATGCTTTTTTCCAGAGCCACCGGTAGCTTCATAATTGTGCTTCTGAATTGGCTTTCTGACATTGAATTGAAATCCAAATTCTGTAGCTCTGTGGGAGGGAGGACTGTTTCTTATTCTTTCTTTTGTGGTGAATCCTTCCTCCTAGTCATTTTGCTCAGTGCAGATTAGCTAAAAACAACTAGTACAGGAAAAAGAAGAAAGGGGGCGGGAAACAAAAAACAAGAAGGGGTATCCTCTGATTTTATATACTGTAAGTACCTAGACTTAGCCTTGAACCTTCTAGCACTGCTTGGACAGGAACTTGCTCTTCCCCTGTCCTTCCAGCTGGTCTTCTGGGGGAGGGGCCGGCCATGCTGATTCTCAGGTGTGTGCACATGTGGGACATGCTTCGCCCCCTAGCAGGTGCAAGGCTCCGTGGGAGCTGTTTATCCAGTGAGGCCTCTGCTCACTGGCGGCCCCTATCTGTCCGAGGTACTAAGTGACACTAGGAGGAACAACAGAAGCGGCGGCCAGGGCATCTCCCGCAGTAACTCAGTCTGTACGGGCCTGGCCATTCCAGGGGCGGTTGAGAATCGGTGGTTGACAATAAGTGCTGAAAATTCCCCGGTGCCAGGTTTCTGTCATGTAAACGTCCACCTAAACAAGGGTCAGTGGTGGAGTAACTAGGAGGTAGGACCAGGAGGAGGAGGATGGAGCTTTGAAAGCAGTATTGGAGTAGGTCCCAAAGGTGGTCCTGCGCATCCGTGTCATGAGGGGCCTCGCTTTCACTTAGAGCTGTGTACCCCGCGGGTGGTGTGCTAGGAGTTTGGCGGCCGTGGGGGTCATAAGGGCCACCGTATCGGGACCGGTGCACTTAGGCTGTAAGGTTTTTGGGTATAGTTCTTGTAGCAGGACGCGATCCCCTGGGGCCAGGGCTTGGGGAGTATCTGCTGTGGGTTCCCCTGGAGTCGGGCTGACTGAGTCGCATGGGCCCGCAGGAGGGCTCTTAGAAGAGTTAGGTAAGGTAGGCAAGATAGGAGCAGAGGAGGCGGTGACGGGAAGATTTTGAGTGGGCAGGAAGGGCCGCCCAAGAGAAGCTGAAAGGGACTAAGACCCCACGGCCCTCTAGGGGAAGCTCTGAGCCTTGTTAAAGCCAGCGGGAGGAGGGTGGCCAGGACGGGCGGGCTCCAAGGGCAGTTTGGGGAGATGTCCCTCGAGAAGGCCGTCGACCCGCTCTCCCTTACCCGAAGACTGGGGTTTCCAGGTAATATTTAGGCTCTCGGAGACTTGCTGGGTGATGCTGGAGATGAGGCCGGGCCGTTGTCAGATGGTGGGGTCCGCGGGAGGCCGAACCTCGGAATGATGTGTTGGAGGGCTATGGTGGCCGCCGCCTCCGCAGTGTCCCGAGGTATGGAGAAAGCCCCTATCCACCGTGTAAAGGTGTCCACTGAGGCTAACAGGTAGGGAAAGGATTTATGGCGTGGCACGTGGGAAAAGTCAGGCTGCCGGTCCTCGCCAGGTTGGTGTGCGCAGAGCTGGGGATTGGGCCCCGCCGGGCCTGCGAATTCCCCCTCGAGCGTTGACCGTGGAGCAGGGTTTGCAAGACTTCGGCGCCTCTCCGGTAACTTGTCGCACATGTGGAGGGTGGAAAAGGGGTTGTAGGAACTGGTGTAAGGCCTTGGGCCCGACGTGTAGGGACTGCCGTATGTCTGAAACGATCATGGGGGCTGAATGGTCTGGAAGAGCGAGTTTCTTTGGAATGAAGATGCGGCCTTTGTCCCTGGCGATTCCTCCCATCCTTTTGGGTGTCTGTCTGAGTTTCCTGGTGTGTGTAAGAGGGGGACTGTGGTGTGTGGAGGAAGAGGAGGGGAGCTGGTGGGGGTCTAAGGCAGTGGAGAGTTGGCTTTGTTGTTGCCTCGGGACACCAGGTCCTTGGAGGGTCGGTCCACGACAGTGGACAGTGGCTACTTGAGTGAGGTTGGGGGGTCTGAGGGTCTGGGCTGAGGGTCTCCAGTAGTTGTGAAATGAGGTGCCCATTGATTATGGGTGGTACCCTTGGTGGTAAGACACCCTCGCTCTTGCCAGAGGACAGAATGTGTGTGTGTGATGAGGGAGGCGTATTTGGAGGCAGTGTATGTGGTGTCCCGAGGGGGAGGGCAGCCGCCTCCAGGACGGCATCGAGGGTAAGCAGCTACGGCGTAGGCCGCGTGTCTCTCTCTGGCCGTCCGGGGCGATGAGAGAACTACCATCCACAAAGAGGATTCGGTCAGGCTTCGGGAGGGCTTGATAGGAAAGTCCCGACGTGGAGGAGTCAGCTCCTGCAGGAGTTGAGGGCAGGAATGGGAGGGTTCTGAGTGAGTCGCGGGGGGAGTACCCACCCGCAGGAGGGGAGCAGGATTTAGACGAGAGGTTGGTGGGTGGTAGATGTCCGGGTTTTCGATGAAGAGGAGAAGATCAAGTTGGAGTCTAGAGGGGTCCAGATGAGAAACAGATTTCTGGCTCAGTAGATCTGTGTCCCAGGCGGTGAGAGGAGAAAACGGTGAGGGGCCTTGTAGAGTGAGTCTAAGGGCCTCCATATGCACAAGCTTTGTAAAAAGGAATATTGTTTGGAAGGAAGACAGGTATTTGCACTTGGGGAATTTCATACTAATTGATGCCTGAGAATTCCCTGACATATTTGAAATACTTCACCTTTACCCCTCTTGAGAAAGCATAGAGCTTAAAGGGTTAACACAAGCAAAAAATAATAATAATAATAAATAGAAAAGTTACTGAAAGAAATCAGTCTTGTCTGTAAATTTTGACTTATTAAGAGATTTCCCACACACAGATGAAATACTTAGGAAGCCCTGTTTATGAAATGGGGGTGAAGGTTATTCATCAGGCTAAAATGAAAGGATAAGAAAACTTTTAGGTTTTGATTAGTTTTAGAATATAAGATATTGGGGCACCTGGATGACTCAGTGGTTTAGTGTCTGCCTTTGGCTCAGGTCGTGATCCCGGGGTCCTGGGATTGAGTTCTGTCTCCCTCTGCCTGTGTCTCTGCCTCTCTCTGTGTGTCTCTCATGAATAAATAAATAAAATATTTTAAAAAAGAATATATAGGATATCATTCCATGAAGGTTGCATATTGATATATCCATTGTTTTCCTGATTCGTCAAAGATTTAGGCAACATTAAGCTGATCTTATGATGTCAACTGTAAAAAGGAAAAAAATGCTAAATACTTTACTTTTAGCAGTGATATTTTGATAATCCCTTGAATTAAATATTTAATTACGCATTTATTTTTTTCATGTATTCAGTAGGTGCTTATCACTGCCTATTTCTTTTTTGTGTTTGCTTTTGTTTTGAGAGAGAGCATGCCATCGAGCAGGCAGGGGGGAAGGGCAGGAGACAGGATCTCAAGCTGACTCCAAGCAGAGCACAGAGCCTGACCTGGAGGGCTCCATCCCAGGACCCTGAGATCAGGACCTGAGCCGAAACCAAGAGCCAGACGCTGAACTGACTAGCCACCCCAGCACCTAATTCTATTTTCTCATTGTGGCCAAGCCACCTCTTTTCTCATTTTATTTCTTTGACCCTTAACTGCCATAGCATTAGGTTAATTTTAAGCATTCCAGCTGATCTCAACATGATAATTTTGCTTTCCCCATTAGCTATGGGCTCCTCCAGAAGGATAATGGCTACATCTTTTACTGAGAATAACTTTAAAAAGTTATTCTCATCAAGTAGGGAAAGGATGGGACTGTAGATAGGGGAAGAGAAGGGTCCCCAACTAGGCTCTGGGGTTTTTCAGGTGTGCAGATACTGAGACAGAACAAAGACGGAGATCAGGAAAATTTAGACCACCTTATCCTAATTACTAGGGTTAAGATGTTTTTCTAAGAATTGCATTGTAACCACAGAAAAGAAAAATAACCACAAAACCTCATCAGGCCTCAAAGGAAAAGTTCACTGTAAAGAATAACCAGACCTACAACACATACCTATAGATCATAGAACCAGACCTACAACACATATCTGTGGCTCACAGATGTCACAGGAACAAAAACTCTCATGATCTATGAGCATCATATCTAGTTCCAGGCCACTGACCTAACCACCAGCGAGCTTGGTAAAGTCCTAATGAAAGGCCAGAGATGAAAAGCCCTCACTGGCCACTCGATTGGGACCACCTCACTCCTGAGAGGTCACTCTGTGTCCATGTTTAATGGAACTCTATCGCTTTGCCTGCTCTCCTTTGTGAAATTCATTCTTCGACTCTGTGAGACAAGAACCTCACTCTCCTGCTTCCGTATCACCACATGTAGGGCATTGACCGAAAGTAGTTGCTTCTTATTCCCTTGCCTCCTTTTTTTTTTTTTTTTAGTGAAAACAAATATCTTTTAGCTGAGCTAAAAAATATATATTTCCAGGTACCACTTGCAGTTAGGTGGAATGAGGAGATTGTGGATGAGACTATAGGATAAAAAAGAAAATGTGATTTGTTACTCCCAGGAAGGAGTCTTTAAAACTGAGGAGAAGTTGGGATCCCTGGGAGACGCAGCGGTTTGGCGCCTGCCTTTGGTCCAGGGCGCGATCCTGGAGACCTGGGATCGAATCCCACATCGGGCTCCCGGAGCATGGAGCCTGCTTCTCTCTCTGCCTGTGTCTCTGCCTCTCTCTCTCTGTCTGTGACTATCATAAAAATAAATAAATAAATAAAAAATAAAACTGAGGAGAAGCAAGAAGAATCAATGAACTTCTTTTGTTAATGGCAGCATGGTTTACACAACACTAACATCCTGTCAGTAACAGTATAAATCCTACATATCCAGCCAATTCCACATATCCCCCATAGGTTCTGTACAGACACAAACCCTAATTACACTTATACTTACTCGCTGGGAACACTGAATTATTGCTCTGAGGGAGAGTAAGCGTGTGTGAGAGAAAATATATACGTATCTGATGATCTCAAATCCTAAAATCTACTTACCCTGGTAGTTTCTGATTTCCTTGTCATACAAGAGAGTGAACAAGGCTCAGAAGTACTGAGTGACTAGCTAAGATAGCCCTGCTAACAGGGATGGCCAGCACTGGAATCCATTCCTGGTCCGCTGTCCCCGGATCCCACAGAGTGATCTGCAGACAGTGAAGTCTTACTAATCTAAGAAGCGAGAGGTCCAAATTCAGAGCTACCAGAAGAGCTGGAAAATAAATAGGATCCCTAAATTAGGAACCCGTAAGTGGGAAAGCCGCAATATTTGAATAGAAATCCCCCTCAAGTCTTTCGGCAGAATTCTTAACTGAGTAATGCAAGAGTGTGCTTAAATTCATCACAAATAAACAATGGAAAAGCTTAGAAGTCTAAACAGAGATTTCAGAAACTCCTGAGTAGGATAAACTAAAATTCATAGAATTCTTGTCCCAGCATAATCATACCACCAGTAGTAAATACTAAGTGAAGATCTACAAGCAAAAAGGAAATAATAGATAAGAATTCATATCTGGAGGAAGGAATGATGAAACGGTAAATATATGGGTAAATATAAATAACTGCTTTCTTTCTGTCTTTAAATACTATAAAGAAAGTCAATGGTTTAAGGCGAAAGTTATAATAATGTGTTCTCAGGCCTATAATATAAGTTTAAGTTAAAGCATGACAACAGTAGTGAAAGAAATGGAATAGATTGTTAAATATGATTATGGGACAAATAGATAACAAATAGTAAGAAGAGCAGGCATATCAATAATTATATTTTTGCAGTAAAATCTCCAAAATAAAAAGCAGATATTGATAGACTAGATTAAAAGTAAGACCTAATTATGTCAACATGTTGTTTATAAGAAAAGACTTTGAATATAAAGACACAGGTCGGGATCCCTGGGTGGCGCAGCGGTTTGGCGCCTGCCTTTGGCCCAGGGCCCGATCCTGGAGACCCGGGATCGAATCCCACGTCGGGCTCCCGGTGCATGGAGCCTGCTTCTCCTTCTGCCTATGTCTCTGCCTCTCTCTCTCTCTCTCTCTCTCTCTGTGACTATCATAAATAAATAAAAAAATAAAAAAATAAAAAAAAAATAAAGACACAGGTCACTAAAACAATGGAATACCATATAAAGAATGGAAAGGAAAAGATTTTGAAAAAACATTCCATGCAAACACTAATGGAAGGAAAATGGCCTATGTTGCTATCAATGAGTTTCAAGAAAAAGAACCATAGGAAATATACAAAAGTCATTTCAAAGTGAAATCAAGCAGCAGATCATCAATAAGATCTAACAGCCCTGAATGTGTGCATAGCTAGTAACAGTGAAAATTAATAAAAGGAAAGGAAGAAGGAAACAAATGTACACTCCTAGTTGGAGAATTTAGCAATCCACTATTGGGAGTTGATGAAACAGCAAAAACAAGTAAGAATAGAAAATATTTTAATAATACTATCAGCCAAGTTGATCTCATTGGTGCTTACACAACACTCTCACCAGCTACTGTTGCACATAGTCCTTGCCAGTAGAACCATGCACAAAATAAGCTGATGTAAAAGGCATAAACAAAATCTCAATAAATTTCAATGAATTTTTAAAATATAATCTTATTTCTAAGCACTTAGTTAAATTGCAAATCAAAATAAAAAGATATCCAAACCAAACAAATATTTGGCAATTGGGCATCACTTCCAAATACCACAATCAGAAGAAAATTAGAAGCAAAAATTAGAGGTGAGAATTTTTTTTTCACTTTGAAGTGAAAGAAAATTAAAGAGAGCGAAAAGACAAAATCAAAATACTCAAAATGTATAGAATATAGGTGACACCTATACAGAGAAATGTATTGCATTATGTGCTTATAACAGCAAAAAAGGCAATAATAATCTAGAATCTAACCTAGTTTAGAAGAAAAGAGCAAATCAAATTGAGATAAGAAACAGATAATAAGCAAATAATAAAGACAAGAGAATAGATCAATGAAGTACAACACAAACGTAGAAAAATAAATATTAATTGTGAGAAAAATAGTAAAGTTGATTAAACTCTTAGAAATAATAATCATAAAAAGAAAAAAAGAAAAATATAAATTCATAATACCAAAAATGAAAGAGACCTTATATTCTGAAGACATTTGGGGATAAAGAGATTATTCTAAACATGTTTATACTAACAAAAAATTTAAATAAAACTGACAAAAGATGAAATAGGAAATATGAATAACTTCATAATTTTATTATAGCTAATACAATGTATGAAAAGGTACATCCCAAAAGAGATACTCAAATGAATCATTGGGGACAGCCCAGGTGGCTCAGTGGTTTAAGCGCCGCCTTCAGTCCAAGGCGTGATCCTGGAGACCCAAAATCCAGTTCCACATCGGGCTCCCTGCATGAAGCCTGCTTTTCCCTCTGCCTATGTCTCTGCCTCTCTCTCTCTCTCTCTCTCTCTCTGTGTCTCTTAAATAAATAAATAAATAAATAAAATCTTTAAAAAAATGAATGATTGGGACATGAAAATAAGCTCAACAGTACCAGTCATTAAGAAAATGTGAATTAAAACCACGAGATATCACTATAAACCAGTAGAATAGAATTAGAAAGACCGTATTTCAATGATACGGTGCTTCCAGAACTTTCATGCTTTGTAGGCAGTACAATTTCTTTGGAAATGATTACTTGTTTTGTTTTGTTTTGTTTTGTTTTGTTTTTATGAGGTTACACAGACTCTTTTTTTTTTTTTTTTTTTAATTTTTATTTATTTATGATAGTCACAGAGAGAGAGAGAGGCACAGAGACACAGGCAGAGGGAGAAGCAGGCTCCATGCACCGGGAGCCCGACGTGGGATTAGATCCCGGGTCTCCAGGATCACGCCCCGGGCCAAAGACAGGCGCCAAACCGCTGCGCCACCCAGGGATCCCACAGACTCTTATTATATTATATGAACTATCCATTTTATTCTTAGGCATTTACCCAAGGGAAATAAAATTATATGCCCACAGGGGAACTTCTACAAGACTGTTTATAGAAGTTTTAACTTATAATACTTCCAAGTTGGAAGAAAGCCTAATTTTCATCCAGAGGTGAATCGACAAACTATATGCATGCAATGGAATGCTATTGATAAATCAAAAGAACAGACAATTTATACTGATACAGACAACAGGAATGAGGAATATACACTGATTTTCATTAATATGAAATTATAGAGCAGAGAGAGGCAATCTGTACAATGGAAGGCAGATCAGTGGTCATCTGGGGCAGTGCCTGGGTTGGGGAGGGGGTACTCATTGATAATGGACCATGTAGGAATATTTTGAGACGATGAAAATGTTCTGTATCTTGATTTTGATGGTGATTTAATATGTTTATATTTATAAAAATTCATCAAACTGCATACTTACAAGTCATTGCATTTTATTTTCTGAAAACTTTATTCAATATTGTTAAATAAAATATTTAACTATATACAAATAACACTTTAAATGCAACTTTACACAGCAATCAGGATGAATGGTCATATTTTGCTCCTTTTTTTTTTTTTCCACTGGAGGATTGGAAAGATAAAAAAAAATCTTTCTGGCTAAAGATGGAGACTATAGTCGGGACACCTGGGTGGCTCAGCAGTTGAGTGTCTGCTTTCAGCTCAGGGTGTGATCCTGGAGTCCCAGAACTGAGTCCCGCATCGGCCTCCTTGCATGGAGCCTGCTTCTCCCTCTGCCTATGTCTCTGTCCCTCTCTGTGTGTCTCTCATGAATAAATAAATAAAATCTTAAAAAAAAAAGATGGAGACTACAAACCTAAAGACTATATATTCTAAATAAGACAATCAGATGGATAATTCCCTGTGAGTCATTAAGCAACTAATTTAAATCTCTCCGATCCTAGGTTTGCTGAGTGATGGCTACCAGACTCACCATGTAGCAAGTACCTGTTTTAATTATTAAGCAGAACTCCATACCTAGCTAAAACAACTAAGAGTACAAAATAAGACATAAGTGTCTTAGGTCAAAGTAGTCCTCATGATGCATTCTTTACAACTAAAATATCTGGCATATGTGTATACAACATATAAACTGTACTGAAAGCCCCATTTTCAATAAAATGGGCCTATGTCAAGTACACTCATCTTTAGAGTAGAAACAAAATCTAGGTAGGAAAGCCTATAGCATGCCTTGTTCAAAGATTTTCTAAATTTAGCTGTTCTAAACTATATGATATGTATGAATGATTAAAACTCTGACCCATGTTTTCTCCGTATCAAAGTTTTTGTCTGGGAGTGAGCTACAGGAACTAAATCAAACTATTCTGGATGTGTGACCTCCATGAGCTCCCAAAGTGAGGGCTAATTTGCTAAGAATCGGGCCAGAGGAAAAGTCACTGGCCTAAGAATAAAGAGACCCATGCCCTACAATAAACAAAACAAAACAAAACAAAAAAAAACCTCTCAGTAAGAAAAGCAGTGGCTAGCTTCATAATAAACAAATCACAGCCAATTTAAAACCTATTAAAGTAATAATCTCTTAATGAAGAATGCAGATAAACCCTTCTAATGGTTTTTGAAAAGATGTATCCAAAAAGGTTTATCAGTAACATCAAAGTTTTAAGATGAGATAGTTCTATGAAGAAAAAGTAATGCAAGAAGGAAACAGAGCTAGGGAAGAAGAGATGGAGACCAAGAGGCAGAGGGGACACATCAGGGCAGATAGTGGGGAGGACGCTGCCCTGCCCTATGCATCACTTCCCACATACACAGTTCACTGAAACCTCAAAAAAAAAAAAAAAAAAAAAAAAAAAGCAAAAACTTGCATGTTTCCAAGGATTAGTTGCTTTTTATGGATGTGAGATACACACACACACACACACACACACACACACACATCCAAGGTTTTTAAATTACTTCTACTGAAAAGTTCAGTCACTGATTTCAATGGGATGTAGAAACATTTACTACAGGTGATGGAGAGATTATGTTGTCTCATACAAAACAAAATTATATATATATATATATATATATATATATAGTTATTTATGAAGAGGATGCTACATGTTAAAATTATTAATAGTGTAAGTATAATTTTCCATTCCATAATTTCTATCATAATAATCATAAATACTATAGGCCTTCTATCTAGTTTAAATTTTTAAAAAACCAGTAAAAAGTTTAAGAGTGGTGTCTATATAGAATCTTTGAGATTCTTTAAATCTCAGACTAAGATGTGAAGTAAATTATCTGTGGCATTTTTACAAAGTACATGGTTTTGATACAATATGGATTTTTTTTTCAGGAGACTAAGTGACTAAAATGCAAAATTGGACTGAATCTCCAGTGAAAATATGTTTGAGTGGCATATGGCAACCTAATATATTCCCATGGCTTTGGAAAAATTAATTTTGCATTTGTGTGCTTGTTTTCCTTTAGTCTCCACGAGCTCTGATTTGCATTCCAGATAAATCAGTCGACTAAGCATAAACAATTTCTGATGTTTGGACATCGCCCTGCTTTGTAACGGTGATGTGAAGATGGAAGAGCCGCAAATGGCTGTGTTCTCCCCGCAGCATGCCCCATTATCTGAACAGTATGGAGTGAGGAGCGGGAAGGATCTGTAATTGCAGCCTGTGACATCCACGGAGATGAGGAAGGGTGGGACTGTCCTGCACAGTTGCCCAAGCCTTGTTTCCGACTTCCTACACCACTCACTGGGAAAGTCTCCCAGGAAGGGGAGCCTTGAGCTCTGGGGAGAAGTAAGTATTTGTTGGTCACACAGGAAGACAGATATACCGGGGAAGAGCCAGAATGTTCCAGATGAGACACTAACTCCAATTTAAGGTTCCTGCAATTAGCACCTGCCTATTGACATATATCACTCTGCTATCTTCCCATAAGAGAACCCAGGGAAGATGCCAAGCCTTCCTTGGGAATTAGCCAGGTCCTTTGTTGGTCACCAGATTTGATGGAAGTTTGAGAACTAGTGTTCTACATGAGACAAAGGGGCACTTGTCCTAACCCCTAACGTTATGTAGCTAACAGCACTGCCCTGCTCTAACAAAGTACCAAAACTTGGCAGTTTAGAAGCAACATAAATTTATCATATAGTTCTTAAGATCAAAAGTCAGGATTGAATCTTGTTTGGTTAAGATGTAAACAAGATGTTCCTTCTGGAAGTTCTAGGGGAAATAGATGCTTTCCTTTCCCAGCTTCTAGCCCCCTATCTCCCATCTTCAAAGGCAGCAGCGATTGGGCCAAGTCCTTTTTAGCTGTATCACATCATCATTGACTATCCTGGTCCTTCTTGCACTTGTAAGGACAATTGTGATTGCTTTGGGCCCATCCAGAAGATGAGGAATAATCCTCCGATCTCAGGTCAGCTGCTCTACAACCTTAATTTTACTTGCAACCATAATTCCTCCTTGCCATCTGATATATCATATTTATATGGTCTGGAGATTAAAATTGGGATGCCTTGGAGGAGAGGGAATTATTTGCCTGCCACACCTACTAACATTCTAAAAATCTGAATAACTGAGTGATATGGAAAGTGAAGATTTAAAATGCTCTTTTAAAGGTTCTTGCACTCAGAACCTTGCCAAGTGTCACTGAACCACTGCCAGAGATGAGGCACAGGAGGTACAATTCATTTTAATAAGCTTCTCCTTCCCATGTAATGTATAAAGATAGAAAGCAGATGGGGGTCTGTCTAGGGCTGAGGTTGGGAGCAGGGGTTAACTGTATGGGCACAAGAGAATTTTGGGGGGAGGATGATAGAAATGTGCTGAAACGGGGTTGGGGTGGTGATTGTATAACTATATACACTTAATTTAAAAAACGATTGAATTGTAAATTTTATAGGAAATAAACCATACCTCAAAAAGGATATGAAAAATTTCACTTTGCTTTCTCACACATACATTTTATTACAATTGTAAGGCTATCATTTGTGACATTATTTGGAATTATTTGAGTATCTGAAAAGCATGAAACTGAGGCACTGTCCTTGAGATCGTTTAAGTGTGTCCATTTCTTACATTTTTTCTAAAATTACTCTATCTTCCCTCAGACTTAAATGTTAAAGACACGAACAGACATTGATATTTAAAGAACTTATAAATGTTTTCCACGATTTAGGGAAATTCTAGTAGGTGTCCTTGATGGCAAAATACAGGTCTTGGGAAAACGATGTGAAACGCCATGCTGTCATTCCCTGAGAGGGCTTCTGGAGTGTTCTGTCTGCAAACAATCATGTGAGCCAAGCACATGTAGACATCTGCTAACACTGACCCTTCTCTTCACCTGAGATGACCGGGCCCTGCCAGTGGCACAGGAACAGCAGAGAGGCATGGCAAGCCTTGATGACTATGGTTCTTTAACCATGTGCAGAAATGGCACCAAACCTAAGCCCTTTCCATGCCCCTTCCCACCTGTCCCGTCATACATTGTCAGCTACATCACACTAGGCATGGATAGACGGTGAGGTTGTGAAAAGGCCTGGTGGGAGCTGAGACCCAGATCCAGGCCCACATCCCCTCACACACCATTCCAGTCTGGCTTAGGGGCAGCTGGGATCATCCAAGAAGACTCCACACCCCAACCTCTCTTGTCTCCTTATTCATAGATTTCTACCTTCTGCCCAGAATTCAGTTACTTGGAAAGGTCTTTACGTGTTACTGTGTCATTTATTCCATGTGTCACCCAATATAATTATGTATTTACTTATCTAATTAGATTTACTGTCCACATTCCTCACCTTGTTCATTTGTATACGGCCCAAAACAGAGTATGTTACGTACGCTACTTACAGATGGAAAGAATGGACGAGTAAATGGAAAGTGTCCGAAGGCATGACTCTGCCAGTTACTTGGTGTGGACACTGAGTAAATTGCTTGCCATCTCAGAGCTTCAGGTCCTCTTCTCTCTAAGATGGGAAAATAATAACTTCCCTGCTTTCCTCAAAGGATGACATGGGGGTGAACTTGCACACATCTAAACCTCGCAGAAATATAAGAAATTGACCTCCTGTGAAGAAAGAAAGTGGAGAAGTTAATCCAACAGAGTGATAAGATGCTCATTGTTGCAATTAGGCTACATTTACTAAACTGAGGGAAACGACTGTGGATGACATTATATAGATCTCAGCCGGGCACAGAGATGTTTCCCTCTTCCCTCTGATGTGCAGCTTATCCAGAAGTTCAGTTGGACTGAATTAGCAGTCTCCCCTCCACCCCAGGTGTGTCTCCCCGAGTTCTCCCAAGAGGTGGAACTAGGCCTCTGATCAAGCCTCAAAGGCCTTCTTACAGGATCTGCGGCTCAGGAACCTGCAACCAGCTCACCGTCCCCGTATTTAATGATTGAGAGCCAGAACCTGATATCAGGACTCCAAGCCTTGACGTTAGTCACAAGAATATTGTGTAATTAAAACAATTCCACTGAAACTAACCTCATTTTTCTATCAAGTGGTAGAAAATACAGGGAGAGAGGATCTTTACGATCATTGCCTTTATATATTGTAATTGCAAATCAAAGCAAGACCAAGTCATTTTTGTAGTATCTTTTCAACTCCCAACCATTTCTCTGAATTTGCCCACAACCTATTGGTAAAGCTGTAGGATGAATTCGGAAATGGTGGGTATCAATTGCGAGAGGTAATGGCAGTTCAGAAAAAATGTTGTCTGTGTGAATTCCAATTATGGAATTCCTACCCCAGGTATACTCGGTGGCTCTGTCATTCATCTTACTTTGTGCTGCCCACAAGTCCATTGCCTAGAGGAATAAAAATAAAGGAATGCAGTGTCTTTGGTTAAGGCCTCTGAGGCAATTTTTTTATTGAATCAAACTAAGAATATCTTTCCCATTTAATGCATAATAAAAGCCACGGGTAATGTATGTCCCGATTGCTATATAAATATAGTGTATGCTATTTTCAAGGGAACAATTATTTAACCCATGATGAGAATATATATACAAAAACTATGTCAGCCAGCGAACTTTATCCACTCCATGGAGTGCAGGCTATAATATGCATCTAATTTGATATGCAGCCAATTAGCTTTGCTCAGAGTAGTCCTACCTCCTTATAGTTTTGTTGGCAATCCAGGGACCCAACGCCATCATTCACCAGAGGACAATCTTAACACTGAGAATGCCACTTGGACAGCCAACGACAGAATTAACCTAAGTCTCCACATGTTCTCTCAACTAGCCAAATTTCAGTGTAAGTGGTTCATTCTCTTCATGACGTCAGTTGCACTAAAAAGTTTGATACTTGAAATTAATTATCAGCTCATAGTACATGAACTTATCCAATCACTTCCCATTGAGAAACATAGTATAAGGGCACATGGGTGGCTCAAGCAGTAAAGCATCTGCCTTTGACTCAGGTCATGGTCTCAGGGTCCTGGGATCGAGTCCTATATCAGGCTCCCTGCTCATCAGGGAGCCTACTTCTCCCTTTGCCCCTTCTCCTGCTTGTGCTCTGTCTCTCTCTCTCTCTCTCTCTCTCTCTCTGTGTGTCTTTTAAAAAAGAGAAGAAACATAGTAGAGAAATCTTAAGGGAGTGAGAAAATACTCATCAGATATTCAATAAATAATTGCTAACAAAAACTCTATTCCAGGCATTGTTTGAGGTGCTTGAACAAAATATAATGATGAAAAATATTAAGTCCACACCAAGCAGCCCTGCAATAGTGGTATAGAGTGGCTAGAAAAAACTTACTTAGAGGTTTCTGGGTACAACAGGGAATGATCTATAAAATTAATCATCCGGTTTCCATATAGTAACTGTTGTCATCAGGCTTCCTAGAATCTGCTTATAAAAGTTTCCAAAATTCAAATAATAATAATAAAACTTCCAGGTTTTCACTAGCAGCTGAAATGAACTCACTATTCCAAGAAGAAATGCATCAGTTCTATTCCCTTTCATGCAAATAAGAATAACTGTAATAAGATTTGTTGCGAATTCATAATCTCTCCTTTTATGGTTACTCTTTTGAAACGTTTACTTGGTTTAAGTCTAGACAGAACCAAAATCTCCAGTTTTTCAGTAAATTAACCATTGGAATGTCTGGAAGAAACAGACAAATCACATCCCTTTTATAGGTCATGTCAGGATTGTGCCCAATAATGCCAGTATTAAGTAATGAATTTGGCAGTTTCGGTATTTTCAAGGTATGAGTGCTGTCCTATGTGTGCAGTGTTTAGATTTATTTCCTCAAGCTATCTCTAGAACAACATATATGTTTGAATATAGTGCTTAAACAATAAAAGCAAACAGTGATACTTAAAAGTGTACTTGCGCATGTTTCTGTATAATTTCATCTTTCCAATAATTGAAAAAATATATTTTTTTAAGATTTGATTTATTTATTCATGAGAGACACAGAGACACAGGCAGAGGGAGAAGCAGGCTCCACGCAGGGAGGCTGAGGTGGAACTTGATCCCAGGACCCCGGGATCATGCCCTGAGCCAGAGGCAAAAACACTCAACCGCTAAGCCATCCAGGTGTCCTGAAAATATTATTAAAAAACTTTTAATTTGTACTGTGGAATGCTTCAAAAAATCTTAAAAAGTTGCTCCAGGTGGTTTCAACAATGATAAATTCACAGCCAATATTGTTTCATTGTGTCTCTAACTAAACTACTCTTACTACTCCCTGGATTATTTTGAAACAAATGTAACTCACGTCATCCCATATCAGTATGTGTCTTAAAGATAACACTTTTTCATCATAAACACAATACTGTTATCCCACCTGAAATAAAATCATCAATTTCTTGGGATGCCTGGGTGACTCAGCGGTTGAGTGCTTGCCTTTGGCCCAGGGTGTGATCCTGGAGACCCTGCATGGAGCCTGCTTCTCCCTCTGCCTGTGTCTCTGCCTCTCTCTCTCTCTCTTTCTCTCTCTCTGTGTGTGTGTCTCTCATGAATAAATAAATAAAATCTTTAAAAAATAATTAATTTTTTCACTTTGTCAAATACCAGATTATGTTCAAATTTCTCTGAATGCCCCCATTTTTCTGTTTGTTTTATCAAGATGTAAATATAGTCTGTAACTCTGAACTAATAGTTGTGTCTCCCCAACTCTTCTCATCTACATAGCTCCCTCCCTTTATTTTACTTTTCCTTGTAATTTTTTGTGGTTGTTGTTAAAGAACCAGGTAATTTTCCCTAGGAGGTTTTCCGTAGTCTGAATTTTCAGAGAATATCAACCACAGGAATACTTCTCTAAGACTGTATTTCCCGTGTATTTATTGTTATATCCAAAGATGTGATCAAGTTTTTTATGGGAAAAATCCGTAGGTATTTTGTATGCTTCCCTGAACATCCGTGTAAATTTTGTCTTTTTCTAAGGTTAAGTGCTATTGATATCATTGCCAAGATGCTCTACATCATGAGGGCTGGATAGTATTAATATCACAATACTGCTGCATCTTCTTTATCAGCTGGGATACCTTTATCGAGGCATACTTCACTTATCAGTTATATGGTTAAACAGAGGCATAGTTTCCACACACACAAAAAGCAAAATAAATGGTTCTTTATTGTTTTCTTCCAGTTTTAAACAGTGACCTGGAGATGAATACCTTTGAGGATCTAATGTACAGCATGGTGATGAGGGTTCCTCATTCTGTATCGTATACTGGGCATTTGCTGAGAGGAGAGCTGACGTGTTCTCACACACAAGACAAGGATAAGTATGTAAGGTGATGGGAGTGTCAATTAACTTCAATGTGGTCATCATTTCACTATATATACAGATCAAATCATCACATTGTACATTTGAAATACAATTTTATTTGTCAATTAGACATCAATAAAGCTGAAAGATATAAAATAAAGTCATGAATTGATTGTCTAGTATGATCGAAGCTAGTTATGTATCATTTTAAACTCCTGCCCTTAATCATATCTGATGAGTTCAATCCATTGCAATTATTCTTATTGATGATTGAATTATCTGCTTGGTGACAGGAGATATTTTCCACAAATTTGCCTCTGAATAGTCTTGCTGTGACCCTAGCAGAAGTCTTTGATAACTTTCTTACTACTTGATATGACAATGTGTTCTGGGATTATCTCATAAACTTCTTAATATCCTGAACCAGAATTGAAAGAAACCATTTCTCCAGGAAGCACTATTCCTTTTACTGGACAATGTTTTATAGATACTATAACAGGTGGCTAAGGATTCCTGTGGTTGGTGGTTATTTTTCCTAGTTTTTTTTTTCCAGTGAACAGACATGAATAAATATTAATTTTAATTAGTAAAATATAAAGTTCAGGCTAACAAAAATATAAGATTTTTACTATAATTTTTGGTTTTATGTATATCATCATCTTCTTTCATTTAAAATCTACCTTCCACATCAACCTAAATATTTGTTTTACTGCACAACAGACACACATACACACATAGAGTGTAATATCTATCTACCTATCTATATGTATCAAATGTATACTCAACACTCAGAATAGCAATAACAGCACTTAAAGTAACACTATCATTGCTAAAACAATTTGTTTTACTTTTGGCTTCTTACATCATGGAATACTCCACCAGGCATATCAGGAAAAGTATTGGAGTTAGAATCATTTCAAGTTACCACTTCCTGTGTGTGTTAAAGCTCCAATTTGATACACGGGCTCATTCATTCCATTTGTCCTTCAATGTTTGGTGTGCCTTTATTTAAATTTGTCTTGTAATTATTAAAATAGTAACAGGTTTCTAAAGTCAAGACTAGAAAAAAAGATGTCTTCAGAAAAAGGAGCTACTCTCCCTTCCAGCATGTTCCATTCTTATGACCCATAGTAACCACTTTTAGATTGTTTTCTTCCATTTTGAAACATGCAAATCTATTCATGCACACACACAAGGACAGTTATCCCTTTAGGCAGCGTGCTTTGCATACGGCTCCCCACCTCCCCTTCTACAGTTAATCATGGGTGTTGGAGGCCACTCTTACTCTGAATAGTCCTCATTTCTGCTTGGTGCTTCAATATATGCATGCACCACAGTTGATTTAACTGGTTCTTGGAGGATGACCATTTGGGTTGTTTCCAGAGTTAAAATGTTGCTATAACGCACAGCTTTGTCTATGTATCTTTCTGTAATGCTGTCAAGTGACAGGGGTTCCTCAGGGTGGAATCTCTGGATCAAAGGGTAACTGTGACATACTGTTAGAAATTGCCAGGTCATCCACAGAAATGTGCCTTTTATATTCTTACCAGAAATTTTAAAATATACTCACTTTCTGTTATTGATATGGAAACATGCTCAAATTCAAAATTAATAATTCGGAAATTCAAAATATAATAAAATATAAATAAAGTTATATATAACTATATCATATATAAATATATAATAATATATGTGTAAATAAATTCAAAAATAAAAAATAAAATAAATAAAAACTAAAAAATAAAAAATAAAATAAATTAAAAAATATAAGTGAGTTTTCCAAATTCAGTCTTTTTCTAGTCTTCTTATGGTCTGCCACAGAAGTGTCCATTTGGAGATATATTATATATAATTTAAAATTCTAGCTCACGTAATGGAAGCTACAAGATAAGACCAGATGTATCTTAGACTCACTTAGCCTCACAAAGGAGTAGATGCAGCCAGTCCTCTCTCTGTGCACTCATTGAATGATGTTAACAAAAAAGTGACATGATTGGGTTCATATTTAAAGAAATAGTTCTAAAAATACCTCACATGCTTAGGGTTGCATTGTACAGAAAGAATTAGTTTGGTACAGAGAAGATGTGGTTCTTAATAGAGGTGAGAGGACTCGGGGCGCCCTGGCATCTCTGTCGGTAGAGCATCTGCCTTCAGCTCAAGTCATGATCTCAGGGTCGTGGGATCGAGTCCCATGTCCAGCTCTCTGCTCAGTGCGGAGTCTGTTTCTCCCTCTGCTCCTGCTCATGCTCTCTCTCATTCTCTTTTCAAATAAATAAATCAAATCTTAGAAAAAGAAGGAGAAGCAAGAGGACTCATAGGTAGCAGAACTGACGGTTATGAACTGAATTGTCCCCTTTCCCCCCCACTGCCCAGATTCATATGCTGAAGTCCGAACCTTCAATGTGACTACATGTGGAGATAGGGATGCAATTGAGATTAAATGACTTCTGGGGCGCATGGTGGCTCAGTCAGTTAAGCATCCAACTCCTGAGTTCAGCTCAGGTCATGATCCCAGGGTCCAGAGATGTGCCAGTGTGGAGTCTGCTTCAGATTCTCTCTCCCTCTCTGGCCGTCCCCCTCCCCCATCAACAAAAGGAGATTAAAGGACTTCTGAGGGTGGGATCCTAATCTGATAGGATTGGTGACCTTCTAAGAAGAAGAAGAGAGAGAAGCAAACAGGATCTTCCCCTGATGCATTAAATTGGGACCTCTATCCCTGCTCCTCCCCCCTCCATCCTTGCCCCTCCCCCCTCCATCCCTTCCCCTATTGCCCCCTACCCTCTCTGCCTCCCCCTCTCCCTCTTCCTCCCATCTTTCTCTTCCTCACTCCTTCTCTTCTTCTCTCTCTCTGTCTCTCTCTCAGTGTGTGCACTAAGGAGGCCACATGAGAACACAAAAGGAAGGTAGCCACCTCTCTTGAACCAAGGAGAGAGTTCTCACCAAGAACCAGATTTGCTGCATCTTAATCTTGGACTTCCCAGCTCCCAGAAATTAAAGATATAAATGTCTATTGTTTAAGACACCCAGTCTGTTTTTTGTTTAAACAGCTCAGGCTGATGAATGCAGTGACTGAATTACTGGATTCCATAGTCCCAATGCTCCTCTGTTCTGGGAGACACAGTGTATTCACCAGAGGAAGAGGGTGTGTGGTCCTCTCGATGCCTGCTTCCCACTCAGAGTGTGGAAGAGCCTGGAGTTTCAGGGACCCCTCCACTATCTGTCAGTTATCCTGCTGCCTCTGGGTTTCCAGATTATTGGGGTCTATCAATTCATTCAAAAGTACTTACTAGACATTTCCTACTTTCCAGAGACTATATTGCTTTTTTTTAGTATGACAAAGGCAGTCTATTCCCTTTTAGAGATTGAGAAAAATTCGTTGCTGCTCCTGGCTCACTTAAGTGTATATAATTTTAGTGCTTCCAATTTTTTCAGATATTTTGTCAATTCCATTGGAGAATGAGTATAGAAAGGAGGTAAAATATTGTAGTATCTTCTTCTACTTAGATCAAGAACGGAAGGGACTCCACACTACTGCAGCATCCCAAACTCCTCTAACTTCTAAGTATAGGAAAAGTCCATGAAATCCCATTTATTTCCTTCATGAAACTAGGGCCTGGGGATAGATTTATGACTAAGAAAGAAAACACTAATTTAAATGTGATTTTTTTATTATTAGGAAATTTGTATTTGAATGGCAATTTTCAAATTGACTGCAGACATTTGCTAGTAAGAGGGCAGTAAGTTACTTTTGCCTGGATCATCTGTTAATTGGGCTTTAAAAACCTTGGATTCTCAGTCAATACAAATTCTCATTTGCATTTTTTTATAATAAATTTATTTTTTTATTGGTGTTCAATTTGCCAACATACAGAATAACACCCAGTGCTCATCCCATCAAGTGCTTCCCTCAGTGCCTGTCACCCATTCACCCCCATCCCCCGCCCTCCTCCCCTTCCACCACCCCTAGTTCATTTCCCAGATTAGGAGTCTTTATGTTCTGTCTCCCTTTCTGATATTTCATTTGCATTTGGATGAGGAGTCAATGTGCATACTGGGTTCTTTCCTTGAAAAGGTTGAAACCAAAAAAAAAAAAAAAAAAAGGTTGAAACCAACATGTCCCATTGTAACTGCGAACAAGAAAGGGCCTTCCATGAGATTTGTTCCTTGAAGGACAATCATAGACTGTTATGCTTTTAACAATGTAATATCTGCTTTTATCACCTAATGAAGAGGTAGAAGTACTATTATTTACAGCTCTTTCTAAATGAAAAAAAAACATTGTCAGTTCGTTCACCTTATGTTTCCCTTTCTGTTTCCAGTGTGTTTCTACTCAACCAATGAAAACAGAAAGTTTAAAAAAGAGGAGATTAATCAGCGTGAGAGACATGGATATACCAGCCCTGCCATATGGGAACATCATTGTGATGCTGTGATAACACTGCTCCATCAGGGGCCACAAGCTCATGTGAGACAGAGATGCCACTGTCCATCCAGAGGCTGGTGTCCCCAAGGCTGCACACAGGTGCTCATCAAGCATCCCACCTACAAAACAAGCACACAGGGAGGAGCCCTAGCACTTCACATGACTTCACATGTGCCCTTTCTCCTTTGACCTTCAAGATGGTTTGAGATTGAAACTCAAGCAATGTAGAATCATAAAAAAGAAAGTTGATGTATTTCATTACAAACCGGTAGCTCTGACTTTTTTAAAACCTCAAACCTTACTCCTGGAAAGGAAAGGAAGTACTCTGGGACATATTGGACTTAGCTTTGCCCTCTGACACAGCCACGATCCTGACTGAATTCTTCCAAACAGGGAAGCCCGCATGGGTCTCTATTCTTCCCACCCAGCTCTTCTCAGGGAACACCTCATCTTGGTCCTGGTAGCCAGCCATCCTCAGGATCCTCAGGGTTAAATGTAAGGATTCTTGAGATGGACCATCTGAGCTTGACTCTCGGACCCACTACCTCCTACTTGACCTGGGGCGAATGGCTTCACTGCTCAGTACCTCAGTCTCCCCATCTGGAAATCTGGAACAATAAAAGGCAGCTAGGACAATATCAGATCAAATATTACAGTTTCCTGTAGCTGTACTTCTTGACATGTTGCTTAGAAAGAGGCTCAGTTAAATTCTGGCCTTTACTTTATCCAGAGTGTATCAGATATAAACGAGTAATCAAGTCAGTGGCATTTGAGATATATCTCCACTATACAAAGATATCTCTTCTTAGTCAAGGGAAAAGCCCCTTGGAGAAACATCTTGGGTCTGGAGTCAAACAGTTCTGAGTTACAGTCATGGTGCTACCATCACCAGCAAGGGAACCCTGTGCAAATCTATTCGCCTCTATAAGCATCAATTTCCTCAGGAGGAGAAAAGAAAAGAAGGCTAATTCTCATAATTCTTATCTCACATAGAGTTTTTGTGGGTTTTCTTATGAAAAGAACTATGTCACATGGAGGAGCTTACTAAATTTCTAGCATGTGAAGGTTAATCCATTTCTACCTGTTTTTATATCACAGACATGTTGTATATTTGAGTCTAGGGCACACGTTAATATCCTCTCCAATTATGAGATGACACAAAACATGGACAGAGAGCAAGAAGATATTTGAAATGAAAAAGCAAAGAGACTGCACCATTGCTATGTCCTCACTCTGCTGCATCTCAGCTTAGAGGAGCTCAGAGCCCTGTGGTCTGTGGACAAGTAATCCCTGGACAGTCAAGAGGTCCAGAATTGTCCCTCAGTCTGCAAGGGCCTTTGACTGAGGACAGCTAACGGTCATCACCAGGTCATCACCCACACCAATATGAACCTCAATGCCATATTTGTCGGTGCTGTGGGGTCCCTTCTGTGGCCATGCTTGCAGGCTCAGGGATTGCCATCTGGAGTCCAGTAATCTAACCTGGTCAGTCAGAAACAAGCCTGCACGAAGAATATTAGAAACCAAACTCTGGCAGCGCCACCCTGGCCAGCTTTTGCATTTATTACTGAGCTGGGAGTTGTTGAAGGAGTCATCTGACATGCACAGTGCTGCAGGTACCAAAGATACTATGCTGAGGGAGGTGGACAGGAATACTATTCCATGGAATCTCACTGAGGCAGGGAAGAGGAATCCACATCTGAGTAGAACCTGAGACATACAGAGGGATGATGCCGTATATTGTGAGGCTACCTGAAGGATAGTAAATACCTGACATGCTAGAAGATATTGAGACAGGAAGAAAACAGTGGAGATGAGGTCACCAAGGCAGCTACAGGACAGTCCATGTAAGGTCTTGTAGGTCTGGGCAAAGAGGTTAAACTATGTACTCCATATGAAAAGAAGCCATTAAGATGTTTTAAGAAAATGATGTGCTCGAATGTGCATTTTAAAAAAGATAACTTGAGTTGTGTGTAGAAAAGGATGTTAACAATAAGTATGAAAGCAGTACGAATAGTCAGAGGCTACCTCAGTGACAATGGCCAGGCAAGGTTGGTAAAGAGAGGGATCCCACAGATGTTGTAACTAAACCTTCCTAATGGCTTGGATTTAGGGAGTGAGGAAAGAGAAGTGGAGTCCAAATCCTATATGACCATGAGCAAATGGACGAATTGAGTACAGAGATTGCAGATGGGGAAATCTAGAAGTGGGGAAGATTTTTCTTTGAGGAGTAATACCAAGAGTTACCTTTGAACATGTTGAGACAGTAATTAGATTTCAAAGAAGAGGGTTAGATAGAAACCTAGAGAGTACTTATTTGGCTAGAAATAAATTTGGAAACTATTAGTACTCAGTATATAAAATCATGAAGCTAAATGAGATCACTCTAGGTAAGGACATGTAGGTTCTGAGAATCTCAAATATTTCAATGTTAGAATAAGGACACAGCAAATTAGAACAATATAGACTGACTCATGGAATGAGAAGGAAACGGGGAATGTGGTAATCCTGAAGCAATGTGAAGAAAATATTTCAGGAGAAGATCAAATGATAAGACAGGTCAAGTAAGATGAGAACTCAGAAGTGTTAAGACAACAGAAAATTGCCCATTTTTATAAAAATAGTTTTGGTGGAGTGATAAAGATAAAAACTTGATTAGTATGCAAAGTGAGCTATAAGAAACTGGAAATATACACAAATATTCTTGTTTAAAGATTTTAAAGTTTATTTTAGAGAGGGAGAGAGCAGAGCTAAGTGGGTACAAGTGGTGGGGAGCAGAGGGAGAAGCAGACCCCCCTCTGATCAGAGAGCCTGACGTGGGACTCGATCCCAGGACTCCAGGATCGTGACCTGAACCAAAGACAGATGCTCAACCCACTGAGCCACCCAGTTGTCCCTATACACAAATATTTCAAGAAATGTTCTTCTAAAGGGAAACTGAGACACACATCAGCCTGGACAGTGGTGTGAGTCAAAGGAAAGAGGTTTAGGATGAATGATAATAAAAAGTTTGTATTTTGATGGGAATGATGCAGGGAAGAGGGGAAATATAAATTGAGAGAGGAGACAGTGACAAACGGAGCACTCTTGAGTAGGTATGCTTTGTTTCAGCCATCCTGCAGGTAGTTGCCAGGAGGCTAGAGAAATCCTCATGATTGCTTGTGTTTGTTTGTGAAATAAAAATTTGTCCCTGGCAAGAAGTGGAGGAACAGGTGGTTTGAGGAATCAGGATGAGATGTGAAACAGTTGTCTCCAAGTATGAAAAGGGACATTACCAGGGAAGAGTATTAGCTGGTTGGGTAGCACTGAGGATCTCCTGATTGTTGGGATGTTAAATCAAAGGTAAGGGTGTATTATATCTTTTTAGCTTCCACTTACTTCCACATAAGTGAAAGTGCGGAATAGTAAGAAATTTGGATATAACTGCAATCCTGGAATTAAAATTTGAGTATTATTAAGAGAGAAAGAATCCAAGTAGTTATGGGTGTATGTATTAGAGTAATTAATGTGACGGGTCTCAAGTTGAAGAGAGTGAAGAGGAAGAAAGAACTGGCCAGGGCATAAAATAAAAGCCGTTGGGTCAATAGGTACTAGATCTTGGCAAGATCGTATGTGTTAGTGTTCACGCTAGAATATATGAGCTGGAGAAATAGGAGATGGTGTTGGAAATGGAGATTTCAGAGGCAGATATTGAAAATGACTGTGGGAATGGGAGAATGAGGTGGAGTTGAACAAAACTTTTATTGAACAATGAGGAAGAGTCCAAAGACCAAACACAACTTATGTGGACGTCAAAGTCTCTTTACAGATGAATAGAATAGAATAGAAAGAAGAATAGAATAGAATAGAATAGAATAGAATAGAATAGAATAGATCATAGAATAGTGGAAAAGAAGACACCAAGCAAGAAGTTAAAATTTCCAGTGAAGAAGGAGGTGTTTGCAAGAATGTTAGTGACCAATCTTGACCCGCATGAGGCAAAAGTTTCTAAGGGATGGAGTTTCGTTAATGAAGGAAAAAAATCAGGAAGCGGTGATTATTAGCATGAAGAATAACTGCTCCACCTTTGGGACTTGTCAGAAGAAAAAAAAAGACAGACCCCATTTGAAAGAGATGACCTAGACCAAAATGATTCAATATGCGAGGCAGAAGTTAAAAGTATAGAGCTTTTTGTTATTGAGTTTGGAGTTTCAGGGATCCATCAAAGTCTTTAGAATATCAGGAAGGAACAGGAAATTGAGGTAGTCTAGGGACCTCAATGTATCTTTTTAAAAAGTAATACTGAGTAAATTTTTATCCCTAAGTGAACTGTTATATATTTCTAAAATCATAATTAATGAAAAGTAAGTGGCCTCATGGAAATGTCCTTTTGATACAGTATTACAGTGGATAAAGCAGTGAACAGAATTGCACGGGTGTTCAATGTGGGAATACTCTCCCGTGTGTGGAAAATCCCTCAGAGAGAACACGCAACATTGTCTATGTTCATGACTATGAAAATAGTCATGCTGAGGTGTGAAGGTATTGAACTCTTCTTCCGTTTTTATCCAGCAAAATTTAAGGTCAACATTCTATCTTTGAATAATTGCCCCTACCCTGTTAAATATCTTCAATGGAAACAACTAGAGTCTCTTAAGGACTATATACTCAAATAGTAACCCTCGCTTTCTATAACACAGACGTAAAATGATGGAAATTGACATTTCTCACTGTTGCAATTATAAAAACTTAACCATAGGTTAAGTTGACTCTTCAAAGTGACTAGTGAACTCTTACTACTAACAGAATAGAAATAGGAATGAAGTGAGACAATGTCTTCAAACTGTAAGAAATTATGTCTAACATGAAAAGATGCTCAACATCACCTGTCATCAGGGAAATACAAATCAAAACCACAATGAGATACCACCTCACACCCGTGAGAATGGGGAAAGTTAACATAGTCAGGAAACAACAGCTGTTGGTGAGGATGAAGAAAGAGGAACCCTCTTATACTGTTGCTGGGAATGCAAACTGGTGCAGTACTCTGGAAAACAGTGTGGAGGTTCCTCAAGAAGTTAAAAATAGAGTCACCCTATGACCCAACTGCACTACTGGGTATTTATCCAAAGGATACAAACACAGGGATTAGAAGGGGCACCTGCACCCCAATGTTCACAGCAGCAATGTCCACAATAGCCAAACTGTGGAAGGAGCTGACAAATTGACAAATGATTGGATAAAGAAGATGTGATCTATCTATACAATGGGATATGACTCAGCCATCAGAAAGGATGAATACCCACCATTTACATTGACATAGATGGAACTGGAGGGTATTATGCTGAGTGAAGTAAGTCAATCAGAGAAAGACAATTATCGTATGGTTTCACTCATATGTGGGATTTAAGACACAAAACAGAGAATCATGGGGAAAAGAAAAAATAAGACAAAATCATAGAAGGAGACAAACCATAAGAGACTCTTAACTATAGGAAACAAACTGAGGGTTGCTGGAGGGGAGAGGGTTGGGGGGATGGGGTAACCGGGTAATAAGCATGAAGGAGGGCACTGGGTGTTGTATAAGAGTGATGAATCACTGAACTCTACCTCTGAAACTAATAATACACTATACGTGAATTAATTGGATTTAAATAAAATAAGATAAAAATGTTTCTAAAATTAAATCACCCACCTCTAGTTTTCTTTGCCACTTTTCCTAGCTAATGAACACAGACAGTTCTTACATTGTTTCCTCTCTAAAACTACACGGGTATCTGTACTCCCAACATCCCAGAAAGATAATACAAACAACAACTGACTAAAAAAATTAAGTATCAGCTTAGAATCATGAATCATCAGGTCGATAGCATCAGAAAAATTCCCTTGTTTGTAGGATTTGTTTTATCCACTTGTAATAATTTAAATTTGCTTCAAAAAGTACAGAGATGTAAAAACATGTGCTTAGAATAAAATATAGTTTTAACTAAAACCTTCTAAATGTTTCACTTCAGCATGCACTGCATTTTAAACTCCTTGTTTGGGACGCCTAGGTGGCTCAGCAGTTAAGCATCTGCCTTTGGCTCAGGTTGTGATCCCGGGGTCTTGGAATAGAATCCCCCATCAGGCTCCCTGCAGAGAGCCTCCTTCTCCCCGTACCTATGTCTCTGCCTTTCTCTCTATGTCTCTCATGAATAAATAAATTAAAACAAATTTAAATTCCTTGTTTGTTTGTACATGAGGAGTTTATACCTGAGCCAAAGTGAAATGACTCTGCAAGTGACGTTGGGGTCTAGGATTAGAGCTCCGTGAACAGTCCCTGAGACTTCATATCCTAGATACCAAGCTAATGAAGAAAAACCACAAGTTGCAAAACTTGTCATTTTGATGTATTTGTGACATCAAACTCATAAGTAATACTTGCCTAAGACATTTTCCTCTTATGGGCCATAATTATTAATTGGCTATCGTCCAAAGTAATAAACACTTTAAAATATTTCATTATTTGCGACATGCGGGATGGCACATATTCATGAAAAAGTCAATACACAGGAGCACCTGGGTGGCTCGGTCGGTGAAGAGTCTGCCTTCAGTTCAGGTCATGATCTCAAGGTCCTGGGATCGAGTCCTGCATCCAGCTCCCTGCTCAGCAGGGAGTCTGCTTCTCCCTCTCCTCCCCTGCTCACACTCCTCTCTCATAATTAAGTAAGTAAATAAATAAATAAATAAATAAATAAATAAATAAAGTATTTAAAAACAATGCCAACACACCTTTGGGTACAGTGTGTGCAACAAGGAAAGCCATGGTTTGTACTCTGAGTGGTAAAGTGAGATCACTGAAGTCTGTCCATATAGAGAACCAGGCTATGGATTAAGTGCAAACTGTGGGACATACTTTGCATTATCTTTATTCACATAAAGTAACCGGATATGAAATCATTTTTAACTATGCAAGTGGTTCCCAGATTTTTAATTTTAAGTTTTATTAAGGCTTTTAGTGATGTACAAAGAAGCTTGAACTTCATTTTATCCAGTGTTTGAATTCATTCCCTTTCTAACTTTATCTTCTAAGCACCCTCCCAAACCAAGAAGTGTTTGTTGGATTTTGTAGTCTATATTCAAGCACAGAGGGGCATAAAATACATTATATTGATACATCAAGTCTATTAAATATGTCTTTACAGACTCTACTGCGCTACCTCGAGACCTGCATTGGAGGTGGCATTACTTTCTGTGTTTGTTTCCAATTACTGTTGTAACAAATTATTTAAAACTCGGTGGTACAGCACAACAGATTGATTATTTTATAGTTCTGGAAGTCAGAGTCTAAAATCAACATTCTGGAAGGAACACCCATCTCCCTGTGTTTTCTAGCTTCTAGAGACCAGTTGCATTTCTGGGCCTCTGCTCCCACCCTACATCTTCGAGCCAGCCCTTGTACCTTCCCCATTCCATTGCTGAACTCTGCTTCAATCCTGGAATCTCCGCATGATTTTCCCTTCTCTCTTGTGATTACACCAAACCCACTTAGATAATCTAATCTCAAAAAAAAAAAAAAAAGATAATCTAATCTCTCTCAAGATCCCTAATCACACTGCCATATAAGATAACATATTCACAGATTCTGGGAATTACATAGCAGAGACCATTAAGGCCATTATTTAGCCACCGTGGGAACATAAAGATAGGGTACCATTTGCCGAAAGCAGTACCTATGTTAACAGCTGTCTTGACCTGGGTTCATTGCTGTAGTTTTCAAATAAGCAAAAATTATTTTTTCCTAGGATAGTCAGGCCATCTTTTTGACTCTCATACTTGTCGTGAATTACTTGTGTTTATCAACTATTTTAGGCACTGTGACTTTTCCCCATACAGAAAAATCAATGCTATAATATAGTAAGTAGTAAATGGTTAAGAAATATTTTTAAATGAGCTGATACTTTATCTTGAAACTCCCAGAAAAGACAGATACAATAACAACCTCAACCAGTATAAATCTCCTTGGAAAATAGCTGTTGTTAACATGTACAATTCAAATTTGGGCATTTTATTTCTGCTAACAATTGATAGCTATATTTTTACCTAATACATGATACTTGAGCCTACCATCACTTTTTCCTCGAATTTAGGCCATTAACGATTTTTTCCTAAATTTTCTGGTAAAAAAAGGTATTTATTTTGAAGATAAAATTATTGTTTTAAATGCTTTATTGAGCTCACAGGTCTAATTAATTGAATCTTCAGCTTTGGTATTTAAAATTAGGTCAGAGAAAATGTCTTCAGTTATAGGTTTTATTATTAAAGATTTATGAAATACTTTAATAATTAAGCCCAAAATTCTCATTATATGGAAAGGTTTTCTGGCCAGGCTGTGCTTAACCTCCTACAAAGTTGAACAACAGAACATTCCATGATGAGCTGAGATGGTAAGAGGTGACGAGGGACCTAAATACAGGAGATGTCAGATTCTCTTTATAATTTACCATCTCCCCAGAGAGACGTTTGCAAATTCCATGTCTTCTAAAATATGACAGTAACACTTTGGGCAAATGTCATTCTTCCTCATAAGTAGTAGATGCTATAAAAATTTCAGCAAGCGATGGCCTATAAGACAAACCCGGTGCATCTCCTGTATGTAAGACCCATGAGTTAAGAAGAGTTTTTACATTTTAGTCTATAATCAATCAATATACAATCAACATACATAGAATCAACTCACATATACCAGGTAAAGGTACTGGTATCACCAATTTTAGTACTTTAAAAAAATTCTAGAAGACAAATTTAAAGCCCTTATTACAGAAGTTGGAACCAATGGAAACTGGATTGAATTTTAAATCAGTAATTATTTAGAAATATGTTAGTTGCTTAACATTTAAGAGCCAAAATCTCTCTTCTTAAGTAATTTTTATGGGAACGGGATGAGTACTAAAGATGATTGTTCACTGCTCAACCATTAAATCTTCCTGTAAAATAATAATAACAGCTGAGCTACATCCCGGAAACTGGATAAATCAGGTACTTCCATCCTCATGCAATAGTTAAAAGACAAACAAACAAGGATTTTCTTCTCTTTTCTTTTTTACTGCATAATTCATTTGCAGTAAAAGAGAATACTCTCATTTTTGTATGGTAAAAAGAAAGATTTTAACTGAGGTAATTCCTTCATAGACCTCAGATATATTTTAAGAAGTAGTTGTGGTCCTAATAGATGAAAATTATACATTATACATAGATACATTATATAGAATAATCTGTTCATTGTAATATATAATTATCTACTAACAGATAGAGATACAGACATACACACAGATATAGACATATACCTACAGATATACAAAAGATATACATATAGAAATACAATTTATATAGATATAAGTTGGTACAATATAAAGATACACACTAAAGCAGCCAAAGGCACACAGATTAAACCAGCGCTAATGGAAAATATCTTTTCTCTATAGAAATGTTAAAATCAAGGCTCTGGCAAGGCTGAATTAGATTGTTATTACTAAATAAATGGCTTTCAAACTTTGGTAGACATCTAGAAATGTCAGTAGAAATTATAAATAAAAAGTGGTATCACTATCTTAACAGATTCTGAAGTAGTAGACCTGGGTAGGTTCTGGTCATCCCTATTTCTTCTATTTTCATAATGATTCTGAAGTGATCCAAAGTTTAAGAAGCCTTGAATTAGAAACAATGCTATATTTGGTATTTAGATCTGTCACTGTCTCTCCATAACAACTGGAACAGAAACTCTGAGTTTGGGGTCCAGGAATCCACATTTTTTAAAGATTTTATTTATTTACTTTTAGAGAGAGAAAAAGAGAGTCCTGAGATGGAGCCCTGTGTTGGCTCTGCACATGGCTCCCAGTCTGCTTGAGATTGTCTCTCTTTCTCTGTGTGTGTCTCAAAATAAATAAAGAATCTTTAAAAACAAAAACTATACCAGATACCAGGAAATTAGGGAATTCTCACAGAAACACAATCAGAGCAGTAGACCTGAAAAAGCTTAAGTAATAAGGAAAATCCTGTGGCTAAAGCAAATAAAATGATTACATAAAACATGAGTTATCAACAATCACCCTGATCAAAAGAATTACACTGAGAAGTAATTTCCATGTGGCAGAGCCCAGAAGAAAACTGAAGGACAGAAGCTGAAGCCCAAATCCAGTCAACTCCCAAGATGGGGAGCCCAACGTAGGACTTGATCCCTGTACCTGGGATCACACCCTGAACCAAAGGCAGATGCTCCACTGCTGAGCCCCCAGGCATCCCAAAAATGTGTATTTCTTGAACATGGGATGCCATGTAATGTCACATCGAAGAACCTGCTTTACATAGCAACAAAGATTCAATAATGGGTGAGCCCCCAAATACAGAACTGGTTAGTCACACTGCTCAGCCCCTGTCAATCTTATGGAACAGAGTGTTATAGGCACAGCCTTCTTCCAGGATGCAATTTGCTCTAGTTCAGAATTGTATATGGTGAGAATGAACGGGTGTGGGAGGAAAGAGGTTGGGGCAAGAGTGGCCTTACTCATTGTCATGTGCAACATCCCTGTTGGAGAACATGTTTCCCATCCTCACAAGTCTGGGCCCTGTAGCTTCAGAGGTCTGGTTTACTAAATCAGAATGCACAGCAAGAGTTTCTTTAAACTTAAGAAATGTGTGCTTCCTGGGCTCTTGGGACTCTGTGACAACCTAACAGGTAAGGAGCTGTCACCTTAGTATTTTTCCTAGACAGTGGTCATCAGGATTGGGGGCAGGAAGAAATATGTTGACACACAAGTGACCCACTTGGGACCCTTGGGACCCCTTGACCAGCTATGCTGGTAAAAGCAGAGTCATAGCTTGAGAAGAGAATGGTGACTAGGAGCTCAGGCCTCTCAAGAAGAGGTCTGGGTGACACTACCACGTACGTCCCTGAGACCAGCAGAGATACTGAGAGTGAGAGCACTTCTGAATTGACAGAGGAGGAGGAAGACAAGCATCAGCTGTGAGCCCTAGTCTATATTCACCAGGGAGAGCTATCATTCATCCAACTATCATCCCTCTCCTAAGTGTTTCTGTGAATAAAGTCTCCCTGGAATATTAGAGGAACTATTCTCTAGATTTATGTCAGAAAATGTACCCTGGAAACACAAGGGGCTCATGATAACATCTGCAGTGCTACCTGCCTGGATTCCACCCTGGGGTGAACAACTTACCACCCCGCCATTGTTGGGTTGTTGGGGGTGCACCAGCAGTCTTCAGTTATAGATGTGCTTCAGAACTGCCTCATTTAAAATCAGCTACCCAGCCCAACGACATGTTCCCAGGTTTCTGCTCCTCAACCTTCAATATATCGGTATATTATGTGGTGGGTTTTTTAAAATTTTAAATGAAAAATATATATGCCTGCTGAGATCCTAAGGCATTAATTTTATGAGAAGCCCATGGAATCATCTGACCAGATTGCCATTTTTCCCTCTCTACAGTCATGCCATTATTGTGTGGCAGCCAGAGCATCCACATTCAATATTGTTCCTTTTCAGGCTGTAACACATTGGTCAGAAGAGAGTGTCTTCCCTAACTGGACCAATCAATCCCCGAGGATGGTCCCTCTGTCTTCCTTGTGACTGGCGCTATAAAATATGAACCTTGGGATCTCTCTCAAAACTTGTGATCTATTGGTTTATCAATAATAATCTCTATATAAGAGTATGGAACCGCAAATGTTGGAGAGGATGTGGAGAAAGGGGAACCCTCCTGCACTGTTGGTGGGAATGGGAACTTGTGCAGCCACTCTGGAAAACTGTGTGGAGGCTCCTCAAAGAGTTAAAAATAGACCTGCCCTATGACCCAGCAATTGCATTGCTGGGGACTGACAACCAAAGATACAGATGCAGTGAAATTCTGGGACACCTGCACCCCGATGTTTCTAGCATCAGTGTCCACAATAGCCAAACTGTGGCAGGAGCCTCGGTGTCCATTGAAAGATGAATGGATAAAGAAGATATGGTCTATGTATAGAATGGAATATTCCTCAGCCATTATAAATGACAAATACCCACCATTTGCTTCCATGTGGATGGAACTGGAGGGTATTATGCTGAGTGAAATAAGTCAATTGGAGAAGGACAAACATATGGTCTCATTCATTTGGGGAATATAAAAAATAGTGAAAGGGAATAAAGGAGAAAGGAGAAAAAATAAGTGGGAAATATCAGAAAGGGAGACAGAACATGAGAGACTTCTAACTCTGGAAAATGAACTAGGGGTGGTGGAAGGGGAGGTGGGGGGGGTGACTGGGTGACGGGCACTGAGGGGGGCACTTGATGGGATGAGCACTGGGTGTTATTCTATATGTTGGCAAGTTGAACACCAATAAAAAATAAATTAAAAGGAAGAGTATGGATTTGAACCAAATGAAAAATGTGTCATCATTCATTCATGCATTCACTTTGCTTTACAATCTTTCAATTACATGGATAATATTTTTCTACCCTGGAATAAATAATTCAGTTATAATCTTCATGCATATTAGTCATTAAATTATAAATGTATTATAAATATGTATATGTTAATATACATATTTGATACATGTAAAATAAATAAGTACATTACATTGCTTTATTATTAACTTATTTTAATCTAAGAGTACTAGAATTCTCAGTTTTTATCTGAAAAGTTCCTTTCAAGTCTAATGATTTCTTTGTGTGATTCATAACTTTTTACTAGTTTCCTAACATTTTATATCATTTGAGAAATAGTCACAATTTATACTTATTGACACACCATTAAATGTCATAAGAGAGTAAATGTTGACATGTTGATCCAATAGTCATATTAATGGATACTACTAAAGCTTAACCATTTACTGCAAAACTTTTAATAACTAATTTGTGTTCAGTTATCTATATATACAAATATATTTATTATACTTATTTATATTAGTTTTAAGTACTTATAGATTCTGCTGTTTACTTTTATCACAGTATAAAATTAAATATTTGTCTTTAATTTTCCTTAAATTGAGAGAGAACTATTCCTATTCATGCTAAAAAGTACTCATTTTTTCCATTAGACTCAAAAAATGGACATGCAAACACAAGAACAAAAGCAAATGATGTGCTCTCTATGCTAAACACATGAAGTTCTACAAGAAAGACGACTAAATCATGATTAAATGTTGTTTAAATCCTATAAAACACCACACAGTATCTGGCATAAATTTCTCAAAAAATATAGCTAACATACAATTTGAAGTCATCCAGTGGGAGGTGGGACTATTTGGATGCCTTATATCTCTTGAGCACTGCAGTGCAACTCCCAAGAGATCATGTTTTAAATTAAATATTACCTATGAATATACAGTGTGGCAGCACGGTGCCAGCAACGCAGCAGCCCTGACTGACCTCCACTTAGAGTTCTCCCATCACGGAGATCTAGGCTCTCAAGGGAATAGAATAAATCCAGAAGCTGTTTCCCAGTGGTTAAAGCAAACTGATAGAGCTTGGAAATCACGCTGTTTAAAATTGTATTGATACCAACTATGTAAAACACATGGTATGTGCTTGGTGAAAGCATACAATTGTGAAGCAAATATGAATTCCATTCTCAACAACAAATTTTTAATTGAATGAGAGATCAAAAAGTTTACATAGATGGTCACTAGATTTAATAAACGCTGTCCAAATCGGAAAAGAGTTGCACCTGCTGCACTGAGCAGAAAAATCAAGCACGGCAGGAGAGCAGTCTTGCCCACAGCTGGTTGGGGAGGGACCGCCACAGAGTCTGTAGGGATCATAAAGCCAAAGAGAGGAACTGATTTACATTTTAAAGCTTTATGGGAGTTTGCAATATTTTGTTTTTATTACTGACTTTATTCAAAAGCATACTAAAGATTGTTCCCCATCCCCAATTTGGAGCACTTTGTTAAAAACACAACCGTGAACTGTACGTAAGAGAGAAACACGTACTTATCTTCCAAGAGCAGAAGAAAGGATTCCAGTGGTGTGTTGTTTTAAGTGTATTTTCCCTGGTAAGTAACTGTAACCAAGGGAAGCAGTTATTGATCTGAAGAGGAGGGAGAGGGACGGGGGTGGGTATTGAAATTGGAACAAGCTGGCCTATTCCAGCTTGTAGCTCTCTGGGGCAGCAGACCTCCTCTTGCTCCGCTTCACTCTTGTCAAAATACAGTTCAATGCTGCCTCCTAGCTTTTGGAAATGCTTTCACCTCTCCTGCACTTGCTTCCCTCAGGCCACAGTTATCTATGATCTGGCACCAGGTCCAGCTCTTGCAGAAAGCACTGGAGCAACTGCTAGGTCACAGTCCCCTTTCCTCACCTGAGTAGCCTACTGAATCTCCTCCCCAGGCCAGAAATACCATCCTTACCCTAGGACTTAAAAATATTTAAAACTAATAACTCTTTCTGTTTTTTTTTTTTCCTCGAAACTTCTCTCAAACATCTAGTTTTTTCTCTTCCAGACAGTGGTAATTATATAAGCTTGAGCCTTGGTCTCATAAACTCTTATTCCAAACCTTCCCTTGTTTCTCAATTCCAGTATCCACAGGCTCCTCCCTGGCTCAGGACCCTCTGAGCCACAGCCTACACTACTACACTACCCATTGCCCTGTGTTGTTTCACCCATCAGCTGCCAAGTCTGCCCGGATATATTCAGGCAGCCTTAAAAATATTTATACTAATGAGGAGCCCAGAAATAACTTGACACTTGTGTTTTCTATGGTTACTTGTTAATTTTTATGGCTTCAGCAATACAAGCCCAGCTAATAGTCTCTGCTTTGGCTTTTTGTGAACATGCTTCTTTAAGGAATTTTATAGTCCCACTAATAAATCAAAATAACATTTAACCAAACGTATGAATGCTGTTGGCAACCATGGGCTTGGACTTAACTACCTATAAGTTTAATGTGTGATTTTGCATGCTGAATACCAACATTTCCTTGTGGTTGGGTTCTACATATTTCTGTGTGTGTGTGACATTAAGATCTTCTCAACTCCAAAGTAATAAAAGCAAATGCTGACCACATCAATAGGGAATATTCAGAAAGCAGTGTACGTTTAAAGAGGATTCATTTATCCAATTTTTCCCATTAGACTTCTGTTAAAATCTTTCCATTAATGTGTGTATGTGTGTGTGTGTGTGTGTGTGTGTGTGTGTGTATAACTTATAGTTTCAGTCTACATCTCTGTATTAGTGCTGTGTCAGTGCTGCGAGCCTGTTGGAGACAGAGGGCAGTAAAGTCTAAGGCTTCAAAAAAGGTTTACTTAGAATTAAAACAATAAAGGTCACAATTTACTTTGAGAAAAAAATCTTCAAGTGTTTACATACGCAGGCAGACACACACAAAATAAACCGCAAAGGAAAAATTTAAACGGCCATTAAGGAAATTATCCTTGTGACATGTTTTTGCTCTTCCCAATTTTCAAAACAATGCCATGACCAATAGAATAGAGATGATAAGTGCCAGAAGATATCATCCATGAATATGAACACAACAGTTAATCAGATCATTATAATATCCTCTTAGGCAGTCTTGCAAGAACATAAACATACACAAACTCTAACAAATGCAAAATGTATTTAAAAAGCCCAAATGCAAACAATGCATTCTAGAGAAAAATCAAAAGAGGTATTATCTTAAAACAGCAAATTCTATAAATTAACAGCTAAATTCATCCTCTTTGGCAAGAAATGTAAGACTTCTTTTGGATTATAAACCATTGCCTATGGGCAGCCTGGGTGGCTCAGCAGTTTAGCGCTGCTTCAGCCCAGGGCGAGATCCTGGAGACTTGGGGATCGAGTCCTGCGTCGGGCTCCCTGCACGGAGCCTGCTTCTCCCTCTGCCTGTGTCTCTACCTCTCTCACTCTCTCTGTGTGTGTCTCATGAATAAATAAATAAAATATTTTAAAAAATATATAAAATAAACCCTTACCTATCCATATGCAATTAAGAAAAGAAATACAGTTAACCTTCGAGCAACAGTTTGAAGAGCACAGGTACCCATATACATGGATATTTTTTCAATACAGGAGAGCGCTGGAAATGTATTTTCTCTTCCTTTCTATTATCTTAATAATAATTATTGTCTAACTTTATTATAAGAATACAGTACATACAGAATATATATGTGTTTTTTTAAAGATTTTATTTATTTATTCATGAGAGACAGGTGAGAGACAACGAGAGAGAGGCAGAGACATAGGCAGAAGCAGGCTCCATGAAGGAAGCCTGATGTGGGACTCGATCCCAGGACTCCAGGATCACACCGTGAGCCAAAGGCAGATGCTGAACTGCTGAGCCACCCAGGCGTCCCTATATAACATGTGTTAATCGACTTTGTGTTATCCTTCCTTACCTTTTCTTACCTTATTTCAGTAAAGCTTCAATTCAACAACAGTAGGCTACTTGTAGTTAAGTTTTGGGGAGTCAAGAGTCATAGGTGGATGGGGTGAGTGCCATAACCCCTATGTCGTCCGAGGATGCCCTGTAGATATACAGCTTCCACCTTCCCTCCCTTTTCCCTGAGATGCACCAATTTCCTCCTGCATTTGGGTGTTTTCATGGCTGCCCCCTCCTTGTCACTGCCCTATCTCCTGTCCTTGGATTAGGATGGCCTGCGAAACATGTGTCCGAAAGTATCCTAAGACTCATGCGAATTAGGATATGTGATCTATTGGAAATAAAATGGTACCTTATGGTCTTGCTCCTTCTAGTACAACATCTGTTCTATCATGCCAAGATAAGATTTCAGCAGGTGCTTACTTTGCTTTTGAGCATAATGAATGATGGCTTTTCTGCTAACAGAATTTTGAAGGCCATTAATTTTATCTGTGCCCCCCTTTCAAACTTTCCTCAATATTAAGTTTGTACCTTTCCCTATAATCACAACTCCATATGCACCTGAATCACTGTATTCCTCCCATCACATTTATTCGGGCTCAGCCTCCTCTTCCATTTCCCAGGAGACACACTGACAAAGTACAAAGCTTTAATTTTATTTTTTTTCTTGATGGGAAAATTATGATATGATGGATAACTTACATCCTCCTTTCAGCCAGCATTAAATCGTGGACCTGAATGCTATAGCAGTTTGGAGGCCTCTGTCTAGACTCTATAGTATATATAGACTTTGTTTAGAAAAAATAAGTTTAAACAAAAGACATCAAGTACAAAAATGTGATTTCATTCTATAAAATACATGCACTGTATCTCACTAGAAAAAGTTGATTAGGACTTCACATCCTCTCCTTATTTAAAAAAAATATTTTAAGGCTCCTAGAGTATGGGTCAAAAATATTAAGTCAGAGGCACTGTACTTTTCCACAAGCTTGGGTGTTAGCTTCTCAGTCTCAAGGCAGCTGGTGAAAAATAAGATTGAACAAACATGCTTCTTTCTTTTCTGTTATAATTCCCCTAAAATGATAATAATAGTGAATACGGATATAAACCTCTAGTCAAGGAGACATGAGAAGACCAGCAGGATGAGGTAATACAGAAATACGTTTCTAGAAAGAAAGACCAGAAACAGTAACAGTAACCAGAGAAATTGGCCTGAAAAATGTGTCTTTGAGTTTGTAAGATAGATATACTCCAGATGGAGCAGGTGCATCTGACAAAAACCCGGGAGCTTTAGTTATTCAAAGTTCATTTTTAGATGCTCAAGAAAGTGAGACTGAGTAGAGACACAAAGCATGTTGCTGCTCTACATGCAGAAGCTGACCAGCACCTTTTCCTCACCAGCATCTAGATTTCTGCAGAGATGGAATAATGTGAGAGAAAAATTCTACTGAGGACAACATGAATATTTCTGGAACTGGGGGACAGTCCCTGGAGACACACATGGAGGCCAGGCCCCCACAGGGTCAACTCCACCAAGAAGGGCAGACTCCCAAGCCAAGGCTGTCCAGTGAGCAGAGAATGGGGGGAAAACCGTAGGAAGCATCCTCAAGGAGATTCAACCCATAAAACAACAACAGCATGTTAATGAAAAAAGAACAAAAAGCAAACAAAAAAAACCCTTTCTCTAGAAAATTTATAGAAATTATAAAATAAACAGTACTTTAAAATAAATGGAGGGGCACATGGGGCTGGATACTCAGCATGGAGTCTGCATGAGGTTCTCTCTTTCACTCACACATGCTCTCCTCTCTCTAAATAAATACATAATAAATAAAATTCTTTAAAAAATAACGGGAAACAAATGTTGACAAAATTGTGGAAATGAGAGAAATAAATGTAAAACCGAGATGATCTCAGCACACCATCTAGGGTAGGAGCTAATATATAGATCCTCATTCTCATTTCTGTCTCTTTCAACTTTCAGGACTGGAATGTGTGTTCTTCAATCAGTGATCTACTTTGTATCAACTACATAGATACTCATCAAATATCCCCAAGAAACCACATTATTAAACACTTCTCTTCTAAAAATATTATATATATATATATATGTATAACACATACATACCCAATATACAAATGCATTTGCTATATGGAAAATATTTTATATACAAATTTTCTTATAATTCTGTATATATTTTTGCAAAAATACATATTTTATAAATTTCAAAATATTTATAATTATTGTTTGCAATATGCAATTGTGAGCATCTCATTAAAGGCAAATTAATCAGGCATAACAGGTGGTGAATGTTGTGTGTGTTTTGCGGTCTGTTGGACTGGAAGTCTTCTCCTCCACACACTCCTGTAGTCCATGAAGCTTTGCTGCTCTTAGTTCTCTAATCCTCCTGAAAAGGGGCATTCCTGTATATATAAGATGCAAACAAACGTGTGTGTATACACATCTACAAACATATGTATTTATACGTTTTATTCGAAACAATAATCTTGAAGACCTATGCCATGAAGATAGATGTGAACTGCTCATTAAATGCTAATTCACTTCTAAGGCCCTACTGAGAACTATGCGGAAGAGAGGAATGAAGGAAAAGACGACAATGAAACGACTACAAAGCTCCAGTGCTCTGGAAGTGTTGTGTGAGCTTCTTCCATGTGTACATGTCTACAGAACTCATCTGTGTGACACTCAACCATAGAATAAGAATTTCCACTTTTAAAATATCAAATTTTAATTATCTGAATGTGACTAAAGGACATAACCAAGGTAAGGAGTTTTCTTAATATTTTCCCACAAAATTATGGTAACTTCTGAAAATAAGTATTTCTGATATTAAAAAGGAAGCGAGACTGAAATATTGACCAAGCTATTTTTGTTTTTCTTTTCTTGTTTTAAATATTTTATTTATTTATTCATCAGAGACAGAGAGAGGCAGAGACATAGGCAGAGGGAGAAGCAGACTCCATGTAGGGAGCTGGATGTGGGACTTGATCCCGGGTCTCCAGGGTCACGCCCTGAGCCAAGGGCAGATGCTCAACTGCTGAGCCACCCAGGCATCCCAGACTAAGATATTTTTGGACTCAGGTTCATATTTCTTTCACACGTCAATACTGATGGGAAGGCATGAAAATTGAGAAGATTGCCTGTTATAATTCTCCCCAACTTCTCATCTCTTACCTTCCAATCTGTTTGGAAATTCATCATTATTTCTACTTTGTCAAATTTGGAACATTTAAGTTGTTCTCTAATGAGATTTCTCCTAAAATTTTAAGGTTATTCATGTACTACCAGTCATTTTATCACAATTCAGTTTGAACAACCTGAAGTGGATTGCATTTCATTTTAAGCAGTATTTTTCCCTTCAGAAAGGCACATGAATGCAGAGTTTTATAAAAATCTTATTAATTCTCTTTCAATTATGAAATGTAATATGCACAGAAAAATACTGAAATCATGAAGTATAATAAATGAATAAAGTCAATATCCTTATTACCATGTCAAAAAATAGGTCATAACACTAACTCCAGACTTCCTTCTCTTTCCTTTTTTATCCACTATAGTGACAAGAATGATAACCATTTATTGATTTTTAAAAAATATTCTGCAATTTAAATATGTAGCCCTAAGACAGTATATATTTTTCTGTTTTAGAATTGTATACAGATTGACTCAAACTATCTTGTTTTGTGTGTTGTTTCTTTCACTGAAACATATAATTGACAGACTTAATCCATGTTGTTTTGTGAAGTGGTAATTTGTTTCCATTGCTGTTCAGTATTCTATTATATGACTCATCCACTCTATTTTTGATGAAAATTTTTGCTGATTGCAATTTTTACCGTGCACAGCTCTGCTGTGAACATTCTTCTATACCCATCCTGGCGTCCTGGTTGGGTTATACACATGCGTTGCTTTCACTTAACTAGATAATGACAAAATGCTCACCAGGGTCCTCGTACAAGGTTACACACCACAGGGAAGTGTCCAAGAGACACTCTCACTCCACATCCTTGATTTTCCTGGTCACAAATGAAATTGAATAACTTTTCAATTCATTCATTGGGTATTTGGATTTTTTTCTATGTAAAGTGCCGCTTTTCCTCTTGGTAATCTCTTTCTCTTTCTCTTAATGGTTTATTTCTTCTGTTCAAAAAACAACAATTAGTTGGCTAATTCCTTCTTATCTTTTTAGATTTCCAACATAGAAAGATTTTGTTTTCTGTTATTTGGTTTTTTTTTTTTTTTTGAGAGAGAGTGTGAGCAAGCAGAGTGAGGAGGGGCAGAGAGAGAATCTCAAGCAGACACCCTGCTGTATGTGGGGCCTAATGTGGGGCTTGATCTCAGGATTCTGAGATACAACCTGAACCAAAATTGAGAGTCAGACACTTTTTTTTTAATAATAAATTTATTTTTATTGGTGTTCAATTTGCCAACATACAGCATAACACCCAGTGTTCATCCCGTCAAGTGCCCCCCTCAGTGCCCGCCACCCATTCACTCACACCCCCGCCCTCCTCGCTTTCCATCACCCCTAGTTCGTTTCCCAGAGTTAGGAGTCTTTATGTTCTGTCTCCCTTTCTGATATTTCCCACACATTTCTTCTCCCTTCCCTTATATTCCCTTTCACTATTATTTATATTCCCCAAATGAATGAGAACATACAATGTTTGTCCTTCTCCGATTGACTTACTTCAGTCAGCATAATACCCTCCAGTTCCATCCACATGGAAGCAAATGGTGGGTATTTGTCGTTTCTAATGGCTGAGGAATATTCCATTGTATACATAGACCACATCTTCTTTATCCATTCATCTTCCGATGGACACCAAGGCTCCTTCCACAGTTTGGCTATTGTGGACATTAAGAAAATTATTCACCATGACCAAGTAGGATTTATCCCTGGGACACAAGGCTGGTTCAACACCCGTAAAACAATCAATGTGATTCATCATATCAGCAAGAGAAAAACCAAGAACCATATGATCCTCTCATTAGATGCAGAGAAAGCATTTGACAAAATACAGCATCCATTCCTGATCAAAACTCTTCAGAGTGTAGGGATAGAGGGAATATTCCTCGACATCTTAAAAGCCATCTACAAAAAGCCCACAGCAAATATCATTCTCAATGGGGAAGCACTGGGAGCCTTTCCCCTCAGATCAGGAACAAGACAGGGATGTCCACTCTCACCACTGCTATTCGATATAGTACTGGAAGTCCTAGCCTCAGCAATCAGACAACAAAAAGACATTAAAGGCATTCAAATTGGCAAAGAAGTCGTCAAACTCTCCCTCTTCACCGATGACATGATACTCTACATAGAAAACCCAAAAGCCTCCACCCCAAGATTGCTAGGCTCATAAAGCAATTTGGCAGTGTGGCAGGATACACAATCAATGCCCAGAAGTCAGTGGCATTTCTAGACACTAACAATGGGACTGAAGAAAGAGAAATTAAGGAGTCAATCCCATTTACAATTGCACCCAAAAGCATAAGATACCTAGGAATAAACCTCACCAAATACGTAAAGGATCTATACCCTCAAAACTATAGAACACTTCTGAAAGAAATTGAGGAAGACACAAAGAGATGGAAAAATATTCCATGCTCATGGATTGGCAGAATTAATATTGTGAAAATGTCAATGTTACCCAGGACAATTTACATGTTTAATGCAATCCCTATCAAAATACCATGGACTTTCTTCAGAGAGTTAGAACAAATTATTTTAAGATTTGTGTGGAATCAGAAAAGACCCCGAATAGCCAGGGGAATTTTAAAAAAGAAAACCATATCTGGAGGCATCACAATGCCAGATTTCAGGTTGTACTACAAAGCTGTGGTCATCAAGACAGTGTGGTCCTGGCACAAAAACAGACACATAGATCAATGGAACAGAATAGAGAACCCAGAAGTGGACCCTGAACTTTATGGTCAACTAATATTCGATAAAGGAGAGTCAGACTCTTAACCAACTGAACCACCAGGCAGCCCTAAATAGATTTTTTTGAATTAATATGTAAGGGGTAATTATTGTCATGACAAGGATGATCTAAACAACTTTAAGTACTCTTTTTTTGCTCTCTGGAAACTTTTAGAATCTTCTCTTAAGCTAAATGTTCTGAAATTTCACAATGATTTGCCATAGCACAAGGTTCTGTGCAGGGCATTTGGTGTAATCTCTCATTCTAAAGGGTCATATCCTTGGATTCTAATACAGTTGATCCATATTATGTGCATATCCCATATTTAAAAATAAGTTTAGTCACTGAAATTTATTTGTACTTTCCAAATCAATACTCGGGCACTTTGTGGTTATTCACGGACATTCACAGAATAGCAGAAACTTGAGTTACTGGGCACAAACATTCCCAGTCAAACAAAGCAAAGCTCTCATGCTGTAAAAAAGTGTCCTTTTCTCACTTTATTTATTGCCACATCTTTTTTACTTTTACTTGGTGATTTAACTGTTCAAAAAGTCTCCTAAGTCTAATGTTCAAGTGTTGTGTGATGTTTCTAAATACAAAGCTGTGATGTCTGTGGTTTATGGAAAAAAAATGCATGTGTTAGATAAGCTTCATTGATGCATGAGTTACAGTGTTGTTGGTGAGGAGTTCAACGTTAATGAGTCAATAAGCTCCATTCAAAAAGAAAAAAAAGAAAAAAGAAATCCACCGATCAATGAGACCATTCCAGAAAGTCTGCAAATAACATCTATACTGCATGATGAAGCTACAGAAAAGAAGAGAAGGTATGAATAAGTTTGTGAATTCATGAGGTAATGACCCATTTTTTTTAAAAAGCATAGTGGATGGCATTATTGTGAAGCTGAAAGCAAAGAAAATTATAGTCACATTATCCCGAATCAGGAAAACGTTAGACTCTTCTCAGAGAGTGCTGGCTGACTTGGACATTTCAAAACGTAATGCAACATGAAAAATGTGAAACCCACAGGTGAGGCAAGTTCTGCAACCCAAAAGACAGTGGAGAAATCTTTAAAATGCCTGCTAAGTGCTATTCAGGGAAAGGGTTTTATGGAAGAATAGGCTTTCAACAATGAAGAAACGAACATAAATGGTGTTTTAGTCGATAAAATCATCATGACTAGAGGCTTGTAAGCACTTAAGCCTGTATTCCCCCAAGGAGCCCAAGTCCAGCACTCACCGACCTTCTAGAACATTACTATGGGGCACCATGAGAATCAACGACATGCATGGTAGAAGTTCCAGCTAAAACTAAGCTTTACAATTCCTATTCCAGGTTGAGCAAGATATAATATCAACTTATAACTAATGCTATTAATTAGAAAAAAACACAGCAAAGAAATAACAAGTATGCAAGATTTATAGAAGAGATCTTTATGAGATCCAATTCAGCAAAGACTGACTTAAACAAGGTTGTACACAAAACAGAGATCAAGAGAGGAGGACAGAACTTGTTTGTCAAGAGACCACAGAGAGTCTATGATGTCAGAAAGCATCTTGGGTATTTCAGGAGTCTATACAGTGATCGGTGTCAACAATCCAGTACTCATGAATCTGTTCCTGACTCAAACTTGTCCATGCACCTTGTGCGCAGGAGGCGAAGCTGCCTTGCACTGTTGAGTTTGGGGACAGCTTGCATCCATGAGAGCTGGGTAAGAGGTTTCTTGAGACCATGGTGGTGGGGAGGGGTCTTGAAACAATCCAGAGGTGTATGCTTAGTGACTGAGAAGGTGCTATCAGGACCTGGTACACTCAGTTACCCAGTAGATTTCTAATCAGTGGGTAAACAGGAAGCAGAGATAAAGAAGGCAAATTAGTGATTGATTGAGCATAAGGTTAAGAGGTGTATAAAATATAATTAAGTAGGGAACAAAACTGAACATGGAGCTAAGTTAATAATGCAACTAATAACAACTATAGTCGTGCTGGTGCTTTAAAAACAGGTCCAGGAACCAAGAGTCCAGCTTCAAATCCATAATCATAATTCATCGGAATCAATACAGGGAAAGATCAATGACTAGCTCGTTATCCTGGTGGCATGTGTGAATTGTCGTGTTTGCTGTCAATGTAGCAGCCTATAGCCAGGGAATATTTCTGCTGCCTCTTACTGAGGAAAAACAATCTGAGTCCATTGAGAAAGGGGTAAGATGTACGTTAAGAGTATCTGAGAGAAAATTGGGGAGAGTTAGCCCAAGGAGCCTTTGGCAGCACACAAAGGGCATCCTAACATCTGAGCACATGGCATGCTGTGTATCTAACATTTTTTTTCTTAAGATGTTAGACCTAGAAGCAATGTTTGAAAAGTTACAAAGAGAAAAACTTCAACTAACTGTTGCAGTAATGTTAAACTTACGCATTCATCCAATAACAAAAGTGGATGCACCCAGGTAGTCTGTATTCCCTTCATTGACATAATTAATCAGATACAGAGCAGTGCTTTGTCAGGGAGGCGTGGGGGGAATCTTCCTTTGGGCACAAGGACGTACCAAAGGATGTTCAAGTTCCTCCTAGTGCTAATTCTCCACAACGGTGTATATTACACTCATTATGAAATGTACTAGTACAAGGAAGTAAATAAATAATTAGGTAATAATGTGAGTGAGCAGAAAAAAATGTCAATTAGGTAAATCTGACCTTTACTAAAACTCACTTGCTTTATATAAATAATTTGCCATGGAATTGTGCTACATTATTTGGAATAAAGATACAACTCTTCTTTTAAATATGGTTCAGTAGAGAACTATAAAGCACAACAGCATTGAATGGTGTATAGCAACAGTAGCCACAGGGGCAATTGGTAGAAAGAAAGGATGGATGCCCAGGATTAATTAAATTACAAATGCAATCACCTCAGGGGAAACTAAACACGGGCTACAGAACAAATAGTCATTCATCAACAATTGTATTTAATTAGTTATTCTAGAAGTTTAAGAGATTGGCCCTCTGGAGTTAAACAGAACTAAATTCATATACTGGTGCCACCATTTCTGGTTTTGTATCCTCATCTCTAAGAGTGACAACATGTTGGTTTCCTCATTTGTAAAAACAAATAAATAGTAATAATAACATCTCATTGAGTTTCTATAAAGATCATATTAGACAATTAATGTAAAAGACTTAGTTTAATACCAAGAAAAGAGTATAACCACCAAAAATGTTAGTAATAATAGTAACATCAATAATAGCACCACCATCATCCTAACAGGTTGGGGATAACAGAGATGATTTTGTTGAAGAGAAAGCATAAGAGTAGGTTCTTAAGAAAGGCTAAGCATCAGATATGAAATGGTAGTCAGGGAATATTCCTGGGGACCAGCATACTATGGGGGAAAAACTCATAGATAGTATGTAAGACAAGACATGGTTTGACTGCTAATCTGATGACCAGTTCTACGAAAGTAAAGTTAATAAAAACCCCAGTTTTCCCATTGGTCAGATTTATAAAAAAAAAAAAAAAAGATTTAACATCTTCGCTGACTCCTCTCATTCTCTAATACTCCACAGTTGTTAAATCAGTAAGGCTTTTCTGCTTACCTTTATTTTTTTTAATTTTAATCTAAAATATATTTTTAAAACTTGGACTACTTGTCATCATCACCATGACCACCACCATTGTCATGAGAGAAATCATTTCCCACTTTATGTGATGTTTTTAAATAAACTAGGCTATGAAAAAGAAACTTATCCAAAACTTACAAATCACAAAGAAGTTCAGCAGGTCCATTCAATGTCATAGAGGATCATTGTTTAACAAGCATATAAGGAATATTTAGTTTGACCAAGATGGCCTTAGGTTCCTGTCAGCTTGACTGAACACTAGGCTGGCTCCTTCCAGAGTTTGGGCTCCTGACGCCTTTCCATAGAGCATTTACTGCAGAAAAGCTGTCATTGTAAATTCCTTCTCAGTCTGTTTTGTGATGTATGTAAAAGGTTTTTAAAGCCTCTAGCCAGTTTTATGACCCAGGAATATTTTTCTCAAGGTCCTAGGAGCCATTCTTTTGGAATATAAATTTAAGGAAGATAGAGCCTCTTTCTCCCAGTCTCTGTGAGAGGGTAGCAGTGGAACTTCAATGGGTGACAATTAGCAAAAACATTTGAAAACTCAGGGATGACAGACTACATTGATCAATCTCCACACTAACATCTTCCAGTATTTTTCCACTCAATCAGCTCAGAATTAAAACTCTTCTACTTTTTTTTCTCAGTGGTGCTAAGTGCAGACGTTAGCTCTGGCTCTCTACCTTACTGCAATAGCCTTGAATAAAACTTTCCCTGCCTATATAACTTGGGTGCAGATTTTGCTTTGCCATCCTCCAAGATTTTGTACCTGTCTTTGATTTTATTATATTTTGTTACAGTTCAGACACCATAATATATATTAACTTGTGGATTTCCCTAAACCTAATAAAGGCATCTACCAAAATCCTGGAGCTAATATTATACTTAATGATGAAATACTGAAATTTTGTTCCTAGTAACAGGAATAAGACAAGGATGTCTGCTCTGACCACTTCTATAAAATGGTACTGAAGGTTTTAGCCAGTGCAATAGGACAAGAAAAAAAAAACTAAAAAGTCATCAAAGTTAGAAAGATATAAAATTGTCTATATTCAAAGATGACACAGTTATAATTCTAGAATATCCTGAGAATCTAGGAATTAAGTATTGGAACTGAGAGTCAGTTTAGTAGGGTCTTAGGATTCAAGATCTGTATTCTAAAATTAACAGCATTTTATCCAGTAATAACAGACAAGTAAAAATTTTATTTTTTAATTTTTTTGAAAATTTATTTATTTATTCATGATAGAGAGAGAGGGGCAGAGACACAGGCAGAGGGAGAAGCAGGCTTCATGCTGGAAGCCCAACTCGGAACTCGATCCTGGGACTCCAGGATCACTCCTCAGGCCAAAGGCAGGCGCTAAACCGCTGAGCCACCCAGGGATCCCCACAAGTAGAAATTTTAAAATATCACTTATAATAGTGCTAAACATACCCAATACTTAGGGGGAAATTTTCCACAAGATGTGAAAGACCTATACATTGAAAACTCCCAAACTTTGCTATGAGGAACTTAAGATGACCTGAATAAATGGAGATAAATACCATGTTCATGGGACAAAAAATCAATATTATCAAGAAAGCACTTCTCTCCAAATTGACCAATAGCTTCAATGCAATCCCAATAAATATTACACCAGGCTTTTTTCTTTCTTTTTTTCACAGATGTTGACAAATGTATTCTAAATTTATAACAGAAATGCAAAGACCCTAGAATGCCATATAACTCTGTCATCTTTATCCCTCAATATTTCCTTCCCCTGTCTCTTCCATCCTTTCTTCTGTTTTGTCTTCCCATCTTTTCTTTCTGTAATTTCCATGTGACATATGTTAAATAATCTCATATTATCTTACATGTGTCCATTCTCCTTATTCTCTCATACTTGTAAAATATTTATTTCTCTTTTACATCTTTTATTTTTTTAATTTTTTTAAATTTTTTAATAAAATAATTTTTATTGGTGTTCAATTTACCAACATACAGAATAACACCCAGTGCTCATCCCGTCAAGTGTCCCCCTCAGTGCCCTTCACCCACTCACCCCCACCCCCCACCCTCCTCCCCTTCACCACCCCCAGTTCGTTTCCCAGAGTTAGGAGTCTTTATGTTCTGTCTCTCTTTCTGATATTTCCCACACATTTCTTCTCCCTTCCCCTATATTCCCTTTCACTATTATTTATATTCCCCAAATGAATGAGAACATACACTGTTTGTCCTCCGATTGACTTACTTCACTCAGCATAATACCCTCCAGTTCCATCCACGTTGAAGCAAATGGTGGGTATTTGTCGTTTCTAATGGCTGAGGAATATTCCATTGTATACATAGACCACAGCTTCTTTATCCATTCATCTTCCGATGGACACCGAGGCTCCTTCTACAGTTTGGCTATTGTGGACATTGCTGCTATAAACATCGGGGTGCAGGTGTCCCAGCTTTTCTCTTTTACATCTTTTAGTAATGACATACAGAGAGAGCTCATAAAACTCAATTTGTGCATAGGAATGAAATATAAACCTATTCATCTCTGAGAACATAAAACCAAAAGTATAAAAAACAGAGGGTAGATGTTATAACATGATAAAACCAGTGGTGGAATTGTAAGGGCAATGATCCACAACTTATCCAATGAGGAATTATAACAGCCACAGTGGAGGGTATTGGTGAGAAGAACAAAGTACCTAATTGCAATATTTGGAGTTACTGAAATAATCAATAAGAAGAAAGAATAATTTGAAAGCATTCAAGCAGGGGTCCTTTTTCCATGTTTGAAAAAAAAGCAAAATTAACAATATACCTCAAAAATAAAGGGAGTAAATGGGGGGAGCGTCAGAGTGAGAAACCCTATTTCTCACAGCTAGAATCTATACAAAATGCCAATATTCTTAAATAACTATAGAAGAGTATCATTGAGGTACCTGGTGGCTCAGTTGGTTAAGTGTCCAACTCTTGATTTCAGCTCAGGTTATGATCTCAGGGTCATGGGATGGAGTCCCGCTTTGGGCTCTGTGCTGAGCAAGGAGTCTGCTTGAGATTCTCTCCCTCTGTCCCTCCCCTTGCTCTCTCTCTCTTTCTTAAATAATTAATAAATAAATATATTTTACAGATCATTAGCATTATAGAATTAATCACAAGAACTAAAAACAAACTATTGAAAGTTTTATTTATTTTATGGGAGGCTCATTTTTGGACAAAATATTAGATAAATATGTTTAATATTTAACAAATATTTTAATTATTTTAATATTTAATAAATTTTAATATTTAATGAATATTCCAACATGTATTTCTGTATCATAATTTATATCATTATGTTAATATACTGGTTCAATTTTAAGAACTGAACTGAAATAATTTATATCTATTTTTCAATGAACCAATTTTGGTATTATGCATACTTGAATAAAAGAAAAAAAAATAAAAGAAAAATACGGTTTTCAAAAAAATAAAATACAGTATTCCAATAGGAAGTAAATATAATTCAAAAAATAATACTGTTTTAAAAAATCAGTCATAAGTAATATTCAGAAAGTCAGGCAAATATATATATACAATAATGTTCCTTCCTCTAATAAATAAAAAAGTAAATGTTCACCAATGAAGAAATTGTTAAATATATTATGAAATACTATGCAGCTGTTTAAAGTCATGCTTTTGAAAAACTTTAGATTACATTAGAAAAAAATGACTCTGGTAGCAGGTTAAAAATTACTGCCAAAATTTATATACACATAATACCTTAGTTAATACTTATTTTCTCAAAATATTCCAAAGAACAGGAAGCATACCTGAACATAATAAAAGGCATATGTGAAAAACGCACAGCTAACCTCATACTCTGTAGTGAAAAGCTAAGAGCTTTTTCTCTAAGATCAGAAGGAAGAAAAGGATGTTTACTCTTACTACTTTTATTCAACATAATCCTAGCCACAGCAGCCAGACAAGAAAAAGAAATAAAAGACATCCAAATTAGTAAGGAAGAAGTTAAACTGTCACTATTTGCAGATGACATGATACTTTCTATATTTGCATACATAGAAAAACCTCAAGACTCCACCAAAAACTATTAGAAGTAATAAATGAATTCAGTAAAGTTGCAGCATACAAAATTAACATATACAAATTGGCTGTGTTTCTTTTCACCAAAGACAAAGCAGCAGAAAGTAAATTAAAAAACAAACCAACAGAAAACAATTCCATTAACAACTGCACCACAAAGAATGAAATAATTAGGAATAACTCAACCATGGAAGTGAAAGATGTTTACTCCTGAAAACTATACAATTTTGTTGAATAAAATTGAAGACAATAAAAATTTAAAAAACATGCCATGCTAGATTAAAGAACTAATACTGTTAAAATGTCCATACTACCCAAAGCATTCTACAGATTCAATGTCATCCTTATCAAAATACCACAGCATTTTTCGCAGAACTAGAACAAATAATACTAAAACATGTATGAAATCACAAAACACCTAAACAGACAAAACTATCTTGAAAAACAACAAAAAAGCTGAAGGCATCACAAATCCCAGATTTCAAGGTATACTATAAAGCTATGGTAACCAAAACAGTATGATATTGACACAAAAACAGACATTGATCAAAGTGAGGACCCAGAAATAAACCCACACCTTCATGGTCAATTAATTTATGACAAAGCAGGTAAGAATATGCAATGGTGAAAGGGCAACCTCTTCAAAAAAATGAAGTTGGGATAACTGGACCGCTATCCCAAGCATACACAGCTTTCTCAAACCATATACAAAATAAATTCAAAGTGGATTAAAGACCTAAATGTGAGACCTGAAGTCATAAAACTTCAAGCAGAAAATATGGGTAGTAATCTCTTTAACATCAATAATAGAAATATTTTTCTAGATATGTCTCCTTATGCAAGGGAAATCAAAGCAAAAACAAACTACTGGGACTATCTCAAAATGAAAAGCTTTTACACAGCAAGGGAAACCATCATCAAAACAAAAAGACATCTTACTGCATGGGAGAAGATATTTGCAAATGATATATCTGATAAAGGGTTAACATGCAAAATAGGTAAAGAATTTACACATCTCAATACAAAAAAAACAAAAAACAAAAAACAAAAAAAACCCAAATAGTCCAATTAAAAATGGGCATAGGACCTGAATAGACTTTTTTTTCCAAAGAAGACGTCAAGATGGCCACCAGACACACGAAAAGATGTTCAACATTAGTCATCGTTAGGAAAATGCAAATCAAAATCTTACACCTGTCAGAATGTCTAGTATCGAAAAGATAAGCAATAGCAAGTGTTGGTGAGAATGTGAAGAAAAAAAAAGGAACCCTGCTGCACTGTTAGTAGGAATGCAAATTGGTACAGCCACTGTGGAAAACAAGTATGGAGGTTCTGCAAAAAATTAAAAATAGAATTAACATGCGATCCAGTAATTCCACTACTTGGATTTACCCAAAGAAAATGAAAACACTAATTTGAAAAGATATATTCACACCTGTTTATTGCAGCATTATTTATAATAGCCAAAATGTAGAAGCAACCCAAGGGTTCAAAAATAGATGAATGGATCAAGACCTGGCATATATAAAATGTTACTCGGGCATAAGAAAAAATGAGATCTTGCCATTTGTAACAACATGGATGGAGCTAGAGTGTAGTATGCTAAGTGAAATAAGTCAGACAAAGACAAATATCACTTGATTTCACTTAAATGTGGAATCTAAAAAAACAAAACGCGTGAAGGAACACATGAATAAGCCAAAGGGAGAAACAGACCCATAAATATAGAGAACAAAGAGATGGTTGCCAGAGCAGAAGCAGGGGATGGATGAAAGGGATGGAGGGGAGGGGGGAACAGGCTTTCAGTTACGAGAAGAATGAGTCACAGGGTTGAATGGTACAGTACCAGGAACATTGTCCATGCATTGTAATAGCCTTGTGTGGTGACAAATGGTAGCTACCCTTGTGAGCATAGCATAATGTATAGACCTGTCAAGACCCTATGTTGTACACCTGAAGCTAATGTAACATTGTGTGTCAATTATACTTCAATTTAGAAATAGGGGGAAAGGGGAGGAGGGCGGGGGGGTGGGGGAGAATGGGTGATGGGCACTGAGGGGGGCACTTGACGGGATGAGCATTGGGTGTTATTCTGTATGTTGGTAAATTGAACACCAATAAAAAATAAATTTATTAAAAAAAAGAAATAGGGGGAAAAATGAATCCCAAGGGAAAAAAATGTATGTACGTACATAACACCAATAACACACATACCTTTGACTGGATACAATCTTGCAAACAGCTATGTTAGGTGGTAAGAATACATGTGATTCTCATTTTAATCATGATGGCTTTCTATAATTCTAAATTTGTATATGATGATCATGTTATGGTTTTATAGGAAAAATAATAAAAAATACTGTGAGTGGTGTCTAGAGCTCACCATGATGCCACAAATCAGTCAGCATTTCTCATCAACAGGCCAAGATGCTATTGATCCCTCATCCTGCCAACTGCCTAACTCAATTTGGTATCGCTGGGTGCTTTATGTATGCACTTTATTCACAAGACAGTGGTTAATTTTCTCAGTGAACTCTGTGTCCTTGATGTTTCTCAAGTTCTAAATTGCAAAAGAGCTTGTGAATTAGACAAGAACTAGTTCTCTGCTGTCCTGACACTATGATGCAGACTTTGAATTAAATTCAGAAGAAGCTATGAAGCATGGGTAACAATGACCTTTTTAAAATATTGATATAGAAATTGAGTTTTGTCCAACAATTGAGCTGAGAAGAAGCCAAGGAGATTTGGCAGTTAGGGAGTAAGAATCTTATTTTTTATATACATAAATATAATTCTTAGAGAAAAAAGGAAAATGAGACATTCAAATAGAAAGGCTAAGTAACAGACAGCCATATATAATTTTTTAAATATTTTGTGGCCTCGATATTTCAGGTGAACCTTTAGTTTGGACTGAATTTTGTATTCTGTAGATTATTACTTTACAAACTCTGCAATCTAGGATCTTGTGTGTGTGTGTGTGTGTGTGTGTGTGTGTGTGTGTTGTTTCAGTTCCAACCCATGGTGGACTGATACTTTTAAAAATATAACAAAGTATTTTTTTAAGGTTTTATTTATTTTCATGAGAGACACAGAGAGAGAGGCAGAGACATAGGCAGAAGGAGAAGCAAGGATCTGGATGTGGAACTTGATCCCAGACACTGGAATCATGTCCTGAGCTGAAAGCAGATGCTCAACCGCTGAGCCACCCAGGCGTCCCAAAATATAATAAAGTATTAGGAAAATGACCTCATGCATATGTATAATGACAATGGTAATTTCAGTAACAGTTTCCAAGTGCCTACTCTCACTTTCTAAACTCATCATGTGAGCCAGTGACAAACAGTTCACATCTCATGGTGGTCCATGACCAGCCCTCCAGAAGTACTACTCTCAAACACTCTGGACATTCTTCCTTGCACAAATTAATATACATCCCACTATTAATCTGTGTATTGAGTTTTAAAATGGTAAATTCAAAGACTACATGCATTTAAAAAACAATCCATTTGTGTCTGATACTAATCCCCAGTTTTCGAAATCCTATATAAATACCTTCACTTGAATTGAAAGTATCACTAGCTGTGGATTAAGACATAAATAATGCATATACAGAGAAATACCTTCTCTGGATAAGTATTAGCAAATTATCATTCTCTGTAGTGTCCATACATGATAACATAAAAACTAAATAATAGTTTTCCTTTATGATACATAGAGTCTTGTTCTCAGGCAATAAAAACAGGTAACCCTTTTAAAAACTTAAATGTAGGGATGCCTGAGTGGCTCACTGGTTGAGTATCTGCCTTTGGCCCAGGGTGTGATCCTGGAGTCCCGGGATCGAGTCCCACATTGGGTTCTCTCTCTGCCTGTGTCTCTGCCTCTCTCTTTGTGTCTCTCATGAATAAATAAATAAAACCTTTAAATATATATAAATAAATAAATAAATAAATAAATAAATAAATAAATAAAGACTTACATGTTTCCCATGAGTGCCTAAAATCCGTATACCTCCTAGGCCTCTATCTAACTCCTATCTATCTATCTATCTATCTATCTATCTATCTATCTATCTATCATCTATCTATATCTATTTCTATTATCTATCATCATCTGTTTCTATTATTTATCTTTCTATCATCTATCTATATTTATATCTATGCTTCTATGTTTCTATCTACCTATGCATCTATTATCTATCATCTATCTATGTATCAATCATCTCTCATCTCTCTATCCATGTTTCTATCTATTTTTACCACATGCACACAGTGTATATGCATTCGTATGTCTCTAGAGGATGAATTACTTCTAAAAGAAGTGCCACAGTATGTAGCACTAAAAACATGATATTTGGAGTTGGTTCTGTCCTGTGTGACCATGAGCTGGTAATTTGACCATGTTGAACTTTAATAAAATTATTATAATTCTCAAGGACAAGGCATGATCAATGGAATGAAATATACACATCCTAAGCATAGTGTTTGGCACAAGAAAACATTCAATAAGTGACAACTGCTATTACTATTATTAATACATTCACTGATTACCAGTGACTAAGCTTGCTCCAATTCAGAAATAAATATCACAGTGCCATGGACACTGAATAAATGGATAACATATGGATACAAATAATGTCTGGGATGTTCTTACAGCACAATCTCAATATAATCCCTTCAGTTAAAATATCTAAGGTTCTAAAGTATTCTTGGGAAAGGGTTGATGCCAAGTCAAGTTTCTGTATAGATAAGATGAGTCTGGTCATATTATTATATTAGAAAATAAAGAACCACTCAAAAAAGTAATAGGGATGTGCCCACGGATGTAGCAGAGATGCTCCCTAGAATAAAAATAAAATGCCACCAAGAACATTATTAGGTCAAAAACTGATAACATATTTGATAAAACTGTTATATCAAAGATAAATGTGCTTCAGTTGATAACTACGAGAGTACTCTTATTCTTAAGAACCACCCAATGACATATCCAGGGAGGGGATATAATTTTCACGAATGATTCAGAAAAATAAGAGTATTGTGAATACGACACTTATAAGCTAGTTCTGGTTGTAAGAGCATAGGAAGGGCCATTCCTCCCTCCTGTCAGCCAGGAAAATCTTAGGTCTTTAGAGCCACTCACATTCCTTTGTGTACAACTGGGTTCAAATCCACAACAACACACTGAATTCTCACGCTTTGAGTCTTTCTAATCCCCTTTCTACTCTCTCCGACTTCTGACTTTTAGAGGGCTCACGTGATCATATAAGATCTACCAGGGTAAGGTCTGTATCTCAAGGTTAAAGGACTTAGGACTTTAATTACAGCTGCAAAATCTCTTCATAGCAGCAGCACCTATATTAACGTTTGATCGAATGACCAAGAAACAGGAACCTGGGAGCTGGAAGGAGGGATTTTTAGAATTCTGCTTACTATAGACAGAGACAGAAATATGATGATAAATTACAATAGATTGATAAATAATGATAGAGCAAAAATCATAAAGCAAAATCAGTAAAATGTTAATAAGTGCATCTGGTAAAGTGGATAAGAATGTTTCTGTACTACACTTAGAATCTCCTTTTAAGTTTGAAATTATTTTCAAATAAAAACAATCTCAAAAGCTATTTAGAATTTTATAGTCATCAATATCATCAATAATATGTCCTAAACTATCTTTTCTACTTTTAGTGACAGTTACTTCTGTGAGTTATTTGTAAATGCCCAGGAGAAAACTCATGCTCTCCTGTCACCCTATTTTCCTCATATTCTTTTCAGGTTGTGGTGGTTGATGTATTCCTAACACAAATCATCATCATCATCATCATCATCATCATCACCTCTGGGTGGAGAGGAACATAAGAAATAGTAAAGTCATCAAAATTCTATTTTAACACTGTGGGAGATCAAAACATAGAAAGGTATACTTAGTTTATCCATGTGCCATAATATTCTTGATGTGTAAAAAATGGGATTCTTTTCCTACTGAATAATTTTGGCTGGTAATCCAAACCAAAAACTACTGATTTCAAAGCATAGCTCTGCTCCAAATACAGTTGTTGCTGAGAAGGAGCAATACCCAGCACCTCATTAGCCCATTATCCATTTTTATCCTAAAAGACAAACAACTTGAGATTCATTATGAAATATCTTTAAACTCAGCCATCTATCTAAAGTGTGCTGTCCATGCCCTTCCTCTCCTGTGGCTGAATACGTCTGTGTTTTCATAAGAGGAGGGGATTCTCCTCGTACCCCTTTCACTGTCATAGACAGGAAGACAGGCACCTCAACTTTGAGCATGATTGTGCACATGAGAGAGGTCACAGGTGGACTAGACATTGCTCAATTAGGGAGATAGATCGAGATTTGGAGCACGCTGAATTTTGAGGGACATGGGACAAAAATGTGTGACATTGTAAATGGTTTATCGTAGAAGACTCAAGTGACCTTTCCCCTTGAACCAGTTCTCACCCCTCAGAACCCTACAAAGTATGTGCGATAGGGTGAGGTGACTCCAGTAGGACTCCACAGTGTGTCAACAGTCATGAAAAAGTCAGGCCTAGAACTTGGTGGGAGGCTGAATCAGAGACTGCCTATGGGAAAGACTCAACTTTGGGGGACGCTGAGACCAGCAAGGAAATGGGTGCCCAGAGAAATTTAATGGTAAAAATAGCACTAGAACTCAGAGTTTATGATTCTGATTTCCATACAGTTTCTAATAAAGTTTTAATCTAGATAACAAATATTTTTTAAATCTTTAAAAAATTAGACTACCCATTAAAATTCAAAATCAAACCAAGCAAAACAAAGCAAAATTTCCTTCTAAGATAGTATGATTATATCAATTAAAGTTTGAAAACATTTTTTTTGTAAAACAAAGGAATTTTGGTGGAAAGACAAAATGAACTATTTTTTTCTTTTTTTTTTTTACTTTTTTTTTCTTACATTTTGTGAGCCATGGCTCATTTAGCCATGGCTAAATGTTTGCTTCTTTTTAAAGAAAAACTAAAACCCAGAAATGAATTTTCAGATGGAATTTTAAATAAAAAGATTGTTTGAATTTGGTTTGCACAAGCTGTTTTGTAATGAAATCACAAAATAAAACCCAACATTATTGAAATGTGCCTAAGCTATTAAAACACAACAAAGTTGATGTGTGAAGATGTTAAATTGTGTTAGGTGGAAGATAAAACATCTTTTCAGATTTATAACAATAAGTATATTTAAGAAGTACATTATTAATTCAAGAATGGAAAACTTGTTTAAAGCTGCCTATCAGAAGAGTCTAAAGCAAATAGACTGATATTTTTAGGGTAGTTTTTCAATTTTTTACAAGTTATCTTTTTGGAAGGTCTCCAGTATTCTAATTTGTAGAAGTTTTCCCACTGTGCAGAATAATTTAAGAATTGAAATGTATCAAGCAATTTGTTTTAGAAAATGAAATTATGTTAAACATTATATTAACAAATTAAAAGACAGTTTCTTATGGAACATTATTTTCCAAACATTTTTAGCAATGGAATCTTTCTTCATTTCTTCAATTTTTTTTTTTTTTTTTTTTTTTTTTTTTTACGGTAGCACTAGGATTTATTAAACCGTTAGCGAAGGCACTGGGGTTTGCCCATGGTGCTCTTGATGTACAAAGCCCGGACGTTCTGCCAATTCTTCTTGAGCAAGGACACCAGGAAATTGACAGCTAAATGGATGTTGTACATGAGCTCATCTTCCGTCATCTTCACGTGGCCAACACCACTGCCAGACATAGCACCTTCTTCATCTGGAATTTGATGGTGGACTTCAATTCCTCCACTTTGGCCACCATGTTCTCATTGTAGGTCAGCAAGGAAGGGAACTTGCCAGCTTTATTCAGGTCTGGACCCAGGATTCGTGGGATCTGCTTGATCAGAGATTCTGAAGCCAAAAAGGCATCATACTTCTTGGCCAACTTCTTGACTAGTTTTTTATTCTTGTTGAGTTTCTTCAGCGCTTCAATGTCCATGTGGGGAATGTCCACTGCCTTGGCCTCATCACAGTGCTGCTGGTCCTCCAAAACATACACGGAGAACTTGGGGCGGGGGGTGGACTTAAGCCTGATGGTGCCCGAGAAGCGTTTGTCCTTCTGAGGGTCATAGTTCTTCAGGCCGATCTGCAGCTCCACCATCTCCAGAAACTTTTGGTGCTTGCACTGGTTCCCATGCAGGACCTCGTACAGGGTGTTGCAGGAGACTTTGTTTCTCATGGCTCGCTTACATTTTCCTCAAATTTGTGAGGTATAACATTAGATGCAGACAAGTCCTCAAATCATATGCACAGTCCATGTGTTTCCAGAATGGATAGGGGAGTGAGATCAGAAATAAGACAATCACCAGCACCGGGGACCTTCCCCTGCTGTGTTCAGTTACTACGTCCCCAAGGATAGTATCCTGACTCCTAACACCATAAACTAGACTTGGAACTTTATGTGAATGAAAGTATGAAATTAATTTGTGTACAGTTCTCCAATCTATATAATCTACCCCCAAAATACCATTTCTTCTAGAAGTAACTATATATACAATATGTCCTATATATTCAATGCTTTGTTGTTGTCTAAGATCTGTCTTCAAATGTTAGACAAAGTATTTGCTTCCCAAATCTATTTTATTTAGATGACTCCATTGAGAGGACACATTGTTCTGTGGGTCTCTAATACTTTTCCTCCCGTGTTCACAGGACCAGACCACCTCCTGCCCAAATCGGGACAATCCAAGCATTAGACACCCAACTCTACTTCCCATTACAACCCTATTCATCGAGACTGTTTTAGTCATTTTCTTTATTTCACAACATTATTTTAGGTATTATCCCTTCCAAAAACTAGTATTTGTTTAACAAGGATTTGTCCTGCCCACATTAGGAGATAATATTCTGGGAATTTCTAGCAATGTCACAAGATAAAGATGAAAAGTGAATTCAAGAAAGAAGAATTTCAGATGCTACTAATTTATAACTAAGAGTAGATTCTTTCTGATTTCTCATCTCACCCTGAAAATCGTTCATAGGGAATCACAAATCAGAATAATTCTCATTAGCTTTATATATTGGTTGACTGGTCACCTACTGAAGGTTGCAAATGCCTAGATCATAAGCAAAAACGATCAAATCATTCTTGTGGCATTTAAAAAATTGCCAAGATGCTCACATAAGCTGTTTCACTGACCCCACCATACTGAGGTTTCAGGACTTGAATTCTGCAAGATTGGCCCAGTAAGATCACAAAAGTTATAATTAGAACCTTAAGGTTTTTCTTGCCCTGATTCTGAATCCATTTCCTCCTAGCTTTTAGCAGTTGGCATTTCCTGATCCAAATGTACATCGATGACGCTGGTGATGAAGGTACATCCCACCAGCATATGAATGACTATATTTTTTACTAAAAATACAACTCACACCTTCAAAATATATTAAAGAATGGTTATACAAACAAAAAAAATTAAAGCAACACACGCAATTGGTCAGTTTATCTCCTGTTCATATGCATAGTCCTAAAGCCCCAACTTGGATCAACACTGGCATACTTATAAAAGAAGGAGGAGGAGGAGGAAGAGGGAACCAATATGTTCATATTTGGAGTTCTGAAGACCTGAGGAAAAATGCAACAATATTTGTTTCCATGTAGAAGCTTGAAATGTACACCCAGGGAGCTTGTCTCCATCTCAGAAGAACTTCAGGGCAGGGTAGAGATGAAGTAACGTCTCAGCTCTGAAGTGAATGCACCTGTTCAGTAAAAGCATGGACCAGCCCACTTGAGGGGACAGGGGCTTGCTCTCCGGATGTTTAAGCTGAGCAATTTAACGTGTTTAACGTGTATTTTTACCTTTCCTGATGGAAACCTTTTTCATGTAGACTGTTCAGTGTTCTTAGACAATTGTTAACAGTATTTAACGATTTTTGATGATTTGGAGTCATTTGAGGTATATTTTATACAATATTCTCAGAGGTCATCGCTTCTTGAGTGAACAGCGACGTAGTGGGATCAGAAGATCCTCTTGTGGACATACCAAATAATTAGCTAAACATGACCCAGTTCCTTTTAAGAGAAATCCAGAAACTGGATGAGTGATTCCTACCCAGGGTCCCTGAGAAAACATCCACGTGCCTAGGCAGGAAAAGCTGAGACCCACTCCTAGCACATCAGCAGGAGGGGGTGCCAGGAGAAAAGATCTGGGAGCCGACGACATTCAGCTTTCCAGAGTCCTCCAGGCCCACGAGAACAAAGCAACAGTTAGTTTAATACCCCTACGAGCACTTCCCATGGCTTGTCCTTCCAGCCTCAGCTCAGAGCAAACACCATCTGCTCCAGGTTGAATCACCGTGGTCCCCATGATAAAATGTAGTTACCACCCACCACCATCCAAAGTTACTAAGTATTATTGACTCTATTCCCTGTGCTGTACTTTCCATCCCCAGGACTTATTTATTTCACAACTGGAGGTTTGTACCTCTTAATCTCCTTCACCTATTTTGCCCAGCCCCCTTCTCTCTGGCAACCACAAATTTGTCCTCTGTTTCTGTTTCTGTAGGGTTTGCTCCTTTGTTTTGTTTTTTAGATTCCACATATAAATGAAATCATATGGTATTTGTCTTTTTCTATATTATTTCACTTAGCATAATACCCTCTGGGTCCACCCATGTTGTCACAAATGAAGATATCTCCTCTTTTCATGGGTGAGTAATATTAAATTGTGTGGGTGCGTGTCTGTATACATGTGTGTCTGTGTTTGCACACGCACACATGGCAAGCTATTTTTTTTTTAATTTTTGGAAGGTCTCCATACTGTGTTCCATAGCAGCTGCATCAGTTTACATTCCTACCGACAGCACAAAGAGGGTTCCCTTTTCCACACATCTTTGCCAATACTTGCTTTTTCTTATCTTTTTAATACTTGCCATTCTGACAGGTGTGTGGCAGGATGTCACTATAGTCTTGATTTGCATTTCTCTGAGATGAGTGATGGGGAGCATCTTTCTTATGTGTCCATTGGCCATCTGGATGTCTCCTTTGAAAAAGTGTCTATTCAGATCTTCTGCCCATTTCTTAATTGGATTATTTTGGAACAGTGTTTAGCTTTGCCTCTAAGAGCTTAGGTTTAATTTGTTGGACAAGAGAAAATCACTGAAAATTTGTGACAGCTAGTAATAAAGAAAGTGTTAATGTAAGAAAATCAATATGAATAAAGAAAAATCCTTAAGATCCAGTGGGGTATTCCAGGGCTGTTGCAGTGATACAGGATTAAGGAAATGGCTGAATCATAATATATTACGCTACCATAAGGCTTTGGTAGGTACAATAATGGTATTAACAGCTGGCATTGATTGGCTTGTTACAATATGTCTGGGACCATGCTAAGTATTTTGCATATATAATCTCATGAAATTGTTGGAAGAGTCCTTCAGGATGGGTACTATCATTCTCCTTTTTCCAATTTTTTGTGTGTGGATATAAGAGAAGCACCATCCATTAGGAGCAAAATCAGCTGGGATCAGATGGAGACAGATCATAATTAGGAAAAGATAAATGACATTTTTCCTTCTTGGAGATGGGTAAAGAAACCCTAGCTGCTGGTCCACTTTGACATTTTTCTCCTTTCTATTTATGAACTTGGCCTTTTTCAGTATACCGTGCTGTGGCTGAGAAGTTGACATTCCCCTCGTTCAGGCAGTAATTGGCCTTGGCTCCTTCCATTAACAGCAATAAACATGGCTCAGAGACTGACCCAGGCCACTGCATCTTAGACTTTTGTCACAATACAGTAGAAACAGTTTTTGTTATCAGACAATTAAAATTTCCAACTGTATAATACAAAATTGACCTAGGTAGACTGTAACATTCAAATTCTATTAAATGACTTAGAAATGAGATTTTAAATAAGAAAATATAAAAATTACACACCTTTCATGGTGGCTAATACATGCAAGTTGCCACTTCGGCTTCCAATCATGACATATGTCACATTAGATCTTGCTGCTCTTTGTCCTTAGAACCAGGATGAGACTGATACTCCCTAAATAGCTAATGCTCATTCCATAGATGAATTTCGCCTGTCACTGCTGCTCCAGACCACACTAGAGAAATCCAAATACAAACCAGGTAGGACAAGTTTTTTTTTTTTATAAATAGTTTACTTGTTTATTCATGAGAAACACAGAGAAAGAGAGGCAGAGACACAGGCAGAGGGAGAAGCAGGCTCCATGCAGGGAGCCTGACGTGGGACTCGATCCTGGGTCTCCAGGATCAGGCCCTGGGCCGAAGGTGGCACTAAACAGCTGAACCACCCGGGCTGCCCCAGGTATGACAAGTTAAAAGGCAAATTTGTATGTTTTGAGATATTTAGACACACAATCCTGAAAAAGTCAATGGAATCAAGAGATATTTCCTAATGTTTAATCACTGAACTAACCAAATAAATAAATAAATAAATAAATAAATAAATAGGCTATTCCAAAAAATTGCAGCAGATAATTTGCACAGCATGCGTATCCCATTTAAGTGGGGATATTTGATGATTAAAACTAATATCCTGAGTTGACATTGCCAGAGCATGTATTTAATGGAGGGAAGCAAAAGCTTCAAGAAAAATCAATTGTAAAATAATCAATACTAAACGTCTATACACTGAGTGCATATTCATGCAAATACTAAGATTTGGTAATAAGAGCCAAAAGCGAAAACAGACATCAGCATCCATCACCTGTCTAGGAAACCCAGAAAAGGATCTCAAATAGGTAAGCATAAACTATTTGAGGCAAATTATATCTAGTGAAAATAAAGATGAGCACAGATTTCAAGAATGTTATGTCTTTTATATTTCATTGTATGTGAAGAAGGTTGTAGAATGTATATGTTTTTAAGGGATTAATTTCAGTAACATTACAATATTTTGCTTCATAATGTCTTGCATTTCATAAATCCCCTAGGACATAACATACTGATTCGAGGATTGTATGGACTGTTTCTGATTGTCACAGTCAGTATTATAGGTCCACAATCCTATATTGCACTGAGCAAATACAATAAAACAGAATCTGATGAAGAATTTCAGCATCTATTGATACCACGTGCTACCCACGTGCCAACAAGCTATGAACTGGTAGGACTGCCAAAAAGAACCAAAACAGTTGCAGGGGATAAATAATCTGCTGAAGTGTGAACTTTGAGAGAATGCACAAACCAAGATGAACCCTAGAAAAGGAAATCTGGATTTCTCCCCGGTTTCTGTTAATTCAGGTGACCAGTGTTGGCAGGTTAAGTGTACTGAATCCAGAAACATGAAGTGAGTTCAACTACAGTTACGTGATCTCAGCAGAGTAATTTAAAATTGTTCATTCTTAGTTTCCCATTCTTAGAGCAGGAAAATAATGGTATATGCCTCATAGGTTTGTTGTGAGGTTTGAATGAAACAGTGTTTAAAACACTTGAGTATATCTAGGGAAGTGTTCAGAAATTTTAGCTGCCCTTGGCTGTTGATACTACCCGTGGAAGACCTCTCCTCTTTGCCTCTAAAGCACCATTTATGGGGCATTCCGGATGGCTCAGCGGTTTAACGTGGCCTTCGGCCCAGGGCGTGATCCCGGGGACCCAGGATCGAGTCCCACATCGGGCCCCCTGCATGGAGCCTGCTTCTCCCTCTGCCTCTGTCTGTGCCTCTTTCTCTCTATGTGTTTCTCATGAATAAATCAATAAAAATCTTTAAAAAATAAAAATGAAATAAATAAATCACCATTTATGGCCACTTCTTATCAACCTGGCTCTCTTTTTGTGTTCTAGATCTATAGAAGGGGTGCAAAACTAAGAAAACTAAGAAGTTAACGCTTGGCATACCGCTTTTAACCAACACACAGAGTTTATTCAGATTTTGCCTCTTCTCCCATGAACTGACACCACACTGCATTCACTTGTCATGTCTCCTTAATCTCCTCCTTCTACAAAAGTCCTTCAGACTTCCATGTCCTTATCACCATTGAAGAACACTGGGTCATTGCCTCATAGAAAGGCACTCAACTTGGGTCTATTCTAATGTTTTCTCATGACATTTTGCATTATTTGGAAGAATAGCACAGAGGTGGTGCTTTTGAGGGTACATGATGTTGATATGTTTTATTGGAGATATCGACTTTGATCACTTATCTAAGGTGGCGACTTGCAGGATTTGCCCCTGGAAGTTTCCCCTTCATAATCACTAAATATTTCAGGGTACAAAATATAAGACTATGCATATATCCTGTTTTGGCTTCAATTTTTACATGTTCTTTTAGTTCCCCTCCATGGATTTTGCCTATGGCAATCCCAATGGTGATTTTATACTTTTTCTCATTCCTTATATACTTATTAATTATAATTTTCATAGGGGATTTTTGTTCATTCCTCCATCATTTATTCAGTTATTTATATGAACTTGTGTATATTTATTTTATTCTTTGTTTTGAAATCCATGGCTATATTTATTTTGTTACTCAAGTAGTTCTAGCTTTGGCATTTGAGAGCTCTTTAAGATTAGTTTTTTAGCTCTTTTAATGCACCTCCACTTTTCAGGCACTTCTTTATATTCTGTTATCACAAAATGCTCCAAAACCATCTTATATTTTCCATGCTCTACTCCTGAAACAAACCAGTGTTCCAAAAAGCCATGATTCTTTTTATCATAAAATAGTATTTAGAAATTATGATCTCGGTTCTAGGTGTGCTCATTGCTACTGGGACATCACTGATTTACACTGTTCTCAGTATATAGAGCTGGGAAATATATGTATATATATACATATACATATACGCCAACTTGTGCACAGACACATATCCATATTTCTATACATTATACATAACTTTTAAAAAATGAATCCATATTGGTACCTCCCACTCCAGTCTAGCATGACAGGGCGTTTTCTAGCCTTCCTGTTTTCTTATTTGTAATTTCTTTCTCAAACAATGAGAAACTTCCCTCTCTTTATCTATATTTACTTATTTGTTCAGTACTAGTATACAAATAAAATAACTTCAGAATTCCTAACCTAGATTCCTAAAAACTTTTTTTTTTCAAACTAGGGTCTATTTTTTGGATATACTTCTTTTTGCCTTTTGCTTTATAGTAACCAGTCAAAACACTGTTTTCCAATGTTATTCACATCAGTTGTTGGAGTTCTTGTTATGATTTCTTCAATGAAGGGCACTGACCACATCCATGTGTTTTGTGTGGTTATGTGATTACTGTATAGTGCAGTACCATTCATTTTGCCACAGTCTGCATTCCCCTCCTCTACCAAATATAGGTTTTGGTTTTGTGTTCATTTAGCAAACATCACATTTTGTGGTGGGCAGTTCTGTAGATTTTAACAAATGTATAGAGGCACATATCCACCACTACACCTCCATCCATAAGGGTATCCTTCCCCCAGATTTTTGCCATGCTATATACAACTGCTCTCCCCATTCCCAATCCCCACAACCATTCGTGTTGTCCTCCTTACAGTCTTGCCTTTTCCAGTGTGCCATATAGTTGGAATCAGGCAACAAGGAGTCTTTCTGTGTAAGATTAAGATTAGTTTCTGAGCTCTTTTAATGCACCTTAGTGAAATGCATTGAAGACTCATCAGTGTCGATGCGTGAATCAAAAGCTCATTCAGTTTTCTTGCTCGATAGTATTCCATTATATGGATATACTACATTTTGTGTATCCAGAGAAAGAAAAAATCAGGCCCTGAAGTTCAGGAACTGATGTTCATCGCTAGGTGGTGATGTTATTTCAGACTCGTCTGGTATTTGCAGCTAAGCTATACTGTTCTCCTGTTGACAAAAACAATCTTACAAATATCCACTTCAGGCAGGTACTGTGCAAACCACAAAATACAAAACACTTCCTTCTCTCCCTAAATGAATAACTACCACTTCTTTACCAATTTCAGCTTAAGCTTTCTCTTTCCTCTCCTCTCTATAGACAAGTTTTATTGAGATGCCCAATCATAGAACCACCCCTTTTACCTATTATAATACTAGAGTGAACTTCCCTTTCCTAAGACTCTCCCCAGAATCAACCAAATCGTGTCAGGTTTTCCTAACATCTTGGGCTCAGTTACCTCACAGTTCCCTGGGTAAGTATTTTCCTCACTTCAATGAATAATAAAGCCAGCTTGTTCACCTGCAGGTGTGTTCCAGGTGTCTTTGTGTGAAGGCACTGACAATCCCATCATTGGCTGAATGACATGTGGATTCGTATCCAGTTTTTAGTGATTATGAATAAAGCTGCTATAAACAGTTGCTAGGACCTGCTGTATACATACAAGTTTCCATTTCTCTGGGGAATATTTCTAGGCGCGGGATATAGCAAGTGAGTGTATGTTTGTAAGGAATCATCAAATCATTTTCAAAGTGAATGTGACATTTGGTATCTTCATCTGCAATGTCTGAGTGTTCTAAAAACTCACTACTATTTGGCATGGCCAGTTTTTTCATTACGGACATTCTTCTAACTATGTAAAAGCATCTCATTTTGGTTTTAAGTTGTACTTATGTAATTATTCATGATATTGAATATCTTTTTATATGCTTTTTCATGTCACATCTTTTTTTAAATGTCTATTCAAATTTTTACCCATTTTTTAAAAAAATTGGATTGTTTTCTGTTTCATCTTGAAAATTCTTCACATATTCTAGATAGAAATACTTTGTCAGAAATATAACTTGCAAATATTTTCTGCTACTCTGTGGCTTATCTTTTCATTCCCTTACACAGCTGTGTTTAACGTCTGCAATTGTTGAGCTATTCTTATGGCTTTTACATATTTCTGAATAATTGTATTCAGTTAGCAAAAACAATAGACTAGACATTTACAGAACGCATACCTTTCCAGGATAGTTTTTTTTTTTTTTTTAAGTCTTAATCGGAAAGTCAGAGGAAGTCCTAAGGTAGGAAAAATAAGAATAGAAATTAGAAAGGAATGAAGATTAATAAATTAGTGTGTAAAATAACCACCACCAATCCAACAACAACACAACATGCCAATGACCCCCAAGAGCATGACCTACAATAGCTTCCTTTTGCTCCTAGAGGAGAATCCAAATTCATACTGTACATAGCTCCTACACACCTTTCTGCTGTCCTCTGTCACTATTGACAGATATATTACCTTTACTCTTGTCTCTCATACAAGATTGAAAGTCTCAGGCCTTCCTTTTAGCCTCTGGCTCTGCTAGAAGACCACATCCCCAGGCCTGCTTCCTGCTGTCACTTAATTGTCAGTACATAGGCATCTTTCTTGACATCCCAACAAGAAGCATCTGCACCTGCTTTTCGCTCCTGTTCACATCATCTTGTTTTATCAGCTTCATAGTACATATCACCATTTGACATCTTGCTCTTTGGTGGTCTGCTCATTGTCTTGCTCCCTACATCTATGCTCATCAGAATGACAGCTCCTCAAGAGTGAGGAAGCACTGTTGTGAGCCAGACACCAAACTCAGTGCCATCACATAATAAACACTCAGTAAATAATTGTTTAATGAATAAGTAACTGAATGAATGATTAGGTGATTTAAAAACATCTAGCACAATGTTGCATCATGTTCCTAATTTCCTGAACAGAACCCTAATAACAGATGTTAGAACACGCACGCAGTAGCTTTTACTAAGAATTGTGAGCATCTACACTCCAAAATTTCAACTGCTCAATTATTCTTGTTGTTAAAGTAATACATTATCTATTATAGTAATTAAATGAATAACTATAACACTTTGGTATCCAACGTATTAAGTGCTAACTTTAAACAATCCATACGTACTATTCAGGTGCATTTTACTCCTTTGAGACATTAAAATCACTATTTTCCTTATGTTTTATGTAGCGGTTCTAGTTTAAGATGCCTTAAAACTCAGTGATCTAAGGCAGTCAGTTAACATTTCATGAATGATATAACAGAGTTGGGATTGAAATTTATTCTTTTAGATCAAGAAGTTGAGCCTCTCTTTCAGATTTTTTTTTTGAATTGTTCTTTTAGTTCATTTGTCAGTTTCACCAAATGCCCATTCAGTTTTCTGAAGTGGCAAGTAATTCAAACTGACCAGTTAACAGTGAGGCACATACATTATGTATATAAAGACATTTGGGGAGACTTTAAATCATATTTTTACAGTGATGATGAATATTTCCTTTAAAAAAACACGATTTAAAAAAATAAAAAAAATAAAAAAACACAATTTAGAAAATAGTTTTAAAGATTTTCATTAGGACTCAATGAATTCATTTTTATACCATAAAGTTGATATGTTGTCCACATTTGTCCTAAGAGATAGGATGTCAATTATTCAATCATTCACTATACACACACAGAAGGTTAAGAGGCACCTGGATGCCTGATACATACAGTTTCTCTCCTCTTGTGTAGTTATACCTTATTTATCTATGCAACATAATCTTGTTTGTGACAGAACAAATTGAAGGCTCAATTAATACAATTTACCTCTTTGTGCATAATCTTGAGCCAATTAATTCATCTTTCTGATTCTCATGGCCATATTAATCTTCATTCAATCTTTGACAACATTTCACACGATCATTTCAATCTGCTATAGCCCTCTGATCTGGTAATCCCATATTTAGGGCTCTATACTGAAGAGTTACTAAAAGTTGGGAACTAGCATTTATAATCAAAGATATTTATTTCAGTCTTTCTGTTTGCTATTGTGAAGAATTAGAAATAGGTAATAAAGAGCAGTTAATAATGCTTTTTATACACAAAAATGAAATCAAATGATAAAATTGTATTTTCAAACAATTTTAATTATAGGAAATACTCATTATATTTGAGTTTAGGTAAAAATAAATAAATAAATAGCAAAGTGGAATGTGACATAAAACTAATCAGATAGAAAAGTAATTTATATATTTAGAATATGAATAGGTATACATACATGTACAATTTACCAATAAAATTTTAAAAATAAACAAATAATGTTAATACAGTTTTTGCTCTAGATAGTGGGGTTATGAATGACTTTAAAACTTTTTTCTTGTTTTGCATATTGCATTGTTTTTATAACTTAGATTTTCTACTTTAGAATTAAAAATAAAATAACTTTAAGACTCTCTCAATCACAAAATTAATCCATTGTTCCAGTCTTTACTCATTTCATTGTGGTTTGAATTAGATCTACATAATATGACCTGGTTCATTTCTGGAGATATTTTTAAATACAGATTCCAGAGTCCCATCCCTGAAGTAATGAATCATCTGCTTTGGGGATGGAGACTGGGAACCAATGTTTTACTAAGCTCCCAGAGGTTTTAATTAGCAAACTGATTTTTAGAACAGTGATCTAAATAACAGATGCAAATGCCTCATGCCCTAATCATGGAACACCAGTGCTGGCAGGCATATTAGATGCCATCTATTACAGAAACCACAGTGTATCAGAAATTAAGTCACACAGATAAATCATCACATCATGTCAAGTCTTCTAATTTCAAATACTCACTGCTTTCAATATCATGCATTCTTTTTTGGGGGCGGATTTTGTTTATTTATTCATGAGGGCAGAGAGAGGCAAGACACAGGCAGAGGGAGAAGCAGGCTCCCTGTGGGGAGCCTGATGTGGACTGGATCCCAGGACCCCGGGATCACACCCTGAGCCGAAGGTAGATGCTCAACCACTGAGTCACCCAGGCATGCCTATCATGCATTCTCAAGCCATTTAGTTCATAACTCTTATTTATTTTATTTAATTTTTATTTATATTTTTAGATTTTATTTATCTACTTGAGAGAGAGCACAAGCAGGAGTGGGGCCAGAGGAAGAGAGTGAAGCAGACTCCCTGATGAGCAGGAAACCCAAGATGGGGCTTGATCCCAGGACCCTGAGATCATGACCTGAGCCAAAGGCAGACACTTAACCAACTGAGTTAGGTGCCCCTATAACTCTTTCAAAAAGTATTTATAATTTGGTTCCTTTCCTAAAACAGCAAAAGATGTTTGCCCATTTTTTGCAGCCATAAGTGTTCTTTGAAGGATGGAATAGAAACAAAACCTCACAGCATTTCAAGCAGTTGCCAGTCATTAGGCAGTGATGACTCTTATGAATATTATCTCCTTGGGTCAAACCCAATTCTCTGGAAGTAAAAAGGCTCTTGCCTTTATAGACATTCAAAACATGACTAAAAGTAGAACATGAAGTAACTAAAAGTGATCTTGATATATTTAATGTATTATTTATGTCCTATAAAGGGTATTGATAGAAAAATTAAAAGCCTCTATCAAAATGGAAAATTTTAAAAACTATTTTCTATTTTAAACAATAGTGAATTGAAAGTGATATCCCTGACCTATCCACATTACTTCACTTGTTTTCCATACAAGAAAAGTCTCTATTATTGTAAACTTGGCAGAAGGAACTATGCTTATCAGGCTCACCTCCTGTCCATCTTGTGGAATCAGATTTCCTGCTTGCTCCTTGAGAGTATTCTTTTTGATGTTCTATGCCACATTTGTATAGGTCTGCCAGTGTTCTTCATGACTGCATAGAAAACTTAATTAAGTAATATAATATAAAATAAGACCACTTAGCTAACATATCAAGTTGTATTTCTAACCTCATCTTTAAAAACAAATCATATACTATTTTGATCTCCACATATCTGACTAAATAAATGTACTTATCTCTAACTAGTTTTAACTCTGTTGTGTGATGTAAGAATAACAAAATGCATAATATATAAAGCTATATATAATATAATAATAAACATTTAGTTTTAAGTGTCACTTCTTTATATCTCATATTGTATTAAAAATCATTAGAGACTGTGTATATGTTATCTATTGTTTAATGGACAAAGGACAGAATACAGGGTGAATAGATAAGAAAGAGCACCTAACAGTGACCTGAAGGGTGAGACAAATTCTGCAGAAGAAAAATCTTAGTTAATGAACAGAAAGGGACTGTGTCTACTTTAAAGTCCTCAAAGTCCAAAAGACCATCTCTTCAGAGGAAAGATGGTGGAGTAGGAGGACTCTAAACTCACCTCGTCCCACCGACACACTTAGATAACACCCAAATCAGTGTAAATAACCCATAAAATGGCACAAAGCCTGGCAGAACAGACTCTCCACAGCTGAACAAAAAAGGCCACCTCCACAAGGGTAGGAAGGGCAGAGATGCAGTTGGAAATCAAACTGACCTCCAAGAGTGTCTGGGGAAGGAGAGCTACTACAGCCACAGTGATGGAAGAGGAGCAGACCCCAGCCCAGGCACAGGGGACTCACACTAGGAAGACTAATCCCCATGACATTTGGTTTTGAAAACCATAGGGGCTTACCTGTGTGAGTTCTTATGATTAGAAAGGTTAATGCCTGAGACTTTGAAAACCAGTGGGCCCTGCTCTGAGAATGCTGGAGAGCTGTAAGAAACTGGGTTCTTACACTTTAAGAGCCAGCATAACAAACAGCCCCACTGAGATATAGCACTGAGGCAGCAGTTTGAAAACTGCCTAAGGTGTATGGGAGGGAGATTATTTATTAATCTCAGAACATGTGCTGGAGGGGCAGGGATCATTAGGAAATTTTTCCAAAACCAAAAGAGCTGGTAGGTACCACTTCTTTCCCCACCTCCCATCCCACTATCTGTCTGAATACAGGTACATCTGCAAAGACCAGCACAGCACAAACACTCTCTACCTCAGCGTGTCCCACTCCCACACTCTTCTGCAAACTCCCCCTCACCTCAGCCCTCAGCAATTCTCCAAAGCAAGTACAGGTCTCATCTTCCCACAGTATACCAGAACACACCTTGCTAACATGGCCTGTCCCCCTCCCATGCTCTTCTATAGACATGCCTTCCACAGTTCTCTAAAAAACACAAGGACAAAGCCATGCCCACAATTAGCAAAGAGAGCCATTGTAGATGATTGGACTGAAGGCAAATGCAGCTCAGCCACAACAGCAAGGGCACACACTACACCCATAGGAGACACCCCTGAAGCACCAGGTTCTGGTAAATGGGGGACACTGCGCTGTAAGACACTACAAGACCTCTTCTTCATAGAATCACTACCTGCAAGAATAGGAGAATTAGCTGACTTTTCTAACACATAGAAACAGACACAAGGAGTGAGGCAAATGAAGATACAGAGGAATGTGTTCCAAATGAAAGAAGAGGACAAAACACAGCAAGGAAAGGGAGATAATATGCTTGACAGAGAACTTAAAATGAAGGTCTTTGGAAAACTGTGTGGAGGTTCCTCAAAGAGTTAAAAATAGAGCTACCCTATGACCCAACAATTGCACTGCTGGGGATTTACTCCAAAGATACAGATGCAGAGAAACGGCAGGACACCTGGACCCCAATGTTTATAGCAACCATGTCCAGAATACCCAAACTGTGGAAGGAGCCTTGGTGTCCATCAAAAGACGAATGGATAAAGAAGATGTGGTATATGTATACAATGGAATATTCCTCAGCCATTAGAAATGACAAATACCCACCATTTGCTTCAACATGGATGGAACTGGAGGGTATTATGCTGAGTGAAGTAAGACAATTGGAGAAGGACAAACATTATATGGTCCCATTCATTTGGGGAATACAAAAAATAGTGAAAGGGAATAAAGGGGAAAGGAAAGAAAAAGAGTGGGAAATATCAGTGAGGGTGACAGAACATGAGAGACTCCTAACTCTGGGAAATAAATAAGAGGTAGTGTTAAAGGAGGTGGGCAGGAGTTGGGGTGACTGGATGAAGGCACTGAGGGGGGCACTTGACAGGATGAGCACTAGGTGTTATGCTATATGTTGGCAAATTGAACTCCAATATTTTTTTTTTAAATGAAGATCATAAAGATACTCATTGGACTTGGGAAAAGATGGAGGATCTCAGTCAGGCTCTCAAAAAAGAGATAGAAAAGATAAGAAAGAACAATTCAGAGATAAAGAACTCAATAACTGAAATTAAAAATATACTAGACGTAAAGAATATTAGATGAAACTAAAAACAGATGAGTGACCTGGAGGACAGAATAATAGCAATCAAGCTGAAGGAGAGAGAAAAATGAGAATGACAAGTGAGAATAGAAGGGAATTCAGCAACATCATGAAGCATAATAATATTCACATTATAAGGATCCCAAAAGGAAAAGAGAGATAAAAGGGAACAGAAAATTTACTTGAAGAAATAATAGCTTAAATTTCCCAAATCTGGAGAAAGAAACAGAAATCCCCATCGGGGAGCCACAGAAAGCCCCAAACAAAATCAATCCAAGAAGGTCCACATCAAGATACATAGTTACTAAACTAAAATGGCAAAAACTAGTAAGAAAGAAGAAAATTTAAAGCAGCAAGAGCAAAGAAAACAGCTATATACAAAAGAAACTCCAAAAGGCTATCAGTCAATTTTTCAGCATAAACTTTGCAGGCCAGAGGAGAGTGACATGATATTCAAAGTACTGAAAGAAAAAAAATGTTCAAGGGGATTCGTTGAGTGGTAAGGAAAGACTGTAAGCAGGAGTATGAAAAGTAGGAAACACAAAAGCAGTAAAGTTAAGTATATCTTTGAAAATTAGTCAATGGATTCATAAAATAAAAGGTTGGAAAAGTGTGACACCATATACCTAAAATGTGGGGGGAGAAGAGTAAAAATTTAGTTTTTAGAATGCATTCGAACTTAAGCAACCATCAACTTGATATAGACTGCTATATGCATAAGATGTTATATATAAACTAATGGTAATAGCAAATAAAAAACTGGTAATAAATATGTTAAAAATAAAGAGAAAGTAATCCAAGTATAATAACTAAAGAAAGCCAGCAAACCAGGAGAGAAGAGAGCAAGAGAAGAAAAAAAGCAAGAGATGAACTTAAAAAAAAATCATAAAACAAGTAACAAAATTACAGTAAGTACAAACCTATCAATAGTTTCCCCTGAATATAAATGGACTAAACACTGCAATTAAAAGACATAGGATGGCAGTATGGAATAAAACACAAGACCCATCTATATGCTGTCTGCAAGAGATACATTTTTTTACTTAAAGAGACCTGCAGATTGAAAGTGAAGGGATAGAAAAGCTTTTATCATGCAGATGGAAGTGAAGAGAAAGCCAGGGTTACAATGTGTATATTGGACAAAATAATCTCTAGAACAAAGATTGTAACAAGAGATAAAGAGGATACTATATAACAATAAAGAAAACAAAATAGGAAGTCACAATTATTGTGAATATTTATGCATCCAACATGGGAACACCCAAATACATTAAAACACTGATTAAGAAACATGAAGGAGGGACACCTGGGTGGCTCAGTGGTTGAGCATCTGCCTTTGGCTCAGCGTGTGAACCCGGGGTCCTGGGGTGGAGTCCTGCATCAGGCTCATGCAGGAAGCTTGCTTTTCTCTCTGCCTATGTCTCTGCCTCTCTCTGTGCGTCTCTCAAGAATAACATAAATAAAATCTTTAAAAAATTAAGAAAGAAACATGAAAGAAAAAATCAATAGTAATACAAATAATAGGAGATTTTGACATCCCACTTACATCAATGGATAAATTGTCCAAACAGAAAGTTAACAAGGAAACAGTAGCTTTGAATGGCACACTGGACCAGATGGATCTAAAAAAATATATTCAGAACATTACATCCTAAAACAGCAGCATAAACATTCCTTTTAAGTTCACATGGATTATTCTCCAGAATAGATCATATAATAGGCCACAAAACCAGTCTCAACAAATTAAAAAAGACAGAAGTCATGCTACACGTATTTTGTGACCACAATGTTACAAAACTAGCAATGAACCACAAGAAAAAATCTGGAAAGAAAACAAATATATGAAAGTTAAATGACATGTTATTAAACAAGGAATATGTCAACTAAGAAATCAAAGAGGAAATCAATACACACATGGAGACAGAAGAAAATGGAAACACAATGGTCCAAAATCTTTGGGATGAAGCAAAAGGTGTTTTAAGAGGGAAGTTTATAGGAATACAGGCCTACCTCAAGAAGTAAGAAATATCTCAAATAAGCAATCAAATCTCATACCTAAAGGATCTAGGAAAAGAAGAACAAACAAAACCCCAAACCAGTAGGATGGAAATAAGATTGTAGCAGAAATAAATGAAATAGACCTTAAAAACAATAGAACACATCAATGAAACCAAAAGCTGGTTCTTTGAAAAGATCAACAAAATTGATAAACCTCTAGCCAAACCCATAAAAGAAAGAGGGGAGGGTGGGATTCAAATAAGCAAAGTCACAAATGAAAGAGAAGAAATAAAAACTGACACCCCAGATATACAAACAATTGTAAAACAATATTGTGAAAAAAATCAATAAACTGGACAACGTAGAAGAAATGAATAAATTACTGGAAACATAAAACTTCCCAAAACTGAATCAGGAGGAAGTAGAAAAATTTGAACAGACCAATAAAGAGCAATGAAATTGAATCAGAAAACAAAACCTCCCAACAATCAAAACTATGGGACCCAATGACTTCACAGGTAATTTCCATCAAACATTTAAAGAAGAATTAATACCTATTCTTCTCAAACTATTCCAAACACTAGAAGAGAAAGGAAAGTTTCCAAATTCATTCTGTGAGGTCAGATTACCCTGATTCCAAAAACACATAAAGATACCACATAAAAAGAGAACTACAGGACAGTATTTCTTTTTTTTTTTTTTTTTTTTTTTTTTGTTTGTTTGTTTGTTTTTTCAGGACAGTATTTCTGATGAACATAGATGCAAAAACCCTCAACAAAATATTAACAAATTAAATTGAAAAAATATATTAAAAAATCATTCACTGTGATCAAGTGACATTCATCCCTGGGATGAATGGGTGATTCAATATTCCAAATTAATCAATGTGATACATCACACTAATAAAGGAAAGGATAAGAACCATATGATTATTTCAATAAAATCAGAAAAAGCACTTGACAAAGTGCAGCATTCATTCATGATAAAATCCCTCAACAATATAGGTTTAGAGGGAACATAAGAAAGGTCAAATATTGGGGATCCCTGAGTGGCTCAGCGGTTTAGCGCCTGCCTTTGGCCCACAGCGTAATCCTGAAGTCCTGGGATCGAGTCCCACATCAGGCTCCCTGCATGGAGCCTGCTTCTCCCTCTGCCTGTGTCTTTGCCTCTCTCTCTCTCTCTCTCTGTGTGTGTCTCTCATGAATAAATAAATAAAATCTTAAAAAAAGAGACACCTAAATTTATGAGGAATAAGTAAAAGTTCCACTATTTGCAGATAACAGATACTGTATGTAGAAAACCTTAAAGTCTCCACCAAAATACTACTAGAACTTATAAGTGAATTCAACAAAGTCTCTGTATACAAAATCAATATACAAAAGTCTGTTATAAGTAGCAGAAAGAGAAATTAAGAAAACAATCCCCTTTACAGTTGTACCAAAAATAATAAGATATCTAGAAATAAACTTAACCAAAGAGGTGAAAGACTGATGAGATAAATTAAAGACAATATAGACAAATGGAAAGATATTCCATCTCCATGGATGAGTAGAATGGATATTGTTAAATGTCTATACTACCCAAAGCAATCTACAGATTAACTACAATCCTTTTCAAAATAGAATTAGAACAAATAATCCTAAAGTTTTTATGGAACCATAAAAGACCATGAGTAGCCAAAGTAATCCTGAAAAGGAAGAACAAAACTGGAGATATCATAATCCTAGACTTCAAATTCTATTACAAAGCAGAATATTCAAAACAATATGGTTCTGGCACACACACACACAAAGACACATCAACTGAACAGAATAGAGAGCCCAGAAATAAACCCAGGGTTATATGGTCAATTAATCTATGACAAAGGAGACAAGAATATGGAATGGAAAGAAGTCTCTTCAACAAATGGTGTTGGGAAAATTGGACAGCTATATACAAAAACGAAGATGAAGGAGAAGGAGAGGAAGAAGAAGAAGAAGAAGAAGAAGAAGAAGAAGAAGAAGAAGAAGAAGAAGAAGAAGAGAAGGAGAAGGAGAAGGAGAAGGAGAAGGAGAAGGAGAAGGAGAAGGAGAGAAGAAAAAGGGGAAGAGGAAGAGGAAGAAGGAGGAGGAGGGGGAAGAGGAGAAGGAGAAGAAATTGGGCCATTTTTTTTACACCATACACAAAAATAAGCTCAAAATGGATTAAAGACCTTGAGACTTGAAACCATAAAAATCCTAGAAGAGAGCACAAGCAGTACTTTCTCTGACATTAGCTATACCTACATTTTTCTACATATGGCTCTTCAGGCAATGGAAACAAAAGTAAAAGTAAACTATTAGGACTACATCAAGATAAAAAAAAGAGCTTCTGCACAGCAAGAAAAATACTCAACAAAACAAAAAGACAACCTACTTAATTGGAGAATATATTTGCAAATAATATATCTGATAAGGGGTAGTATCCATGATATATAAAAAACTTACACATCCACATCAAAAAACCCAAATAATACAATTAAAAATGAGAGAAGACATGAGCAGACATTTATCCAAAGAAGACATCCAGATGGCCAGCAAACACATGAAAAAATGCTCAACATCACTCATCATCAGGGAAATACAAATCAAGACCACAATGAGATATCACCTGACACTTGTCATAATAGGTAAAATAAAAAACAAGGAACAACAAGTGCTGGTGAGGATGTGGAGAAATAGGAATGTTTGTGCCCTGTTGGTGGGAATGCAAACTGGTGGAGCCATTTGTAAAATTCTGAAGCTCCATACTGTGGAGGTTCTTCAAAAAATTAAAAATTGAATCACCATATGATCCAGTTATTCCACTATTGGTCATTTACTCAAAGAAAATGAACATAATGTCAAAAATATATATACTCCTTGTTTATAGCCTAATTATTTATAATAGACAAATTACAGGAGTGACCCAAGTGTCCATCCATAGATGAATGGATAAAGAAGAATATGTTTATATATAAATATATATATATAGGGATCCCTGGGTGGCGCAACGGTTTAGCATCTGCCTTTGGCCCAGGGCGCGATCCTGGAGACCCGGGATTGAATCCCAAGTCGGGCTCCCGGTGCATGGAGCCTGCTTCTCCCTCTGCCTGTGTCTCTCCCTCTCTCTCTCACTGTGTGCCTATCATAAATAAATAAAAATTTTAAAAAATAAAAAATAAATATATATATAGAAGATTAGATAGATGATAGATAGATAGATAGATAGATAGATAGATAGATAGATAGATAGATTTAAGCATCTGCCTTTGGCTCAGGTCAAGACCTCAGGGTCCTGGGATGGAGCCCTGAGTCAGGCTCCCTGCTCAGCAGGGAGCCTACTTCTCCTTCTCTGTCCCTGCCCCTGCTGCTGTGCTCTCTCTCAAATAAATAAAAAAAAAATCTTCTAAAAAGAGAAATAAAAAATAAAAGCAGATTGCTGACTTGGCTGGATAAAGGATGAAGGTGCCTAAACAGGGTGGTAGCAGCGGGATACAGAGACCTGGAAGGAGTCTCAACATGCATAGGAAATGAAATTAATAATCCTTAGGAGAAGGGGTGAAGTAGTAAGAATGATACCCAGCTTTCTGGATGTATGGGGTGGCCCCTATCTATGGAGATGAAACACACGGGAGGATTCCACTAGGGCTAGTAGGGTATCGTGAAATTCTGGGAGCTCACAGCTTCTGTTTTAGGATAAGCTTTAAGTGTCTTTGTGACATTTTAGAGACTCTGACAGAAAAGCAGTGGGAAATTAATTTCTATTCAGCACTGATCTTCCAAGCAGCTGCTATGTATTATACTCTGTGCTAGACACTCTGGATGCAGAATAGGGAGTAAGAAGATGCAGAAAAATAAAATAAGGCAAGCTATTTATTTATTATTTTCTAAGACAGAAAGAGTGGAGGGAAAGGGCAGAGAGAAGGGGAAAGAATCTTAAGCAGACTCCACACCCAGTCCAAGGCCTTAGGTGGTTCTTGATCTCATTACCCTGAGATCAGGACCTGAGCCAAAATTAGGAGTCGAATACATAACCCACTGAGTCACCCAAGCACTTCAAAATAAAGCATGTTTTCTTTTTATCTTTTTTTTTAATCTGTCCTCATGATTCCTACTATCTTAGAAGGTTGGAATAAGTAGAATGACTAATCCCAAATGTACTGAAAAATGCTATAAAAGGTAAAGTATAAAATTATGCAGGAGATGTAACCTAATTTGAAGGAAGGGGTCAAAGAGGCCTCCTTAAAACAAAAAATAGATCTTAAATTATAAATAAATGTCATGCCCACTTGTTAAGTTTTATTTTAAAATTTACTTTCAGAATAGAGAATCCAGAAGTGGACCCTGAACTTTATGGGCAACTAATATTCGATAAAGGAGGAAAGACTATCCATTGGAAGAAAGACAGTCTCTTCAATAAATGGTGCTGGGAAAATTGGACATCCACATGCAGAAGAATGAAACTAGACCACTCTCTTTCACCATACACAAAGATAAACTCAAAATGGATGAAAGATCTAAATGTGAGACAAGATTCCATCAAAATCCTAGAGAAGAACACAGGCAACACCCTTTTTGAACTCGGCCATAGTAACTTCTTGCAAGATACATCCACGAAGGCAAAAGAAACAAAAGCAAAAATGAACTATTGGGACTTCATCAAGATAAGAAGCTTTTGCACAGCAAAGGATACAGTCAACAAAACTCAAAGACAACCTACAGAATGGGAGAAGATATTTGCAAATGACATATCAGATAAAGGGCTAGTTTCCAAGATCTATAAAGAACTTATTAAACTCAACACCAAAGAAACAAACAATCCAATCATGAAATGGGCAAAAGACATGAACAGAAATCTCACAGAGGAAGACATAGACATGGCCAACATGCATATGAGAAAATGCTCTGCATCACTTGCCATCAGGGAAATACAAATCAAAACTACAATGAGATACTACCTCACACCAGTGAGAATGGGGAAAATTAACAAGGCAGGAAACAACAAATGTTGGAGAGGATGCGGAGAAAAGGGAACCCTCTTACACTGTTGGTGGGAATGTGAACTGGTGCAGCCACTCTGGAAAACTGTGTGGAGGTTCCTCAAACAGTTAAAAATATACCTGCCCTACGACCCAGCAATTGCACTGTTGGGGATTTACCCCAAAGATACAAATGCAATGAAACGCCGGGACACCTGCACCCCGATGTTTCTAGCAGCAATGGCCACTATAGCCAAACTGTGGAAGGAGCCTCGGTGTCCAACAAAAGATGAATGGATAAAGAAGATGTGGTTTATGTATACAATGGAATATTACTCAGCTATTAGAAATGACAAATACCCACCATTTGCTTCAACGTGGATGGAACTGGAGGGTATTATGCTGAGTGAAGTAAGTCAGTCGGAGAAGGACAAACATTATATGTTCTCATTCATTTGGGGAATATAAATAATAGTGAAAGGGAAAATAAGGGAAGGGAGAAGAAATGGGTGGGAAATATCAGAAAGGGAGACAGAACGTAAAGACTGCTAACTCTGGGAAACGAACTAGGGGTGGTAGAAGGGGAGGAGGGCGGGGGGTGGGAGTGAATGGGTGACGGGCACTGGGTGTTATTCTGTATCTTAGTAAATTGAACACCAATAAAAAAAAAATTTACTTTCAGAATATGACCCATCAAACTAGTAAGTTATTAAGCTTTGAAAGATGCTGTAGTTCATAAGCCTGGTGGCAAGAAATCGAAAGGGATGGGTATAAACTAACTTGCTTTTTGCAATTTAACCATTACCTAAGCTGTTTATGTGTCAAAAGTAGTTTTTTTTTTTTTTTTTTTTTTTTTAATTTTTTTTTTAAATTTATTTATGATAGTCACAGAGAGAGAGAGAGAGAGAAGCAGAGACACAGGCAGAGGGAGAAGCAGGCTCCATGCACCGGAGCCTGATGTGGGATTCGATCCCGGGTCTCCAGGATCGCGCCCTGGACCAAAGGCAGGCGCCAAACCGCTGCGCCACCCAGGGATCCCTCAAAAGTAGTTTTGAATGACTTTTATCAGTTAGTTGTATAGTTCTGAGAGAGTATCAAAGATGTTATTCAAGTAGTAAGAGATAAGATTGGAGCTAAATTCTTGGAGCTTTGCTACAGAATGTAAGTCACTGATTTGGTCAGATCGACATTGTGGAGTCCTGAGAAGTGTGTGAGCTGGTAATTGTCATGGTCAGAACTCTGACATAGAAAGATCGACTTGGAAAAGCTTTCCTGACAACCACATGCTAGCCTGAGGGTGTTTTGATGTGTTTTAAACCTGTATCCATCTCACACCATTGTCTAATATTATTTTTGTGGCATGTGGCACAAAATTTTAATTATAATTATACTTCCACATTCCTTACCAATTTGATCATTCATTTCAGAAAATTCATTAACAGTGCTTATCATGAAGGCATACACTTAATTTTATTATTGATATTCATGTAGAGATCTAATAATAAAATGCAACAGGTGTGTGTTGGAAGGGGCTTTCCCCCCTTAGTTCAATGCTCAGCAGAATATCAGGAAAAATAAAGGGTGTGCTTTCTTGTTTCATGCCCAGCTAACTAACCAGAGTTCCTCTCTTAAAAGGCATAATAAGACCTTCGAGTGAGTTCCAGCACCTCTGTACACAGGCCAGAGATGATGGGAAAGTAAAGATTCTGCATCTTTTCATATGTGGCCTATGAATGAATGATTTTTAGGACTTGTCATAAAGTCCTTAAGAGATCTAGGTCAGATTCTTGAGGATTCTATGTGGTGCCAAAGGTCATGAAGTTCAATAACGTGTTAGTATTAGCAAGGATCAGAGACCACTCAGACAAGAGTGACAGCTGTGTCAATTACCACACAGGTAGGGTGGAGAAAGTATGGATAGAGTATCAAGAGTGGAATGGTATAGGTGAAGACCTGGGAGTTTGGAATCATATAAAACCTCATGAAATTCTTGCTCTCTGATCAGGTTAGACCTGACCCTTTCTTGACTTCATCAATGGCACAGAGGACAGTTTAGAGCAAACTTAAATCTCCTAACCCCTTGTATATATATATTTTTAGATTTATTTATTTGAGAGAGAGAGCGAGAGCATAGGAGCACGCTAGCAGGGGTGGGGGCAGAGAGGAAATCTCAAGCAGTCTCTGTGCTGAGCATGGACCCCAACACAGGGCTCAATCCCACAACCCTGAGATCATAACCTGAGCTGGAATCAAGAGTCAGATGCTTAACCGACTGAGCCACCCAGGTGCCCCTAACCTCCTCTATTCTATATTTAATTATCCAGGACAGGAGGAGACCTGATTATAGGAAAATCGTTTCTCTAACCATGGGATTAGGGAGATTTCTATTTTTGTCACCTGTCTTCTTCATTTAAATTTTATACAATGAACTTATGATTCTTTTATAAACAGGGGAGAGATTAATTCATTTAAGATTCCCTCTGTCACTTAGCATATATAAATATTTCAAAAGACTCAAAATTATCTACAAGTCGCTTAAGGCTACTATAATGTTAATAAATTCCTAGGGGCAACATTTTATTTTTTGAATAGTTTAAAATCATAACCTGGACAGAGTATACTGTGACAATACAAATGAAATAGCAAGCGATTTGGAAGCATTATTAATAGAATGTTTTACCTTGGAGGGAAAAGAAGAAAACTGTCTCAGAAACAAAATTAAATGATAGTAGGTACCAGAACTCTCCATTTGATTGAAAATTCTAAAATTTTGTGTTTTAAAATGTGATAAATTATCTGGCTCTTCAGAGACTCACCCAAACTATGCAATAGAACAGTTACTAGGCAATGAACTTAAAGATCCATGATTAATAGAAATGGTCTCTCTGTTTTGAGAAGAGGATGAAAACAGCATAGTTTGTACACTTGTAACAAGAACATTAATATTTTTATGAACGTACAAAGATCTAACCATTATCCCTAGTGTAGATTTTAGGCCTCATCTCGATTAATCTTCACCACAATCATATGAAGAGGTTATTTACTCCCTCCCTGTGTTACAGATATAGAAACTGAGGCTTAAAATAAATGAATGAGTTGCCCAAAGTAGGGCACAAATAGTTAAGGAGTACAAAAGGGATTTGAACCAGGCTCTAATTCTTGACCCCACTATCTAAATCACTATTATCACTTAAATGTGTAGGGGGAATTAGTAGATCAAAAAATATGTTTATTTACCATTATTTAGGATCTTAAAAAATCCATTCATAGTTGAATTGGTGACATTTCAGTGACTGATAAGTTGGAAACTCTCTGTAACTTACATGTTTACATATAAAAGTATTCATAAGTCAATGATTTGCATATGTTCTTTGCTCAAGTCATGTTTCTTCTGTGACTTTTTCTGATACTCCACTATTCCTTCATTTCTTAAAGAGTATCTCAAACTAGAAGTTCTTAAATGAAAAAAAAAGAAGTTCTTAAATGTTCTTTGAAAATAGACCTGTTTTAAAAGTTGTGTAAAGATTGGAATATTCTCCATGAATCTGTAAATATACAAACAAACATAAAAACACAGTGCTTAGAATATTTCAGGTGGTTTATGGCTCCCCTGAAATGACACATAACATATAACTGGTTTGCCCAAAACACCTTCCCAAATTATGTGAACTCCTTCCCTAAAAACTGCTCAGGTTAAAAATACATATCCATTCCTATTTTAATTTTCTACCTGGTCAAGATTGTCTTTGCCTTTCTTCTCATGTTATTGTCATCCATTGGTATAAAGTAAAGATGTGAACAATGGAAAAGCATTAATCAAGATGAAGAAATAAGTATCTGAGGTCATCACCCTTGTTGCCAGACTCTTCAAAATGTATCCCTACTTTGTCAATTTTCTGAATATCTTAATATTATCAGCTGAATTGTATCTATCCAAAAATTCATTAGGCTGAGTCCTAAACTCCAGCACTTCAAAATGTAACATTTAGAGAAAGGGTTTTTAAAGAGGTAATTAAGTTAAAATGAGGTCATTAGGGTGGACCCTAATCCAAAATGAGTTGGTGTCCTTGTAAGAAAAGAAAATTTGGACACAGCCTAGTGCAGAGAAGATGATGTGAACAAAGATGGAGACGATGCCATCTATAGGAGAAGGAAAGAAGTCTCAGAAGAAAACACCCCTACTAACACCTAGATGTTGGATTTCTCAAAATTCTGAGAAAATAAATAAACTTTTTTTATTTTAGTGTCAGCCAGTCTGTTATGACAGCCCTAACAAAATAATCCACTTAACAATTGATCTTTATGTCTCTCATTATAAATACAGTTATGAAAATTCATTTTTGGATAACCAAAGCTCAGTGTTGAACTAGATAATAAAAGTTTGGTAGCTGTCTTTTTTGTGTTAAAGGATGATTTACTTCCCTCATTTCCTAGGCTTCAGATCTTGTACCTGATAGGATATTGAGCCTGAAGTATTTAAGGTTGTAATAAGCTTTAGGTGCTGAAATGCTTAATACTACTACAGAGAAAGTATCATAGTGGGACATTTTTCAGTGCTAATTTTGAATAGGAAATAGTTTTTTTCCATTGAAGATTTTTAAATAGGACTATCATCAATCTCTGGGCAGAGGATGCTGATCAGGATTGCGGAAACCCCGTTGGCCAAGAGCACAGAGAGGAACAAAGGCTAGAGCTTCATGTAGACATTCTTGACATCAGCCAAAGAGCTAGCATCCAGAATTTTGAAAATTATATTTGAATGTAGCAAAAACCTTTCTTACAAATTCCTCTCAAAAATTGTGCTAAAAGGGAGAAAAAATAAGACAAAATCAGAGGAGACACAGCATAAGAGACTCAACTCTAGGAAACAAACAGGGTTGCTGGAGGGGAGGTGGGGGGAGATGGAGTAACTGGGTGATGGGCATTAAGGAGGGCACATGATGGAACGAGCACTGGGTGTTATGTGCAACCAATGAATCACTAAACTGTACCTCTGAAACTGATAATACACTATATGTTAATTAATTGATTTTAAAGAAAATAAAAAATAAAGTTATTTAAATTCCCCCCAAAAAATTGTGCTAAAAGAAAAATTTGTTGTAGCAAATGCCTCTAGGTAAGTTATGCAAGTGTAAACCAAGTATTTACCTCTCATAAAAGACTGGCAGATAAACAGACATCTGAAATAAATAGTAATGAACAAGGCAATGTGTGATTCACAAGAGACAGAAGATAAATCTACTTCAGCATGGAAATATTTGCTTAATAACACTGGTTAAGGGGTATCATCTAATTTCAAGTAAGGAAAACCAGACTCATAACAAAATCTATTTATATCCTTGATGTGTTATTACATATATATCTGAGTTTTAAATAATATATAATTGTCATTAAAGAGGATGGCAAAATTATCTTCTCACATATTCTTAAAATCCCAAGACACCTTCCAAATATCATAAGAAGATGTCAACATTCTGTCTTGACCATGAAGGCTTGTGCCCATACACGGCAAAATCAGATAAGCAGACTTCTTCATGGATTCATATCTTGACAAATGAGATAGACAAAGCAGGGGGAAAATCACTAAATGCCTGAATATGCCTCTGTGGAATCTGGAAATAACCACTGTCAATTTCATAGAGAAATGGCCCTGTATATTATAGAGGTAATTTTATTAATGAATTTATTTTCCTTAACGTTAATGAATAACTTTGAGAAGCAAAATTTACTCTCCTGTCTCAGAAAATAATGTGCATCATTGCATATTCTGGCTTTACTTAATATTTTGTGCTCTTGAACATTTTTTCTCAACTTTTCACAGTAAAAGTTCTCTACAGTGGAAAATCCGATCAAGTTTCAGTTCAGTAACCAAGTTCTCCCATTCTGATCATTTCACCTTGCTCCTAGATGTACTTTCAACTCACTTCTAATTGCGTAAGAACTCCCACATTTCCTACCAACATATCTGTGTTTAATCACAATAATGTGATTGTTAGGCCCTTAAAAACTTCAATTTGTGATTTCTTTTTAAGCTTCTTACAAATGCAGATAGGATAATGACTTGAATTAACCTTCAAAATAAGATTTAAACATTTTAGAGTAAAGTTTATTTTTTATACATTTGAATGAGACACAATGACATTTTATTTTTCTAAAGATTTTATTTATTTGACTGAAAGAGAGCGTAAGTAGGTGGAGAGGGGTAGGGAGAAGCAGACTCTCTGCTGAGCCGGGAGCCTGATGCAGGGCTTGATCCCAGGACCTTGAAATCACGACCTGAGCTGGAGGCAGATACTTCACCAACTGAACCACCCAGGCTCCCGGAGACACAAAGACATTTTAGACAAAGCCTGAGCAAGCACTAATTTTGGCATAAATACTTTACAGTCAGTCTGAATTTGTTAAACATTTCAACTATCTCAACTTAAAGCTGAGAATTTCCCTGTCCACAACTTAGGAATGTAGTTTTTTTGCAAGTTTAAAGGAAAAAGGGTAACAATTTTTTACCAATAGCCAAAGAAGGAGGAGGATGTCGAGGATGGAAACAGTGACTAACACATACTTTATATTTATTACATGCTAAACATTATTCTGACATTTATAAATATTAAGCCATTCTTTCCTCTCAACAGCCCTGTGATGAGTAACTTCATTATTTTCCTTTTGGAAAAGAGGAAACTGAGGGAAAGAAAGACTTAATAGCCTACTCAAGTTCACAGCAAGAATAGAACAAGAAATCCTCTCTATTCCCAAGAAAATCTCTCTCCAGTGCCCTGAGATATCCTCTCTTCAGCTCCTTCTGCAGGATCTGCTCTCGTGAAACTCACTTCCCTTAGTATAGTGTCAAAGTCAAATCCCCTTACTATGAAAATGTCATTAATTGCAGAGTGAATCATAAAGGTAATAAGTTTTTCAGGAAACAAAAATAAGAGAAATAGCTAGCAAGTTTCCTTTGACAACAATTTTAAAATAATCTTGGTTTATGAAAAATTTTAAATGTAAAACCATGTGCAAAAAAAATGATGCAAGTCACATTTTGTATTTCCAGATTTCTTAGTGAGAAAAAATACGGGAAACTGTTGCTCTACTAGCTATTTGAATTAAGCTGCCATTTTGATTAATCAGGAAATTTCCAATTTCTTAGTACTTATTAAAAAGGACAGGACAAAATGGCAGAGACAAGGAAAGGAGGAAGGAAATGAAGAGGGTGAGAAGAGGAAACTACGTCAAGTTCCCAGGGGCTTCCCATTTCTGTTGCACAATAATCAAATTATACCATAATATTCAGAGTCATAAAGAAATAGTGACAACATAAAATCTTTTTAAAAAAGGGGGGGAGGGCAGCCTGGGTGGCTCAGCAGTTTGGCGCTTGCCTTTGGTCCAGGGTGTGATCCTGGAGACCTGGGATCAAGTCCCACGTCGGGCTCCCTGCATGGAGCCTGCTTCTCCCTCTGCCTGTGTCTCTGCCTCTCTCTCTTCTGTGTCTCTCATGAATAAATAAATAAAATCTTTAAAAAAAAAAAAAAAAAGAAAGAAAGAGTGACAACAGTAGCAATATCTGAGAACTATTTGAATGATGACTCAAAACTAACAAAACTGAACCTTTAAGACAGACATACTCATGACTACATTAAACACTGGGTTACCATATTCTGTTATCTCTGGGGTGTGAGTGTGTGTTTTCATAACTAAAACAATATTTTCCTGTGAATTCTCCAGCTCTCACACATCAGTAAAAAGTTACTTTACTTAACTTTGGTGAAACCCAACTTTGCTTGGGGAGGCTGCTGGGACAACTCATACTTTTTTTGAGCTTTAATGTTCAGGAAAAGTACTAGTGACAATAGGTTATCTTATTCTACCCAATGTCTTTTCCTATTCAAACACTTCATTTTTTTTATTTTTTTTTTAATTTATGATAGGCACACAGTGAGAGAGAGAGAGGAAGAGACACAGGCAGAGGGAGAAGCAGGCTCCATGCACCGGGAGCCTGACGTGGGATTCGATCCCAGATCTCCAGGATCGCGCCCTGGGCCAAAGGCAGGCACTAAACCGCTGCGCCACCCAGGGATCCCCTATTCAAACACTTCAAAACAATTCTCAAACTCTACCCACTACTCCCCCAACACACACACACACACACACACACACACACACACACGCACGCACACACACATTTCTTTTGGGGAACTGTTTCTCCCACACCATCCATACTCATGTCATTCTGGCAGGGCTTCTAATCATTTTATCATATTCATTAGCCATTGTAGTTATTCCAGAGTTTGGGCTGATGTCTCAAGAAAGAAAGATCTACACCCCTTACCCCACATTTTTTATACTGATTCTGAGAAGGATGTTTTCTGTGTAAGGTCTGAGGCTACCTAATTGTAACAATGCAAGTTCGGGGCTATGTGCATCCATTTCTTCCCTTCCACCTGTTTCATATAGAATCATCTGTCGGCAGAAGAGAAGTTAAAGGATGAAAAGAGTTTAGGGGCAAAAATATTAGTCAACTGCCCTAAATTAGAGGGCACACAGCTCTCCACAAAGTACCTTCACTCTTGACACCAACTGTAAACTCTCGGTTTTGAAAACCACCCACATTTTGGGGGATGCACAGAATTCATAGGATAGGATTCTCACAGTTGTGTTTATTTATTTTTATTTTTTTATTGGAGTTCAATTTGCCAACCCAGTGCTCATCCCATCAAGTGCCCCCTTCTGTGCCCGTCACCCAGTCACCCCCACCCCCTGCCCACCTCCCCTTCCACCACCCCTAGTTCATTTTTCAGAGTTAGGAGTCTCTCATGTTCTGTCTCCCTTTCTGATATTTCCCACTCATTTTTTCTCCTTTCCCTTTTATTCCCTTTCACTATTTTTTATATTCCCCAAATGAATGAGACCATATAATGTTTGTCCTTCTCCGATTGACTTATTTCACTCGGCATAATACCCTCCAGTTCCATCCACGTCGAAGCAAATGGTGGGTACTTGTCGTTGCTAATGGCTGAGGAATATTCCATTGCATACATAGACCACATCTTCTTTATCCATTCATCTTTCGATGGACACCGAGGCTCCTTCCACAGTTGTGTTTATTATAGGAAAAGGAGCCAGAGGGCAGCCCCGGTGGCTCAGCGGTTTAGCGCCGCCTTCAGCCCCGGGCCTTATCCTGGAGACCTGGGATCGAGTCCCACATTGGGCTCCCTGCATGGAGCCTACTTCTCCCTCTACCTGTGTCTCTGCCCCCCACCTCTGTCTCTCATGAATAAATGAATAAAATATTTATAAAAATCTTTTAAAAAGGAGCCAGATTAATATCAGCTAAGGAAGAAGTGCATAGGACAGAGTCCAGAAAGGTTACAAATGAAGGGTTTCTGTTGTCCTAAGCCCCAGAATCGGGATGCATTACTCTCCTGGCACAATGTTTGACAAGATGCACAGAGAATTGCCAACCAGGCAAGCTCACCTGGGCATCAGTATTGAATTTTTTTGGATCCTCATTATATAGGCATGATTGACTGTCCATGTGGGTGATCTCAATCTCCAAGAAGACTACACTATTATTACCTAAAGCCCCTCATCCTCAACATACACAGCAACTCACATTGTTGGTCATCCTGGCATGGCCACCCCCACCCTAAAACTACACAGGTGTGTTCCACCTCCACCTTAAATCACATTTCTAAGGCTACTCATATGATCTCCAGCAGATGAAGATATTCCTCTCAGGCATACATTCCAAGAGCCCAGTTATTACTTCCCAGAAACTGAACAAAGGCCAGACTTCTCTTTGGGCAAGGCTAAATTGTTTATTACCTAGAGGCCCACATACAGTAAGAAGTGAGAGAGAGAAGCAGAGAAAGAGAGCATTTTGGGAGTTCTGTATATCAGTGCTTAAAGACCATACTACTTCTATCATTCCAAGTTACATGTCAGCAAATTCCCTAAACAAGTCTCAGTTGGGTTTCTTTTACTTTTGAACAAAAATAAAGAGAAAGGAAAAAGTAGAGAAGGAGGGTATTTAATTGTAATCAAAGGTTACTGTGACATCCCTGCCCAATAATGGTATTTTAATATCTTTTCAGAAAGTTATTGTATAGTTGTCTGTCTGATGTACAAATAGCCATAACCATAAAACCAGTTAAGAAATATCTTGCATATAAGTTAAAAAGTGAAACAGAAATGAACTCCATAGATTTATTCTCATTATAAGAAAATAAAGTGTTAGCTACTCTTATCCATTGGACATTCCTCAGTATTTCTACCCAAAAAGTCAAGATTTCCCTGAATGTTATAGAGTCCTCCATGCTCCCAATAACTGAGCAACTGAAAGAATCCTAACCACTCATTGACCAGGTACCTCTTTACTGTTATGTTTATGGTCACATCACAGTGATGAAGTGTGGGAGTGGAAAAGCACCAAAGGACTTTAGAGCCATCCTAACTGGAATGCCTGAGAATACAGAGTTCGCTTTTAATCAGGGTTGTGTGTGTCAATCACCCGAGGAGATTCTGTAAAGTGCATATTCTTTAGGTCGCACTCCAGACTTTTTAAGTCAGTGGACATATGTGTGCTGGTAAAGCTCACTCAGTAATTTCACTGTCCTCCTCAAGAACACCTGCCAGGTATTAACTGATTTTTCTCTATGCAGGCATCTCAGCAGAGATACAGAAAAACTTCACTGTGGGACCAGGGGCACTTTCAAAAGCAGTAAGTGACCTAGTGGCCAGTGTGTTGTAAGCCTTCAACAAATGTGTCTTATAAATGAACAGATAATATATAACAGAAGTTATATGCCATTATAGGGTCATATGTCATTTATCTATCACAAGCTCTATTATGAATTTCCTTAATACACAAGCAAACAATAGAATTCTTGGTGCTGCCAGGTGTTTTCATCAAATCTAACGCTGGCTCTAGGATTGGGATCCTCTTCTCAAATGTTTGCATCCACAGAACATTCGAGATTCTAAGACACCTTTCAGTTCCACCTATATTCACTAATTATTCACTGTGTGTGATGTAAGGTAAAAGGACCTAGTGGGACGGGGTATGAGGTGACACAGAAGGCTTAAAGTTATAGGGCAGAGTCATGACCTCCAAGGTTTAAAGTTACAGGGCAAAGCCATGATCTCCAAGGAGCTTCCAAGGAAATCTCCAATTTCCTTCCACTGCCTGTGTCCACCCTTGCTAGATCGAGTCTGGCCGGGATAGAAGGCAAAGGGTTTATTTCCCAAAACTTCAGTGTTTTGATCCAGGAAGTGATGGTGGAACCACTTCTAAGTGAGAAGGCCAGGGTTGCTCGAATTCACCTAAGTGCACTGTAGTAGACAGAAAAATGGCTCTTCCAAAAATACCGATGTCCTAATTCCTGGAACCTGTGAATATGTTAGTCTACAAGGCAAAAAGAACTCTGACAATGTGATGAAGTTAAGCATCTTGACTTGAGAAGATTATCCTGAATTATCCAGATACTTCAGAGAGGCCTAAAATAGACACAAGGGTCTTTATAAGAGGGAAGCAGGTGGAGGAAAGTACAAGAAGATGTAAGGATGAGAGCAGAACTTTGACTAATTAACTTGGAAGAGGCAGGAGGGGTAATGAGCCAAGGGACACAGACAACCTCTAGAAGGTAGAAAAGGCAAAGAAACAACTTCTCTCCTGGAGCCTCCAGAAAGAACACAGTCCTACCGACACTTGCTTTTACTCCCATAAAGTTTGTTTTGGATTTCTGATTTTTGCAACTGTAAGATAATAAGTTTGTGTGGTTGGAAGCTCTTAGTTTCTGACATTCTGTTTTGGCAGAAATTGTAAATCAATCCACTTGCACAAACTCAGTCTTTAGAGCAAGAGGCCCGAAGTAGTATTCCACACTTTGAGGAAGCCCTAGGATGCCTGTGACCCTTCCAGTGTAGAACGTTGGGCCATGACGGGCACTCATTTATACCACTTGTAGGAAAATAACACCCTTTTAGTTTACACCTCTTCTCTCTCCCTCATTCCATATTTTCTTCTATTAACCAAAGCAGCAGAACAGTGAACAGCATGTGTTTGGTTTGTTTCCCGGTGATGTTTTGCCCACCATTCACTGGCCATTCTTTATTTTTATCTTCTTTAAGGGAAACGCTCCTCTTCAACTTCTGTCTGTGTTCTCAAGCTGCTGCCAGTCCTGCTATAAAGCTCCAGAGACAGGCACATGATGCTGTGTGTGTATAATCAGAACATTCTGTACCTTGGCCTACAAGGATCATAGGGATTAGCATGTGATCCCACTTAGTCCAGGGAAAATCGTCCTTAGACTTTTAGCTGGTGCCAAAGGAAGACTGCAGTGCTCGGGTTGCCAGGGACTTTCTTTATCCCTTTCTGAGAAATGAAAGTCATGCCAGGAAAAACCTGGGAAAAAGACAGGGAGCAGGAGACAGAGAAACAGAGAGACTGAAGCTCAGGTGCCAGCTGTGTCCAGACAACAGCACGTCTTTGAACTCCAAGTTAGGAACCACAAAATTCAATTCTTTTCTTGGATTAAACAAACGCCGAATGTAGGTTTTGTCATTTGAATAGCGAGAGACTGACTAACACAAGTGATACAAGTGCCCTCAGATCACAGCCGTGGAAGGCAGGTTCAGGGCATGGCTGTATCTCAGGAAGTGCAAAAGATGCCAGTTTCTCCATCTTCGGCTTCAGCCTTCATGGAAATAGTCACAGGCATCCCTTCCACAAATGAACAAGCACTTATTCATTGATGCCTGAAATTTCTTTACAGAATGAGGAGTTTTGCTAAACTAGAGATAACAAAAAAAAAAATAAATAAATAAACTAGAGATAACAGCTTATCATTGAACACCATGAGAGGGGAGAAATTTTTTTTTGAGGTCACACAAGAATTCTGTTTATTATGATAGCAAACACATTCATGGCATTTGACAAAACTCAGAAGTATCCCTGTGAGATGGTTTCAGATCTATGAAACTAACCCAGCCAGGATGAAGTCTTTACTTAGGGAAAAAAAAGAAGAAAGGAAAGAAAGAAAGAAAGGAAGGAAGGAAGGAAGGAAGGAAGGAAGGAAGGAAGGAAGGAAGGAAAAGTAATAAACAACCAAAAGATACACTTCACATAATAGCAAAATATAAAAATAGAAGCAAAGTGACAGAATGAAAAACACCGCAAAGCAATGCATTTAAGAAACTCTGATTCTATTCATCTCCCCCATTGAGAATGATCCTCTTTGTCCTCTCATAGTTGTAAATGTAAAACAGGTGGGAAAATAATTAAAGAAAGGCCTTGCAAGACTTCTAGGAGGTTAAAAGGAATTACTGAAAAAGTGTTCAAATACTTTATAAATAGTATTAACAAAAATATCTACTTTATTAGGCTTTTTGTCTTCCTTCAGTGAAGGTGTCCTTTGAAAATCACACTGATTCTTAATACTGTTCCAGATTCTTAGCTAGAGAGATGTTAGCTTTCCTCCAGAGCAACAGTCCCGGGGCACCCGATAACTCTGCTGAAGAAGGATGACATCAGAACTGAGAGGGGAGAAATTTATGGAGATTTCATTAATGTCGCCAACATGACTTTATCATTCAAACTTGGACACTTTGGAAATGAAAAGGGACACTAATCATCATCATGGCAATACAGTCAGGCGACAAGCATCCTGGGGTACAGGCTATGGTCCTCCTACCCAGAAAGAGAATGGCATGCAAATTGCTTTTTGTGTCAGAGGCTTGAGTTCAGGTTTTGAACTCAAAACCTGCCTCTGTAACTGATGGGTTGTGGGCACTTTTATTCCCTCATTTCAAAGGAGTGGAGATAAAACTGCCTTAAATGTTGGTGTGAGGATGGAAAGCTCTTACTGAAGTGCTTACCAGCCACGAAGCCTTAGGCCGATTATTTTTCTCCTTATTAATTAAAATCTGAATTTATTAGAAGAAGGGAAGAAGAAAGGGTGGGTACTTCAGAGAGGAACTGAGACAACAGAGGATGAAAGGTGGTCCAGGGCTGCTCTAAACACCTGCTCAGCACAGATGTCTTGCCCGTGTCCCCTGTGGCCTCTCTTGAGGGCAGAGGGTGCCACCTGGAGGCTTCGCAGGTACACGAAGCTGCATTGGCACAGCTACCATGTCCCCAAAATGGGGCATTTTGTAGCAATCCCATCAAAGGAATTAATCGTTGAAACATGGGCAGTGTGCTCAGCGCCAACTGCAGGGAACTCTGGCACCGTTCTGACCCATTTAAATGTGATGTGATCATCTCGAGAAAGCACCTCTCAGCAAGTCTCTGATTGCACTTTCATCCTCTTCACTGAGGTGCAAACCCCAGCTCTCCAGCCTGTAAGCTGTAAAACACTGTCTCCTAAAGTAAGGGCATATCAGAACTGTTAGCAGAACATACTGAGTTCCGACTTCAGTTCAACATCTGGCTCCCTAATTAGCCTGCGAACATTATTCGCCCTTAAAACCTTTGTTTCCTCAGCTATAAGGTGCGAATAACAGTAGTCCCTATCTCATAAATTGTTACGAGGATGAATGGGATCCTGGATCTAATGCAGGCAGCACACCACCTGCCTAATGGAACCCGTGCTCGGTGGCTGATTATTTTCTTTCCGGGGTCCCTCCCAGCCAAAACCTTCTACGTGTAAAATAATTTCATCTAAGCTAATACAGTGGAATTTATCTAGTTTTTACAATTTTTGTGGCCATTGGCTTAACAAGCCCAGCTTGCTCAACAGAATTCTCTTTTTTATTTTTCCTTCTTGGCTGACTTGATGTGTTAGCTTGTCAACTGCTGACGTACAGACTCATGACCTGCACCCCTCAGGACAACTATTTAGCATTGGAGCAAACCTAATTATACAACTAAGCTCAAATAAAACATCCAAGGAGAAGCCCATCTGCCTCCAAATAATCTCTGCCTCTTAATTTCATGCAGATCAGAATTTACAATGGAAATGAGATCAGTGCCTTGTGTATTTTTAGTTCAGATTGTCCAAATGAGTATATTTCTTTGGATTTAGCATGTACAGTATTTTAAACAAAAACAGTTATTTAATAGAAGAGTTCAAATTTCTTAATGTAGCTGCTCCTTTCAGCTGCTATAAAATAAGAAATTTTAATTATACGATGAAACATTTTCATTAGGAGCATCTTAAAAATATCTTTTCCAGTATAAAAGTTGTCTATTTGTGCTATTTCATCTCATTGCTCACTATTGAAAATTATTTGAAGTCCAATGCAAGTTACGTAACTTAAAATAGGTTGAAATAGTGAGTCAATGGGCAGCCCAGGTGGCTCAGCGGTTTAGCGCTGCCTTGGGCCCAGGGTGTGATCCTGGAGACCCGGGATCCAGTCCCATGTCGGGCTCCCTGCATGGAGCCTGCTCCTCCCTCTGCCTGTGTCTCTGCCTCTGTGTGTGTGTGTGTGTGTGTGTGTGTCTCATGAGTAAATAAATAAAATCTAAAAAAAAAAAGAAATAGTGAGTCAAAAAATATGAGGACCCAATTCAAGCTATTTAGATTTTTTTTTTCCTTTTTGCTCCAGCCCCCACTATTCCATCACTCAACATTGATTGAGCAATTAGTGTGTTCGATCTTATGGAGTTGGGCCTGCAAGGTTCCTTGTAAGCATAACTTTTAAAAGCATAATTTTTCTTTTAAAAAGTGGGAAGGAAAACAACACAAGAAATTTCAGCATTATTTTCATCTTTTCTGTTACATTTACTATATGGAGCAAACCAGTGATCACAATTTACTCAAAATATGAAAGAATTTCTGTAGTTTTTAAAAGTGTAGAGACAAAAGCTAGTCTTTTCAAATAAACTAAAAAAGAGAAAAATCAAGGAAAATTTGTCTCTTAAGAGAGAAAAGCCCTGCAGATACACAGAACTATCCATTTAAACTCAATTTCAGAAACCCATATAAAAAATGGAAGATCTGAAATTTTGAAAATTAACTCAGGCTAAGGATGCCTTTTTTCTGGGTTAATTATTTCTTTCTTTCTTAGATATGTTTAAAAGCTAACTATACAGAGCTTAATAAATATATGTTGTTTGTGCAAGTACTTTTCATTTATGTCCATCTGACTATGCCTTATTGTACATCCACCCCAAACCTGACATTAACCTAAGAAAGATGAAACTCTGGTGGTTAGCGGAAAAAACCCAAACTGACCAAGAAATGGGTGGAACTACCATCTAATGAGAGACCATAACGGATAGAAAGAATGATGACGTAAGCATGATGCAAAGTCTATGAAGGCACAGCCAGGGCCTTATGAGCCCTATGATCACATAGTAAGACAACTGACATTTGACTGTTTGGAGAACACCTGGTATTATAAAAGGCGTTGATTCTGAAGTCAAGTTATAAAGGTTACACTCCTAAGGCCCAGATTAATTAGAAGTCTATTCTAAACAAGTTGTTTGACTTTGTTTGACCTCAGACACCACTTACATCAGTCAGTCGGGGTAGCTTTCTTTGAATTTTAACTCAAGGAACAAGGAGGGATTTAACTGTATCAAAGAGAAAAAGCAGCGGTGTTCTGAGGCCATTTACAACCTCTCTAGATGACATAAACTAGAGCAAATGTGCTGTTCCACAGTGGATCCCATGGTGGTTCTCTAATAAACCATTCAGTCTAGCAAAGCATATGTATTGATTAGGATGGAAACTGAATACAGAATACGGAAGTCATGGATGTGAACATTTTATGAGAACAGTGGGCCCCTCCCAAAGACATTTCCCCAGATGTCTAGGATAATTGTTGGTTGTTTGTCATGAGAAGACTGACCTATACTTGTAAAACATACCAGCAGATACAACTTAGTGCTCGGCAAAATTCCAGAGTCCACTGTAATGCTGTTGTCATTTGTAAGCTTGTATTCACGTGACACTCCTGCTGTTTCCCGTAAGAGTCTTTCTGACTCTTTGGATGAGACTCAAATCCAATTATGTCTTCAAATAGCTGCCCAGTGGCTGTATCTGAAGAAGAAAAATCCTGCAAAATCATTTCTACACACAGTGGCTGCTATAAAACACAAAACTCCCATTCCTCTGATTTAAATTAGAATTTCCATTACTTTGTTCTCAACGTATAAATTTCCAGATTTTACCTAATACTGTGGCAGCTTTAAAATATACTTTACTTTTCTCATATGTCACCTAGGACTTACTTATGTGATCCCTAAGAAAAGGAGAGTATGTGAATGTAGCTATATATTGCATGTTTGAAAGTTGCTAGGAGAATAAATCTTAAAAGTTTCTCATCACAAGAAAAAACAGTATGCACCTCTGTATGGAGAGGGATGTTAATGAGACAGGATGGTAATCGTTTCACAATATTTACAAATATCAGTTCATTATATTCTACATATGAAACTAATCTAATGTTGTATGTCAATTACATCTCAATTAAACAACAACAACAACAACAACAACAACAAGGAGTACGGTTGATTTGAGCACCCTTCCCATTGCTTCACTGCTCACCAGTTACCCTCCTGACTCACTCGAGCCAGCACACTGTACATCAGTGTCTCCGATGAAAAAATAACCATCCGCGGCAATATAACAATTGAGAAGGTGACTTATCCCATTTCAATTTAAAAAACTGTCTTTCACGGGCACCCGGCTGGTTCAGATGGTGAAGCCTTTGTCTTGGGCTCAGGTCAGATCTCCGGGTCCTGGGATTGAGTGTAGGGTCAGACTCTGTGCTCAGCAGGGAGTCTGCTTCTCCCTCTCCCTCTGCTGCTCCCTGGGCTCATTCTCTCTCTCTCTCTCTCTCTCTCTCTCCCAAATAAATAAATAAAATGTTTTACAAAAAAACTGTCTTTTAAGCAGATCACAGCTTTTCTCTGAAATACTTTTTTAAAGGCCCTGAAAGAAAACAGTTGAACGAAGCAAAAATAAAGTGTGGAAAACGGTTGTAAGAATAAGGAGGATAAAGTGTTAGTTCCTCTTCTCCAATTGTTTTAGTTCACTCCTTCATTTTCTATATCCCTACTGCCAAGCCAAACAGAAAAAACAAAAACTAAAAAATATTCCAGGAAATCTACCTCCCCAGAGCCATGTGCTCTGAAGAAACACTAAAATGTTTAGTTTTGTGCAAGAAAACATGAATGAACAAAATTTTTCAGTGCTTCTATCACAATGGCACCATGACATTGTACATCCTTGCCCTTACATCTAGAAATTCCTCTACTACCACGTCCACGAGCAAAGACGTTCCACCTTCAGAACTCAAACATTCAGTATCTCTTCTAGAAATGAGTTCTCAACACTCCATCAGGGTTTTCCAGGGCAATAAACTGACTGTGTTCACCCCCAGATCCATATGTTAAATCCTCACACCCAATGTGATGGCATTTGGATGCAGGGCTTTTGAGAGGTGATTAGGTTTTGAAGGCAGAGCTCTCAGGAATGGAATTAGCGCCCTCATGAAAGAGGCCCCAGAGAATGACCTTGCCACTTCCAACCTGGGAAGACCCAACAAAAAGGGAGCTCTCTGTGGACCAGGAAGGTGGCCACACCAACCAACAAATCTACAGGTGCCTGGGTCACCAGAGACATGACAAAACAAATTTATTTTGTTTGTAAACCACCTAACCTAGGTATATTGTTATAGCAACCTAAACAGATTAAGACCAGCAGTGAGACTAGAACTACTCATTTGGGCATCTTCAATCATAGCATTTGTATTATTTTATTACAATAATACATTCATTGTTATCTCTCCAACTAGATTATAAACTCTTGAGTAGTTTATCTTACCCATTTTTTCTACCCTAAAGTTTTACACTATACCTGGCATGGAGTTGGTATTCCATAATTATAGAATAAATTATACCCCAAAATGCAGTGAAACCATCATAATGAGCAAATTTATATTCAACTTTTTATATATATTTTTATTATTATTTATGATAGTCACACAGAGAGAGAGAAAGAGAGGCAGAGACATAGGCAGAGGGAGAAGCAGGCTCCATGCACCGGGAGCCCGATGTGGGATTCCATCCTGGGTCTCCAGGATCGCGCCCTGGGCCAAAGGCAGGCGCCAAACCGCTGCGCCAACCAGGGATCCCTATATTCAACTTTTTAAAAGTATTTTTCAAAACTCATGAATTGTAAACATCTTCAAGGTCCTTTAGTTCTACCCTTTGTGTTATACACAAGAAATTTGAGGCCAAGAAAATGTACATGATTTGCTAATGGAATACTCCTGTTTGGGATTGATCTCCATTAACTACTACACCACATTTTCTTTCCCCTTGTCATTAGATTTGGAAAATCCTTAAAATAATATGGAAATTAAAATCTTTTTGTCATTTTTTAAGAAATATTTTCTCATTAAAAATGATTTTTTTGAGAGTTTGCCAAGAGCAAAGTACTAAACTAATCCCTAAGAAGTGAATGAAATGAAAAAAGTATAATAATCCATTGTCCCTGAGCTCAAAGAAGTAGTCATCATTGTGGCTGAATAAAAACTCTGCTTTGACTTGTATGCTGGTTTCTCTATAGCCATTATTGTAGTAACTAAGGGAAATTATCTGGGCATTTCTTCTTATGACATCCTTAAATCAATGTCATCATGTTTACGTGTCATAAATGACATAGCTATTTATCATTTCACATTACAGAAAAAGGGTGGAATGAAGGGGAGAAAGGAGGAAAAGACAGAGGAAGGGAGGAAGGAAAACAGTGAGTTCTTTCTTTCAAGTCTTAAAATAAAGACCTGGCAGGGCACCTGGGTGGTTCAGTTGGTGAAGCGTCTGCCTTCCGCTCAGGTCATGATCTCATGGTCCTGGGATGACGCCCAACATCAGGTTCCTTGCTCAGCAGGGAGTCTACTTTTCCTTCTCTCTCTGCCCCTCCCTCAGCTCGTGCTCACAGTCTCTTGCATACTCTGTCTCTCTCTCAACTAAGTAAATAAAATCTTAAAAAAAAAAAAGACCTGGCATAGAAATTTATTTGTTTTTGTTTTAACCTGTTTTTTTTTATTTTATGTTTGTTTCCTATTTCCTGTTCCCTTACCTCTTAATTAATTTTTTTCTCGTAGCAATAACAGTTGATTATATTGCTACCCGTGCTGTCAAAATTTGTATACTTTTCCCCCCATTTGGAACTTCACAGTAAATATAATTACTTCCTCTTATCGATGTTTACTGTTGTGTTGAAGTAGCTCATTTATATGCATATTTCCTTAAATTATTTTCTTGCTTGAGATTTGGAGAGTAATTAGATTACATTAGTTTAAATCGACAAATATTAATTAAAAGAATAATTATAAAATATATTGATGACAACTCTTCCCTAAGAAACTTAAGTATATTTACCATCCAACTAATCATCCCAGAGAAATAACTCACTGCTTTCCAAAATCTGCAAATTATTGAGAAAAGAGGATATAAATATAATAATAGAATGGAATGGACTTGGAGAAAATCAGTTAGCATAATACCCCAAAATGAGAAAATAGTCAAAATGAGAAAAATAATTTAAAAGTCCATGACTTTTGTAACAAATACATTGAAGTGCATTAAAATGCCATAAATTTTATTGAATTTTAGTGTGAAATATGAGAATGATTAACATAGGAAAATAACCAAGTTCTCTTTAAGTCACAAACATTTATTATATACATAGTAAGCCCTTTCTTTACTACATATTATGCACAAAATTAACCCTTATGGAAATATTGAAGTTCTATTAACTATTGTAATTCTTTTAAAAAGTATTTAAGGGAGGCCTAGGTGGCTCAGCGGTTGAGCATCTGCCTTTGGCTCAGGTTGTGATTCCAGAGTCCTGGGATGGAGTCCCACATCGGGCTCCCTGCAGGGAGTCTGCTTCTCCCTCTGCCTATGTCTGTGCCTCTCTGTCTCTCATGAATAAATAAATAAAATCTTTAAAAAAAAAGTATTTAAAATAGGTGGCTGAAAAGTTCCTTGACCATAACAGTTAAGGAACATAGAATGTAATAAAATAGATACAACTAATGTCAGTGAGAAATGGCACACTATTGCTCTTCTATACTATTCTCAAGTTCCCTTTTTCTTTTTTTTTTATTTATTTATTATTTATGATAGTCACAGAGAGAGAGAGAGAGGCAGAGACATAGGCAGAGGGAGAAGCAGGCTCCATGCACCAGGAGCCCGACGTGGGATTCGATCCCGGGTCTCCAGGACCGCGCCCTGGGCCAAAGGCAGGCGCCAAACCGCTGCGCCACCCAGGGATCCCTCAAGTTCCCTTTTTCAAACAAAAAGGACAATGCCCAGGGTGAGAGGACACCCATACATGAGACGATAATGTTGCTGCATAATATACTTCATTGAAAGAGGCTTGTGTCTGTGGTCACACAACGGTCTCAGGCAATGCTGTGTTGTTCTTTTGTCCATGAAAATTCTTAAGATAAAATATAATGTTAATATTAACAAGTCAACCAGATGAGATTATTTCCTGGAATCATAGTTATGTATGATCGGTAACAACAGCATATTTTTCTTGTGAAAAAATATCACATTGATCCGGTATGACCTTAAAGAAATGGGATGAACTTTTAACAACTCTTCTACTCTGCTTCTAAATGGGCACCAACTTTTTACAGGCAGGGAAAGCTGAGAAAACTGCTCAGATTGCAGTAGTGCCCTAGTCCATGTGGCAAGGAGCAGGGAAAACAACAACCCGGAGGATTAAGAGAAGAGCTGTGGAAAACAGTGAGCTGCAGAGCCACCCCCGAAATCAGAACTGGGTCTTTTCAAGAAATAGTCTCCAACCTCAGAGTAGGAAGACTCAGCTAGATTTCAGAATTACTATGGACAAATGTCTCCTATGCAGTTTTCTTTCTTCCTTTTTTTGAATGGATATGTCTCTCGTGATTATACTGCCCTGGGTGTATGTGGTATTAACAAGCTTGTCCATAGGTCTCTGGATTAAGAAGAACACATCCTGACTTAAAATATACCATAAAATACTGGACTCTTAGCCTTATTTTGTAATTGGATAAGATTCTGTGAGGACTTGAAGGGGATAAATGTATTCTACATATAAGAAGCAATAAATAATTTTGAACAAAAGATGGACTATGGCAGGTTGATTGCCTAATGCCATCAATTAATGTTGTCCCCATATCCACACACTTTGTCCTGTAAATTCATAATGCCTTCCGTTTCTGACTCTGAGATCAGCATGTGAGTTGCTTTGGCCAATGAGATATTTTAAAAAATCTACTGTAATCAGAAAACTAAAAAGCACATGTGCATTTCCATTTGCTATTTTACACAATGATGCTTGCTCGGTCTCTCTCTCAACCTCTGTCATCATCAAAGGAACAAGCAAGCCTGCCAGAAGTGTATGACAAGCACTTGGGAAAAAAAGCTGAGGTCGTTATAGACAAGTCAACAGCCAGCAGACAGCAAAACATGTGAGAGAACACAGCCAAGACCAGTTAATCTCAGCCCCGTTCAGCCCAGTACATTATACCAAGCTAATACATAGATTTGTGAGGAATAATAAAGGTGGTTGTTTTAAGTCACTAAGCTTTGAGGTAGTTTGTTAAGAAGTAATAACTAACTCAAAAAAAAGAAAGAAGTAATAACTAACTCATGTATCTTCACTGGCATCACCCGGGATTAAAGTTCCAAGCCCTATGGCTAACCCGGATTAATTATTAGACTATAGCCAGTTTCCACGGAGTTTTGTTGATTCAAACCCGGATTTTGTATTAGACTATAGCCAGTTTCCACGGAGTTTTGTTGATTAACCCGGATTAATTATTAGACTATAGCCAGTTTCCACGGAGTTTTGTTGATTCAAACGAACGATATCAACACGAACCTCTCAGTCCGCTACCCTGATCACAGAATGTGTCCTCTACACAGAATAACCCATTCCATTATCAATCTCCTAAAAACTGTGAGAGTAAGCACTGAATTTTCCAAAGAAGATACTAGAGGATTGTTAGCAATGCCTGAAAACCACCCTCAGGGTGTAGATTATTTCCCCTAAGATTATTTCCTCTAAGAAAGAGGGTAAGACCATTTTTATGAACAGTCCAAAAGGCATCCACTACCTCGTATGGAAAGGATTAACAAGTCTTCGAACCAGATATAGCATGAAGGTTGAGAAGAGTCTTCTGAAGACTTCTGCATCTGCAATGATCTCTATCACTCTGGAGAAAGAGGGAGCCATTCCAAATGACTTTCCCTTAAACCTTAGGATCTAAGATCCACCTCTGACAATCACTTTCATTTGTCATTCTAGGATATATAGATCAAGTTTGCTAGGAAGTTTTAGAAGCACAGTAAGTGTCATTGCAGGTGCTGGAAATGTTCTCTCTCCCTCCCCCTTGTTGAAAGCTCAGAGACAGATGAACAAAAATGTCACCACCCATTAAAATTTCAAGAATCGGGGATGGTCTCATGGCAGTTCTGGAGAAATCCAAGGGCAAGACAGTGTGTGCCCATTTCTAGCCTCCAGTGAATTCAGTGATCCTGTCTTACTAGGCAAGGGTCTTTTTCTTCTTTAGAATTTACCCATAGCCTCATTTCCATGCCCAGAGCGGTCACCTACATGGGGACTAGTAGCTCCTTTATTATTATTCTTGCTCTCTCTTTGACCTCTGCCATCACCATAAGAAAAAGCCAGCCTTCTGGAAGCATGTATGAGGCATCTAGAAAAAAAAGCTGAGGTCATTCTAGACAAGCCAACAGCCAGCGGACACCCAAACATGTGAGAAAACAGTGCCAAGACCAGTTAATCTCAGCCCAGATCAGTTAACCTTTGCTACACTAATTTGAACTCATCCTACAATGAGACAAGCCAGTATCGTGCTTACATGGCATAATGTTTGGACCTGGAAAAAAAAAACTATCATATAAAACAGGACAGAGGTATGGACACATCCTTAATGAGTATATTCCATCCAAGAAGGGGTCATCAGGAGTGTTTCTTCTTATGGGGGTACCCTTAGTCTCCATCTACTTCATGGCCCAGGATACAGCCAGACTTCTGCCATAATCAAAGTCTCCAGAGACAAGGTTCTGATGAGACATATTACCATTGTTTCTTAGTCACTAATCACACCAGAGGGGCTGGAGCTTCCCTAATCATAACTTAAAATTCCACTGCCAAATTGTTAGAGTGCCTCTTGCCAAGTCCGATTTCCACCCCAGCTGAATTCTTGGCACTGGCCTAGAATTCAATGAGCAACAGGAGACTCACACACTTCTGTTACTGCTGTCTCCATAAATTTTCCCTGATAAATGCCGTTCCAGCACATTTAGTATGTGTGCACTCTTGCCATTTCCCCTCATTTCTATGAAATTTAGCAAGGTGAAATATATATCTGGGCAGGCATTCACTACGGCTTTCTAGAAATGGGCTGACCCCCCATCCAGGTGATACCCACCACCATTGAAGATGGGAAGAGTCCAATTTCAGCCAGATCAAAGTCCAAATCACCCAGCCTTTGGGATTTGTAGCTAAGGTATGCTCACAAGAACCAGCCCCCACTTAATTTCTAAACATAGGAAACTGATGGGGCACCAGGGTGGCTCCACTGGTGAGGCGTCTGCCTTTGGCTGGGGTCATGATTCTACGGTCCTGGGATGGAGTCCTGCACTGGGCTCCCTGCTCGGTGGAAAACTCTGAGCTTTCCTACTCTCCCTGCTCCTGTGCTCGCTCTTGCTCTCTCACTCTCTGTCAAATAAGTAAGTAAATAAATCTCTAAAAATAAATAAACATAGGAGATCGTGACCACTGAGATCACCTGAAATAAAATTCCTTAGCTGTGATTAACTGTTGAGAGAAGTCCTTCTGAGAAATTGTGTGCATGTGCAAATCTTTCTGTGTGCACACCAGCAGAGAGAGTGCGCAGGCCATGGTGACTAACGGTAGGCTCACACTGATGGCTTTGTACCCAACAGACTACCTGGAAGTGAGACACAGGAAGAGATCTTAAAATTGCCCAGTTACCCTATGAGATCAGTGCTGAGTCTGAAGTCGTAGTCTCTATGGCTTCGCTGTCCCACACCTCTGTGTACATAAAGTCACTCAAGAATCAGATGCTAAAGGAAAGTCAATGTCTCTCCAATGACACACTCTGCAGCACATGAATACAGGAAGGGTACTTCATACCATGGATCACTCAGCCAACCAATGAAAGTCCCTTCAGTACCCAAGAAACCCAACAGTAAGTATGTCTTTATGGGATTAATAGTTTTTCCTTGTCCCTTACCACATGCATAGTGAGCATACAGAAGACCCATCAGAGCCAGGTGTTTTCTTCTCTCCCTACCTCCATTTCTTCTTTCCCTTGTTCCTTGATTTCTCTTTCTCTCTTTTCCCTATATTTCATCTGCAATTTTATTCTCCCTGAACACTCTGCTTCCAGTGATTTTTTTGCTTGCTTTCTTTGCCTTCCATATGTAAGGTATCCTCAAATGTCTGGTAATTCTTGCTTACCTCTTTTTGTATAGTGGTTCGATAAAAAGTAGATTAGAATTTCCATGTCCATGAGTGCGGTGTATTGATTATGAGCTTTTGGGGTTTCTTTTTAGAGATTTACATATTGATTGACATAACTAAAGAGAGAGAGAGAGAACAGGAGGGGCAGAGGGTGAGGAGGGAAAATCTCCAGCAGACTCCCTACTGAGCAGGGAGCCCAACTTGGAATTTCATCTTACGACCCTGAGATCACAACCTGAGCTGAAAGCAAGACACTTCACCAACTATGTTTCTAAGGTACCCCAATTACAAGCTTTTTTAAAATTAAATTTTAAAAACTTTAATTTCAGTATAGTTAATATACAGTGTTAATATTCTTTTCAAGTGTAGAAATAGTCATCAACAGATGTATATATGACTCAGCGCTAATCATGATAATTGTACTATTTAATCCCCATTGCTTATATCACCCATTCCCACCCCACCCCACCACTGGTAATCATCAGTTTGTTGTCTCTAGTTAAGACACTGTTTCTTTGTCCCTCTCTCTCTCTCTCTCTCCTTTGCTCATTTTTTTATTTCTTCAGTTCCACTCATGAGTGAAATCATATGATATTTGTCTTTCTCTGTTTTATTTTGATTGGCATAATACTCTAGCTTTATCCATGTCATTGCAAATGGCAAGATTTTGTTCTTCTTTATGGCTCAGTAATATATATATTACTGATATATATTATATATTAATATATATTAAAAATATATATTAATATATATTTATTAAAATATATTTAGAAATATATTATATATAATATATAAATATATTATATATTAATATATTATATTTATATATTATATGACCATATATTACATAATCATATAAATTATGTATTATATAAATGTGTATTAATATATTTAATATAAATATATATTAATATATAAAATATATAAAGATATATTAATATATTATATATATTTTTATATATAAAATATGTTCCTGATTCATTCATCAGTCCATGGCACTTGGAATGGTTTTGTGAAGAATGCTGCAGTAAACATAGTAGTGCATGTACCTCTTTAAATTAGTGTTGTATTTTTTGGGTAAATACCCAGCCATTACTGAATCATAGAGTAGTTCCATTTTTAACTCTTTGAAGAGCTTCCATATTGTTTTCCACAGTGGCTATACAAGTTTGCATTCCCACAAACAATGCACAAGGGTTCCTTTTTCTCCACATCCTTGTTAACACATGTTATGTCCTGTGTTTTTTACTTTAGCCATTCCGACAGGTGTGAGGTGATATCTTATTGTAATTCTGATTTCCATTTCCCTTATGATGAGCGATGGTGACCATCTTTTCATGTGTCTGTTGGCAATTTGTTTATCTTCTTTGGAGAAATATCTATTGACATCTTCTCATTTTTAATTGGATTACTTGTGTTTCTTTGGTGTTGAGTTCTATCTATCTATCTATCTATCTATCTATCTATCTATCTATATTTTGGATACTAACCCTTCATTGGATGTGACTTTTACAAGTATCTTCACCCATTAAGTAGCTTGTCTTAGTTTTGTTGACTATTTTCCTCTTGACACAAAAGCTTTTTATTTTGATGTAACTCAAAGTTTATTTTTAGATTTTACTTCCTTTGCCTCCAGAGACATATCTACAAAAATGTCATTATAGCCAATGTCAGAGAAATTAGTGCCAGTCCTGCCTTCTAAGATTTTCATAGTTTCAAGCCTTACATTTAGGTCTTCAGTACATTTTGTTTACTTTTGTATATGAAGCTGGTCTGCTTACATTGTTTTACATGTGGCTGTCCAGTTATCCCAACACCATTTATTGAAGAAACTGCCCTATTCACACTAGATATTCTTTTCTCCTTTACTAAAGTTTAACTGACCATATAATTGTGGGTTTATTTCTGGGTTTTCTATTCTAATGATCTATCTGTCTATTTTTGTACTGGTACCATACTGTTTTGGTTATATTAACCTTATAATATAATTTGAAGTCTGGAATTACAATGCCTCCAGTTTTGTTCTTCTTTTTCAGGATTGCTTTGGATATTCAGGGTATTTTGTGGTTTCATACAAATTTTAGAATTATTTGTTCTAGTTCTGTGAAAATGTTATTGATATTTTGATAGAGATTGCATTAAAATTGTAGATTGCTTTGAGTAGTACAGACATTTTAACAATATTCATTCTTCCAATCCATGATCATAGAATGTCTTTCCATTTCCTTGTGTCATCTTCAATTTTTTTCAGCAATGTTTTATACCTGTCAGATTACAGGTCTTTCATTTCTTTGGTTAAGTTTATTTCTAGGAATTTTATTATTTTTGGTGCAATGCCAAGTGGGATTTTGCTAATTTCTCTTTCTGCTGCTTCATGATTAGTGTATAGAAATCCAAGATTCCTATACATTAATTTTGCATCCTGTTTCTTTACTGCATTCATGTATAAGTTCTGGTAGCATTTTGGTGGAGTCCTGTGGATTTTCTATAGAGAGTATCATGTCATCTGCAAATAGTGAAAGTTTGACTTCGCCCTTACTAATTTGAATGCCTTTCATTTCTTTTTGTTGTTTGATTGTTGTGGCTGGGACTTCCAGTACTATGATGAATAAAAGTGATGAGAGTGGACACCTTTTTTTGTTGTTCTTCCTGATCTTAGGGGAAATCTCTCAGTTTTTCCCTATTGAATATGATGTTAATTGTAGGTTTTTCACTTAAAGCCTTCATTATCTTGAGGTATGTTCTCTCTAGACCTACTTTATTGAGAGTTATTATCATGAATGGATATTATACTCTGTCAAATGCTTTTTCTGCATTTATTGAAATGATCATACAGTTTTTATATTTTCTATTATTGATGTGGTGTATCACATTGATTGATTTGAGAATATTGAACCACCCTTACATCCAAGGATTAATCCCATTTGATTTGTCTTTTTATTCTTTTTTTTTTATTTGAGAGAGAGAGAGAGAGCATGAGCAGAGGGAGGGCAGGGAGTGAGGGAGGGAATCTCAAGCAGACTCCACACTGAGTGCAGAGCCTTATGTAGGGCTAGGTCTCATGACTCTGAGATCATGACCTGAGCTGAAACCAAGAACCAAATACTTAATTGACTGAGCCACCCACATGCTCCTGATTTGGGTTTTAGCAAATGATGAATGATTTTTTTCTAATGTCTTAGATTCAGTTTCTGGTATTTTGTTGAGGATTTTTTTTTTTTTTTGCATCTACATTCATTAAAGATATTAACTTCTAGTTTCCTTTTTTGTAGTGTCTTTATTTTGGTTTGGGCATGGGTTTCTTTCTTTTTTTTAATAATAAGTTTATTTTTTATTGGTGTTCAATTTACCAACATACAGAATAACACCCAGTGCTCATCCCGTCAAGTGTCCCCCTCAGTGCCCGTCACCCACTCACCCCACCCCCACCCTCCTCCCCTTCCACCACCCTTAGTTCGTTTCCCAGAGTTAGGAGTCTTCATGTTCTGTCTCCCTTTCTGATATTTCCCACACATTTCTTCTCCCTTCCCTTATATTCCCTTTCACTATTGTTTATATTCCCCAAATGAATGAGAGCATACAATGTTTGTCCTTCTCTGATTGACTTACTTCACTCAGCATAATACCCTCCAGTTCCATCCACGTTGAAGCAAATGGTGGGTATTTGTCATTTCTAATGGCTGAGGAATATTCCATTGTATGCATAGACCACATCTTCTTTATCCATTCATCTTTTGATGGACACCGAGGCTCCTTCCACAGTTTGGCTATTGTGGACATTGCTGCTAGAAACATCGGGGTGCAGGTGTCCCGGCGTTTCATTGTATCTGTATCTTTGGGGTAAATCCCCAACAGTGCAATTGCTGGGTCGTAGGGCAGGTCTATTTTTAACTCTTTGAGGAACCTCTACACAGTTTTCCAGAGTGGCTGCACCAGTTCACATTCCCACCAACAGTGTAAGAGGTTCCCTTTTCTCTGCATCCTCTCCGACATTTGTGGTTTCCTGCCTTGTTAATGTTCCCCATTCTCACTGGTGTGAGGTGGTATATCATTGTGGTTTTGATTTGTATTTCCCTGATAGCAAGTGATGCAGAGCACTTTCTCATGTGCATGTTGGCCATGTCTATGTCTTCCTCTGTGAGATTTCTCTTCATGTCTTTTGGGCATGGGTTTCTACTGGTCTTCTAGGGAAGAGGCCTAGCACAGTGGATATAAAGATAATACTGGCCACATAGAATGGATTTGGAAGTTTTTTTTTCCAATCTCATTTTTTGGAATAGTTTGGGAAAAATAAGTACTCTTCTTTAAAGGTTTGATAGAATTTACCTATGCCAAGCCCTGTTCCCCTGGGGTCTGGCAAGACAGCTCCTCTATCAAGCTTGCTTCAGAACTACCACAGCAGGCTCCTCCTCCAGAAGGTCAGAACAAGCCCCAATCTACCCCATGTCTCTAAAGTCTCCAGTTTTATAGGTCAGCAGGTGTGGCTGGGATAGAGCCCAGAGGGCACTGCCCCACTCCTGGAGAGAAGGCTACTGTATGGAAATGACAATCTAAAACATTTAGGACATGCAGCAGGAAGATCATTTACTCTTCTCAGAGGGCTTCCCTGAGAGGCAGCATTCAGGGAGTTCCTCTCCAGGGACAAAGTAGCTGGCTCACATCATTTCACTCCCTCACTCTTCAGCATGAACACAGAGCCACCTGCAGGAAGCCACACAGGCTACCTAACTTGTTTCCAACCAAGTCCCACACCCCTGATCTCTGGAAGGACTCCCCTTCTCAGTCAAGCTTGCCTCAGTCCCAGCATGATGGGCTTCCTCTTCAGATGACCAGTAAAAGCCTCTGCCCATAGCACATCCCCAGCCAGAAAGTCCTGCAGGGCTTCGGTTCTAGTGGAAATAGTCAGGTCTCATTTAACAAGCACACCAGAGCACACCTAATTGAACCAACCACATCCTGTCCAAGGACAAAACAGTACCCACTGCAGGCAAGGAGAGCCTCAGCACATGACAATGGACAAGAGCAGAGCACCTGCAGCACACACCAGAGATATTCCCTGAAGTGCCAGGCCCTGGATACTAGATGACCTCTTCTTCATAAAGCCACTACTCTCAAAAACAGGAAACATAACTTTTTTCTAACACACAGAAGAAGGAGGTATTTAGATAAAATGCCAAAGGGACAAATTCATCCCAAATGAAAGAATAAGATAAGGCTATGGCCAGATATCCTATTAAAAGAAGTATAAGTAACATCCTTGATGGAGAATTTAAAGCAACAATCATAAGGCTACTCATTGGGCTTAACAGGAGAATGGAAGACATTAGGGGATCCTTATCACAGAGGTCCTAATTAAAAAAGAATCAGTCAGAGATGAAGAATACAATAACTGAGATTGGAAACAGGCTTAATGCAATGAATAGTAGGCTAGAAGAAGAAGAGGAATGAATTAGTGACCTAGAGCACAACAAAATGGAAAATAAGGAAGCTGAGCAAAAGAGAGAAAGAAGAATTAGGGAACATGAGAATAGATTTAGGGAATTCAGTGACTTTACCAAATGTAATAGCATTCCTGCTATAGGGAATCCCAGAAGAAGAAGAGAGATAAAGAGCAGAGAAAATTTATTGGAAGAAATAATAGCTGAAAACTTTAACCCATGTTAAAAAGGGAGGGAAACAGACATCCAGATCCAGGATGCACAGAGAACTCCCATCAAAATCAACAAGAGTGGCCCACACCAAGACATATTGTAATTAAATTTCCAAAATACACTGATAAAGAACAAGTCATAAAAGTAGCAAGACAAAATAATTCCTTGATGTACAAAGGGTGACCCATAAGGCTAGCTGGAGTTTTCTCAATAGAAACTCTTCTGGCAGACCAGGAGAAAGTGCATGTTATATTCAAAGTGCTGAATAATTCAATCAAATAAATAAGTAAATAATATCAGTGTGAGGGGAGAAATCACAACCAACACAACAGAAATACAAACAAGTAGAAGAGAATATTATGAAAGACTATATGCCATCAAATTGAACAACCTCAAACAAATGAAAAAATTCCTAGAAACTTAAAAAGTACCAAAACCAAAATAGGAGGAAATAGAAAACTTGAGCAGACCCATATCCAGCAAAGAAACTGAATCAATAATCAAAAATCTCCCAACAAACAAAAGTCCAGGACCAGATGGCTTCACAGGCAAATTCTACCAAATATTTAAAAAAGAGTTAATACCTGTTCTTCTCAAACTATTCCAAAAAATAGAAAAGGAAGGAAAACTTCAAACTTCATTCTACAAGGCCAGCATGACCCTGATATCAAAACTGGATAAAGACTCTAATAAAAAAGAGAACATGGATAGGAAATAAAATCTCAATAAAATACTAAGCAAACTGAATCCAACAGTACAGTAAAAGAATCTTTCACCATAATCACATGAAATTTATTCCTGGCCTGCAAGGGTGGTTCAATATTTGCAAATCAATCAGTGTGCTACACAACATTAATAAAAGAGAGGATAAGAACCATATGATCATTTCAATAGATGCAGGAAAATCATTTGACTAAGTACAACATCCATTCATGATTCAAAAAAAGAATCCTTAACAAACTAGGGTTAGAGGAGACATACCTTACCATAATAAAGGCCATCTATGAAAAACCCACAGCTAATATCCTCATGGGGAAAACTGAGAGCTTTTCCTCTACGATCAGGAACAAGACAGGGATGTCCACTCTCGCCACTATTGTTCAACACAGTCCTGGAAGTCCTACCCTCAGTAATCAGACAAGAAAAAGATAAAAAGCATCCAAATAGGCAAGGAAGAAGTCAAACTTTTGCTCTTTGTAGATGACATGATGTTTTACATAGAAAACCTAAAAAACTGAACCAAAAATTGCTTAAGCTGATACATAAATTCAGTAAAATCACAGGATACAAAACCAACATATAGAAATCCACTGCATTTCTATGCACCAACAATAAAGCAGCAGAAAAAGAGATCAGGGAATCAACCCATTTACACTTGCCACAAAAACCATCAAGATAACCTAAGAATAGACCTAACCAAAGAGGTAAAAGACCTGTACTCTGAAAACTATTAAACACTGATGAAAGAAATTGAAGTAGATACAAAGAAATGGAAAAATATTCTATACTCATGGATTGGAAGAACAAATACTATTAAAATGTCTATACTACTCAGAACAATCTGCAAATGTAATGCAATCCCTATCAAAATACCAACAGTTTTCACAGAGCTAGAGCAAATAATTCTAAAATCTGTATGGAACCACAAAAGATGCTGAGTAGCCCAAACAATCTTGGGGAAAAAAAGAAAAGAAAAAAGAAAAGCCAGAGGCATCCCAATTCTGGACTTTATGTTATAACACAAAGCTGTAGTGATCAAGATAGTATGGTACTTGCACAAAAACAGACACATAGACAAATAGAACAAAAGAGAAAACTCAGAAATTGACCCACAACTATATGATCAATCTTCTTCAAATCAGCGAAGAGGGAGAGTTTGACTTCTTCTTTGCCAATTTGAATGCCTTTAATGTCTTTATGGTCAACTAATATTCGATAAAGGAGGAAAGACTATCCATTGGAAGAAAGACAGTCTCTTCAATAAATGGTGCTGGGAAAATTGGACATCCACATGCAGAAGAATGAAACTAGACCCCTCTCTTGCCCCATACACAAAGATAAACTCGAATTACAGACCAATATCCCTGATGAACATGGATGCAAAAATTCTCAACAAGATACTGGCCAATAGGATCCAATAGTACATTAAGAAAATTATTCACCATGACCAAGTAGGATTTATCCCTGGGACACAAAGCTGGTTCAACACCCATAAAACAATCAAGGTGATTCATCATATCAGCAAGAGAAAAGCCAAGAACCATATGATCCTCTCATTAGATGCAGAGAAAGCATTTGACAAAATACAGCATCCATTCCTGATCAAAACTCTTCAGAGTGTAGGGATAGAGGGAACATTCCTCGACATCTTAAAAGCCATCTACGAAAAGCCCACAGCAAATATCATTCTCAATGGGGAAGCACTGGGAGCCTTTCCCCTCAGATCAGGAACAAGACAGGGATGTCCACTCTCACCACTGCTATTCAATATAGTACTGGAAGTCCTAGCCTCAGCAATCAGACAACAAAAAGACATTAAAGGCATTCAAATTGGCAAAGAAGTCGTCAAACTCTCCCTCTTCGCCGATGACATGATACTCTACATAGAAAACCCAAAAGTCTCCACCCCAAGTTTGCTAGAACTCATACAGCAATTTGGTAGCGTGGCAGGATACAAAATCAATGCCCAGAAATCAGTGGCATTTCTATACACTAACAATGAAACTGAAGAAAGAGAAATTAAGGAGTCAATCCCATTTAAAATTGCACCCAAAAGCATAAGATACCTAGGAATAAACCTCACCAAATACGTAAAGGATCTATACCCTCAAAACTATAGAACACTTCTGAAAGAAATTGAGGAAGACACAAAGAGATGGAAAAATATTCCATGCTCATGGATTGGCAGAATTAATATTGTGAAAATGTCAATGTTACCCAGTGCAATATACACGTTTAATGCAATCCCTATCAAATACCATGGACTTTCTTCAGAGAGTTAGAACAAATTATTTTAAGATTTGTGTGGAATCAGAAAAGACCCCGAATAGCCAGGGGAATTTTAAAAAAGAAAACCATATCTGGGGGCATCACAATGCCAGATTTCAGGTTGTACTACAAAGCTGTGGTCATCAAGACAGTGTGGTACTGGCACAAAAACAGACACATAGATCAGTGGAACAGAATAGAGAATCCAGAAGTGGACCCTGAACTTTATGGTCAACTAATATTTGATAAAGGAGGAAAGACTATCCATTGGAAGAAAGACAGTCACTTCAATAAATGGTGCTGGGAAAATTGGACATCCACATGCAGAAGAACGAAACTAGACCACTCTCTTACACCACACACAAAGATAAACTCAAAATGGATGAAAGATCTAAATGTGAGACAAGATTCCATCCAAACACTAGAGGAGAACACACGCAACACCCTTTTTGAACTTGGCCACAGTAACTTCTTGCAAGATACATCCACGAAGGCAAAAGAAGCAAAAGCAAAAATGAACTATTGGGACTTCATCAAGGTAAGAAGCTTTTGCACAGCAAAGGATACAGTCAACAAAACTCAAAGACAACCTACAGAATGGGAGAAGATATTTGCAAATGACGTATCAGATAAAGGACTAGTTTCCAAGATCTATAAAGAACTTATTAAACTCAACACCAAAGAAACAAATAATCCAATCATGAAATGGGCAAAAGACATGAACAGAAATCTCACAGAGGAAGACATAGACATGGCCAACATGCACATGAGAAAATGCTCCACATCACTTGCCATCAGGGAAATACAAATCAAAACCACAATGAGATACCACCTCACACCAGTGAGAATGGGGAAAATTAACAAGGCAGGAAACCACAAATGTCGGAGAGGATGTGGAGAAAAGGGAACCCTCTTACACTGTTGGTGGGAATGGGAACTGGTGCAGCCACTCTGGAAAACTGTGTGGAGGTTCCTCAAAGAGTTAAAAATAGATCTGCTCTACGACCCAGCAATTGCACTGTTGGGGATTGACCCCAAAGATTCAGATGCAATGAAACGCCAGGACACCCGCACCCCGATGTTTCTAGCAGCAATGTCCACAATAACCAAACTGTGGAAGGAGCCTCGGTGTCCATCGAAAGATGATGGGTAAAGAGGATGTGGTCTATGTATACAGTGGAATATTACTCAGCTATTAGAAATGACAAATACCCACCATTTGCTTCAACGTGGATGGAACTGGAGGGTATTATGCTGAGTGAAATAAGCCAATCGGAGAAGGACAAACATTATATGGTCTCATTCATATGGGGAATATAAACAATAGTGAAAGGGAATATAAGGGAAGGGAGAAGAAATGTGTGGGAAATATCAGAAAGGGAGACAGAACATGAAGACTCCTAACTCTGGGAAACGAACTAGGGGTGGTGGAAGGGCAGGAGGGCGGGGGGTGGGAGGGTATGGGTGATGGGCACTGAGTGGGGCACTTGACAGGATGAGCACTGGGTGTTATTCTATATGTCTTTATTGAACACCAATAAAAAATAAATTTATTTTAAAAAATAAATAAATAAAATGAAAGAGCCTGTGAAACCCTGTGATCCTTGACTTTTGGTTTGTTTTGTTTGTTTTTTTACAGATGCAACGCCCTTGCTGATAATCAGTCTGTTCTAATTTTCTATTTCTTCGTGTATCAGTTTTGGTAGTTTCTGTGTTTCTAGGAATTTATCCATTTCCTCTAGGTTGTCCAATTTGATGACACACAGTATTTCATAACATTCTCTTAAAATGTCTGTATTTCTGTCGTGTTGGTTGTTATTTCTTTTCTCTCATTTGTGGTTTTGTTTGAGTCCTTTCTCTCCCTCCCTCTCTCTCTCTCTCTCTTTCTCTCTCTCTCTCCTTTTGTTGAGTAGGCCTAGAAGTTTAATTTTGTTAAACTTTCATAAAAATCATCTCCTGGTATCATTGATCTGTTCTATTGTTTGTTTGTTTTTAGTTTCTATTTCGTTTATTTATGCTCTAATCGTTATTATTTCCCTCCTTCTGCTAGTTTTGGGTTTTGTTTTTCTTCTTTTCCTAGCTCTTTTAGTTGTAAAGTTAGGTTATTTGAGATTTTTCTTGCTTCTTGAGGTAGGCCTGCATTGCTAAACTTCCCTGTTAGTACTTTTGCAGCATCACAAAGATTTGCATTGTGTTTTCATTTTCATTTATTTCCATGTAATTCTGATTTCTTTAATTTCTTGGTTGACTCGTTCATTATTTAGTAGCATGTTATTTAGCTTCCATAAATTTGTGGTCTTTCCAGATTTTTTTCTTATGATCTTTCTAGTTTCATAGTGTTGTGGTCAGAAAAGATGTATGGTAAGACTTCAACTTTTTGAATTTTTTGAGACTTGTTTTGTGACCTAATGTGTGCTTTATTCTGGAGAATGTTACACCTGTATTTGAAAAGATTGTGTATGCTTCTGTTTTGGAATGTTCTGAATATATGTTAAATCCATCCAGTCATTGAAAGCCACAATTTCCTTGTTGATTTTCTGTTTGGATGATGTGCCCATTGATGTAATGGGGTAATAAAGTTCCACTATTATCATATAACTAATGATTAGTCTTTTCATGTTTGTTATTAGCTATTTTTTGAGTTTGAGTTCTCCCAATGTTGGGTGCATAAATATTTACAATTTTTATCCCTCTTATTGGATTGTCTCCTTTTTTATTATATAGTGTCCTTCTTTGTCTCTTATTACAGTCTTTGTTTTAAAGTTTAATTTGAACAGATGAATGACTGAACTCTACATCTAACACTAATGATACACTGTATGTTAACAATTGAATTTTTTTTTTAACAATTGAATTTAAATAAAATAAGTTGGGCAGCCCTGGTGGCGCAGCGGTTTAGCATTGCCTGCAGCCTAGGGTGTGATCCTGGAGACCTGGGATCGAGTCCGACGTCAGGCTCTCTGCACGGAGCCTGCTTCTCCCTCTGCCTGTGTCTCTGCCTCTCTCTCTCTCTCTCTGTCTCTATGAATATAAATTTAAAAAAATCTTAAAAAAAAATAAATAAATAAAATAAGTTGTGCTCGCTTCGGCAGCACATATACTAAATAAAATAAGTTAAAAGAAAAGAATATTGGGATATCATCTTACACCTGTCAGAATGGCTGGTATCAAAAATATACGAAATAACAAGTTTTGGTGAAGATACAGAGAAAAGGGCACACTCTTGCACACTCTTGGTGGGAATGCAAATTGGTGCAGCCACTCTGGAAAAGTATCAAAGTTTCTCAAAAACCAAACCAAACCAAAACAAAACAAAACAACAAAACCTTCCATATGATCCAGCAATCCACTTCTAGATCTATCTGAAGAAAATAGTCTATTTTGTTTGATGTAAGGATTACTACTCTGGTTTTCTTTGACATCCATTTGCATGATTAATGTTTCTCTATCCCCTCACTTACAATCTGCAAGTGTCTGTAGGTCTGAAAGAGTCTCATGTAGGCAGCACATAGGTCTTGGTTTGCTTTGGTTTGGTTTTGGTTTGGTTTTGTTTTTTTCTTTCACCACTGTCACCCTATGTCTTTTGATTGTAGAGGTTAGTCCATTTACATTCAAAGTAATTATTGACAGATATCTATTTATTGCCATTTTGTTATTTGTTTTGTGGGGATTTTTTGTTTGTTTCTCTCTGATCCTTTCTTCTCTTGCTCTCTTTCATGGTTTGTAGGCTTTCTTTAGTGATATGTTTAGATTCTCTTTATTTATTGTATATCTATTACTTTTTTTAAAATTTGTGATCATCATCAGATTTATATATAACATTTTCTGTAGATAGCCGTCTATACAAAATTGATGATCACTTAAGCTTGAATTCATTCTTTCCTCTTCTCCCTCCACTCCGAGTTTTAGGTATACAGTGTCATATAGTATATGCTTTATTTTGTGAAACCCCTGACTGATTTTTACAAATATACTCATTTTTATTGCTTTTTTTGCTTCCAATGTTTTATGCTCTTATGGTCTTACCTTTCCACTCAAAGAGTCACTTTTAATATTTCTTGCAGGGCTGGTTTAGTGGTCATGAACTCCTTTAGTTTTTGTTTTTCTGGGAAATTCTTCATCTCTTCTTCTATTTTGAATTATAGCCTTGCTGGATAGAGTATTCTTTTTAAAAATTTTTTTTATCTAAATTCAATCTGCCAACATATAGTATAACACCCAGTGCTCATTCCATCAGGTGCCCTCCTTAATTTCCATCACTCAATTACCTCATCCCCACACCTAACACCCCTTCCAGTACCCTTTTTTGCTTCCCAGAGTTAGGAGTCTCTCATGTTTTGTATCCTTCTCTAATTTTTCCCCACTCAGTTTCCCTCCATTTCCTTATAATCCCTTTCACTATTTCTTATATTCCCCATATGAGTGAATAGAGTATTCTTGATGCCAGATTTATTCCTTTCAGCACTCTGAATATACCATGCCACCTTCTGGCCTGCAAAGTTACTGCTGAAAAATCAACTGAGCCTTAAGAGATTTTCCTTGTGTGTAACTACCTTTTCTCTTTCTGCTTCCAAAATGTTTTCTTTATCGCTCCTTTTGCCATTTTAATTACTTTGTGTCTTGCTATGGACCTGCTTGGGTTGATTTTGTTAGGGGACCACTGCCTCTTGGATCTGAAAGTCATCTGTTTCCTTCCTCCAGATTACCAGATTAGAGAAGTTTTCAGGTTTTATTCCTTTAAAAAAGTTTTCTGCTCCTTTTCATTATGTTTCTTCTTCTGGGATCCTTATAATGCACGTGTTATTACACTTGATGGAGTCACCAAGTTCCCTAAGACTATTCTCATTTTGCATGATTTTTTTTTTCCTCTCATCGGCTCAGTTTGATTACTTTCTATTATTCTATCTCTAAGGTCATCAATTCATTCCTCTGCTTCCTCTAGCCTGCTATTGATCCGATCAAGTGTATTTGAAATTGCATTTGGTGTTTTTTTTTTTCATCTCTGATTGATTATTTTTAAAAATCTCTTTGTTAAAGATCTCACTGATATCTTCCACTCTTTTCTCAATTGCAGTGAGTTTCTTTATGATCATTGCTTTAAATCTCTTTCTGGAATACTACTTATATCCATTTTTCTTAGGTCTCTTGCTGTGGCTTTGTCCTGTTGTTTCATTTGGGACAAATTCTTGTCTCTTTTCATTCTGTCTCTCTGTGTCTGTTCCTGAGTGTTTGGGAAGTGAGCTCCATCTCCTCTTCTTGAAGGTAATGGCCTTATGAATAAGACGTCCTGTAGTGCCCTGCAGTGCAGGTTCCCTGTCCCTCAGGACCTGGCAGTTCAGGGAGTGTCTCTTATGTGTCTCACGTCTGCCCTGCTGAGGGGTCCTGGCCACTTTTTCCTTCAGTCCAGTTGTCTGAAGAGGCTCTCCTTGCCTCCTGTGGGCAGTGCTGTTCCTGGCTGGGTGCAGTGTATTTTAACAAGACCAGTGTGCTGGTTTGTTTGCAAAATGAGACCTGCTGCCACTAGAATTTCTTCATTGTGGTGTCTTCCCTACCTTTCATTGTGGAGTATTTTCTGCTAGTCTTTGGGTTGTTTTCTGAGTTATTTACACTGATGTGAGTGTTATCTAGCTTTATCCATTGGACGAGGTGAACTTGGGTCCTCCTATGCCATCTTCCCAGACTTCCCCCAGTTATGAGCTTTGCTGAAATATTCTGATTCATTGGGGGAACTCTGATCTCAGCATTGTTAAGTCTCATAAGAAAAGACTCCATTCCAAATTATTTTATTATCCTATTTGGATGATATAACCTTTACTTCCAATTTTCTAGAAATCAAGTGAGCAAGGATACAGAGTCTCCATAGTCACTGTGTAAATTTTCACTCTGTCCTCATTTCTAGTATGTAAACTGTACCTCGCATTGTGCCTTTTGCTCTCAGTCTAGAGATCTGTTTATGCTCTTCAGAGAAATCTCAATAATAAATCTTTATAACTTTGGCAGGAGACAGCATGGCAGTCATTTAGGTTAAAGAATAGGGATAGGATATGGGTCTTGTAAACAGACCTTAAAACAAGGCTCCTCTCATTAGTCTTAACTTTATCCATCCTTCACATAGGTCTTGAATTCTAGCAATCCCAGAGCCTTTTAGAGATTCTAAGGGGGACATAGTTTGACTTTACCCATTGCCAGGTTAGAATCCAACCTTCTTGGACATGCTAAATCATCACAGTCATCATCTTCCTTCTGAATCTTCCTTCTTGTACTCTGTCATGGTCAAGCATCTTAAAAATCCTTTTCTTTCACTTTAGTGGTGTTTCTTTTTTTTAAGATTTTATTTATTTGAGAGAGAGAGAGAGACCGGGACAGAGAGTGTGAAAGAGAGAGTATAAACAAGGGGAACAGCATAGGAGGAAAGAGAAGCAGACTCCCCGCTGAGCAGGGATCCCAATGTGGGGCTCAATCCCAGGACCCTGATATCATGACCTGAGCCAGCAGATGCTTAACTGGCTGAGCCACCCCTTTCAGTGGTTTCATGAGAGAAAAGGCATAAATGTGTTTGTTCAAACCACTACTTTAAAGCGAACCAATCCAACTTATCTTAGAAAAAAGTTCTGGCACGTTGGCAAAAATGTTCAGTGTCTTAAGCTCAGAGAAATGATGTGGTTGTAGTCATGCATTTCCCAGAATGCCAAGCAGGACAGCATGAAATATAATCATTTCAAAGATGCTTCTGAAATCCTTCCACAAAAACTCTATTTATTGGATCTGTTAATCTGTAATGTGTCCCAGAAGCCCTAGTAAAAGCAGAGTCCATAGACTTTTTTATATTAGAAGACTTAGCTTAGGGAGGGAAAATTTTCCATTATAAGAATAGTGATTAAATCCTGTGCCATGTGTACCAGTGTATCAGTGTCTTGAAAATCGAAATTACGAGGCACCAGTTGTTGGCTCTAACATTTAATATCTTTGCAATAAAAAATGGTACAAGATGTAGGACAGTACCGGCTGTGAATATATATGCATGGCTTTTGAATGGTTTTCAGTCACTGCAAACAGATAATTCTTGTTAAGTACACATGACATATTTCTTATGTAACTCTATGTTGTGGCCAATATGAAAGCTTTGAAGTTATACATGTTACATGAACTTTAAATATTTTGTTAGTAGGATTTCTTACTACAGGACTGAAAAGTAAAACTGGATTTGAGCAGTATGATCTTTATTTATTTATTTATTTTTGAGCAGTATGATCTTTAAATCCTGTCCAATTTGATCAAATAGCAGTTATTTCAATGTAAAAACCTTCTCAAGTCTTTTTTTTTTTTTGCAGCATTTAAAGCAACATCTGTTTGAACTTTTTAAAATCTGATTTCAAATTGATTTCCCTGATTTCATGAAAACAGCAAACCACACTTTCCAATCCTCAGTCCACAGGGGTCAGATCTTCAAATTATACTTGTGTCTAGCTGCCAATAAGTATTAAGTCAGCAAGAAGCTAGGTAAGAAAAATTAAATATTAGAGATGTTGCTTTTTTAAAGTATTGCTTTCTAGCAGGATCTACACTGGATCTACTATTTATGAAAACAAATAATAGGGCAGCCCCTCTTGCTCAGTGTTTTAGCACCACCTTCAGTCCAGGATGTGATCCCGGAGACCTGCGATCGAGTCCCATGTCAGGCTCCCTGCATGGGGCCTGCTTCTCCCTCTGCCTGTGTCTGTGCCTCTTTCTCTGTGTGCATGTAAAATCTTAAAAAAGAAAAGAAAAGAAAGAAAAGAAAAGAAAAAATAAATTATAAATAAAAAGTAACTAAACAACTTTCCCACTGTTTTTAGAGATTAAACACTGTTGCTATAAGGCAAAGTCTTCACAAACGCTTTCAGATTAATGTTGCTATAATTAATCCTTATAAAGGTGGAATTACAACAAAAATATGAATTACATGGGACGCCTGGGTGGCTCAGAGGTTGAGCGTTTGACTTTGGCTCAGGTCATGATCCCGGGTCCCAGGATTGAGTCCCGCATCGGGCTCCCTGCAGGGAGCCTCCTTATCCCTCTGCCTGTGTCTCTGCCTCTCTCTCTCTCTGTCTCTTATGAATAAATAAATAAAATCTTTAAAAAATATGAATTACAACCATAGGAACTAATAAAGAAAGCACTTTAGTGGGATTCTACTTTATTGCCTTTGAGGCTTACAACAGATTTTAAATGTGATTCAATTTAAATTACAGGTGAATATTAGCAATCTTTATCATCCATAAATAGTCTGATGTTTTGATAAGGTTGAATGACCTATAACAAGTTAAAAAGTAAGGCTTTTCAAAAATTTAACATCGTCAATCTTGCTGACTCTATCCCGGACCTAGATGTTAATTAACACATCTTTTATTTTGATCTGCTCTTTATCTTTGTTGGGGTTTTAATATTCACTCACCTTTATTAATTTTATCCTGAATGCCCATACAACGTGTTCTAGATGGAAAACAGGTTATCATTGTATACTTAAAAATAATGACCACATGATTCCTCACATCAATTCTTGCCCCGAAGGTGATGCAATGAAAGCCAAGTCAGATATCCTACATAAATTTAAAAGTCTATATTACAGGTGGGTATTGGAGAAAATTTATTTTTTATCTGCTTATCTACAAGAGAAAGAGACAGTTACCGCCTTCTCCCTCCTTGAAAGGCAGGAGAAAAACCTTTGCTCTTTGGTGACAGGATGTAAAGGATCCTGAGATCTCACTCTAAACTTTTGGGATATAAATATATATCTCCAAGGGCCAGATAAAGCCAGTGTCTCTGGCTTTTCTGACCTAAGATGGCTCCACGATTCTGAGCCTTATCTTCCCTTAAGAGATTAAGTATATACCTCTGGAGTTAGAAAAACCTGTCTGGAGTTCTCTCAGTACCTATACAGTTGTGAATTAACTTCCCACATCTTGTTCTTAGCCTAGCCTCACAGGATTTCAGCGAAATTTATTCAAAAAGCTGTACGTCTACAGAAACACAAAAATATTTCTTCATATCTCACACTCTTGATAGCTCCAATTATTGGCACTATGAACTCTTTTTTGCATTACTGATAGTGTTTCTCACATAAGTAATAAACAAGCATATACAGTCCTTCCTTTAGAAAATTCATATGTTATACATGACATATTTACTTCCTATCATTAACAAAAGTCATTTTTAACCTAATAAATCAAAGTAAGTTATCATTATCTTATTTTATCTGACAGGATTTCCAGACTTCAGAAGGAAATTTGTGAAATAATGCATAATGTTACTAAAGAGACCTTTTTAAACCTCCACCAGCAGGTTTTCCTCATTTTGAATCAGTTCATTTTTTCCTTTCACATGAATTTGACAATGACATGCCTTTTCTCTTTTTCTTTATTATAATTAACTTATTTCTGAATTTGTCATAACTATGACATTTTTGGAACAGCTAACATATTCTTTCTTTAATTAAGACTTGAAGGCTTATTCCTGCTCTTTTTAGCAGTTCATTTCATTACCTTTTTCAAATTTCTATGTGACTAAAAATTATATTTTCTAAGTTTCATAAAACTAAATTTACATTTAAATATAATTCATTTTGCAGAAAAAAATGACAATCCTTTAGAAGTATGGTTTAGTCTAGCTTCAAATGTACAGTTACAAGATTATGTCAAATGTATAAAATGGAGCATTTTTTATTAAATGTAATATATTTCTGCATAGTGCTACCCAAGCTAATCGAGTGATTACCTCTAATTCATGATTTAGCAAACTATGCCAGATTAGTCTTTGAAAGGAACTCAGTGCCAACAATAAGAAAAATATAAATATCACACAGTTTGTCCAGAAATGTTATATTTCACAGAAGGTAAAGAAGATGCTGATATATTCAATCTTATCAAACAATAGATCTTTGGCTGCAAATTTATCTTCTAATTTATCTTTAGATTCAACATTTGAAAACAATTAAGCGCTTTGATGTATACTTAATTAGTGTGATTCTAGTGGCTTATATAAATATACCAGTTGAAAATAATAACTTTTTAATAATCTTACCTGGAAACAAAATCAGTAGAATCAAAGACATGGACCTAGCTAAGTTTTATATGTCATATGTCTATTATGTAAATGTGATCATGATAGAAAACAACATTTAAAACCAAGCAATAATAGGAGTCAATTATAGATAATCAAGTATAATACATAATTCCCAAATAAATTCAATAAAAAGTTTGCTATTTTCTCTCAAGTGAATGATACACTGACATTTACTTTTATAAAATGAGGATATCTTAGTTTGCAAGGAAGACATGTACAAACACTTATTTCTATTAAGTGGTTATTATAAGGATTTGTGGATATAGGAGATCATTAAGATGTTGGATGAGTAGTTGTCTGGTCCCTGAAATTTGGCTACATAGTTATCAAATCATCTGAACACCTGAAAAATCAACCAGAAATCAGAGGAAAGAACTGCTACAACTCTACAAATAGAAAGTGACCACATTTTGTAAGACAGGAGCTGCAAAGATGTGCATCTGAGGCAATATATCTGAAGGCAAACCACAGGGGAAGGGAGCCTCCATAAGCTGAGTACCAGAAAGTGTTATTAGCCACAGAGTGCAAAATGAGAAGGTTTAGAATTTTGCCTGAAAAGCGCCCAGGAGGCAAAGCAGAATAGTATCCCAGGTGGTACAGCATGTTCTCAGGATCCTAGGGGTAACAAAAAGAAAAGGGGTGTCTGAGTACAGTGCAGTTCCCAAGCACTGGAGGGGGAGGCTGGCTGAAAATAGTGAGCCCAGGTGCAGACTTTCTGTCCAGTGTTGCTGTAAACCCAGAACTGTTGCACAGTCAGGTGACTGCTCTCCCAGCGAGGGCCCAGCAAAAGGCAGAAGCAGAGACACCCCCCTCCTTCCCTGGAGGAGCAGCCTGGGTTCTTATCACAGGAGTCCTTAAGGTTTGGACACTCAGCATGGGATCCTGTGCCTGAGATAAAAACACTGGATCACAGGCTGGACGAACACAGAGATTGGATGGAAACCAGGAGAAAAGAGTGGTTGACTGCTTTTCTGGGAGGGCTCGCTGAGGAATGGGGGGCACAAACTTTCAGCTCTGGGCTAGAGCTTGGGGCAAAACCATTTTCACCCCCCACACCAGTTCCAAAGCTGCCTACACTCAACCCAGCCTTGGGGGTAAGGGTGGTGCCAGTTCCGCCAGGGAAGACACGTGAAAATCAATGCATGGGGTACCACCTGCAGAAGACCAGCGGGAGATTCCAGCATACAGATGGGCGTTTGGTGGGTAAACTTTCACTGTGTACATATTTAGGTTTTTCTTTCTTTCGTATTTGGGATCTGTTTTTTTTTTTTTTTTCCTAAAAAACAAACCAAAATACACCCAAGATCTAGTTTATTATTCTGTTCAACTTCTGGCTTGATCTTATCTCTCTCTCTCTCTCTCTTTTTATCCTTTTCTTTTTATTTTCTTCTTGGTTTCTGTTCACTTCTGATTTGTGTAGTAAATTTTTTCTGGTGTCATTATTGCTATTTTTTTGTATTTTCTCTCTCTTTCACCTATTCTTTTATGCAAATAATGATAAGAACTCAGCCCAAAAAAGAGAACAAGAGGCACTGCTCACTGCCAAGGATTTTTTTTTTAGGTTTGATTTATTTATTCATGAGAAACACAGAGAAAGAGAGGCAGAGACAAAGGCAGAGGGAGAAGCAGGCTCCATGCAGTAAGCCCAATGTGAGACTCGATCCAGGGACTCTGGGATCATGACCTGAGCCAAAGGCAGATGCTCAACCACTGACCCACCCAGGTACCCCCCTGCCAAGAATTTAATAAATATGGATGTAAGTAAGATATTGGAATTAGAATTCAAAACAATAATTATAAAGATACTAGTTGAGCTTGAAAAAAGGATGGAAGATACTAGAGAATCACTGGAGAAATAAAAGAACTAAAATCTATTCAGGCTGAAATTTAAAAATGGTATTACTGAGATGCAATAAAAAATGGAGGCTTGCCACCCCTGGGTGGCTCAGTGGTTGAGCACTTGCATTCAGCTAGATAGTGATCCTGGGGTCCTGGGATCTAGTCCCACATTGGGCTCTCCACAGGGAGCCCCCTTCTCCCTCTGCCTATGTGTCTGCCCATGTCTCTCCTGAATAAATATATAAAATATATATTTTTTTAAGTGGAAGCTTAACCATTATGATAAATGAGACCGAAGAGATAGTCAGTGAAATAGAAAATAAAATGATGCAGTATAAAGAAGTTGAGAAAAGGAGAGACAAACAACCAGTGGATTGTGAGGGCAGAATTTGATAGTTCAACAAGAGCATAAAGCAAGACAATATTAGAATAATTGGGGTCTGAGAGGAAGGGCAAAGAGAGAGAGGGCCATAAAGTATATTTAAACAAATTATGGCTAAAGCGCTCCCCTAATCTGGGTAAGGAAACAGGATTCAAGACCAGGAGGCACAGAGAACCCCCCTCAAAATTAATAAAAATAGTTTGACACCTCAATATGTAATAGTGATTTTTGCAAATTTCAAAGATAAAGAGAAAATCCTGAGAGCTGCACAGGACAAGAGGTCCTTAACCTACAAGAGTAGAAACATTAGACTGGTATCAGACCTATCCACAAAGATCCAGAAAGGGCTAGTATGGTATATTCAAGGTGCTAAATTAGAAAAATAAGCAGCCAGGAATACTTTATCCAGCAAGACTGTCATTCTTTTTTTTTATACTAGCTCTGTAACTTTATTTTCTTAAAGATGTATTTATTTATGATAGACATAGAGAGAGAGAGAGAGGCTGAGACACAGGAGGAGGGAGAAGCAGACTCCATGCCGGGAGCCTGACATGGGACTCGATCCCGGGACTCCAGGATCGCGCCCTGGGCCAAAGGCAGACGCCAAACCACTGAGCCACCCAGGGATCCCCAAGACTGTCATTCTGAATAGAAGGAGAGATAAAGAGCTTCCAGGCCAAACAGAAACTAAAAGAATTTGTGATCACTACACCAGCCCTGCAGGAAATATTAAAAGGGATCCTTTAAGTGAAAAGAGAGCCCAAAAGTAACATAGACCAGAAAGGAACAGAAAATCTACAGAAACGTTGACTTTACAGGTAATACAGTGGCACTAAATTCATAACTTTCTATTGTTACTCTGAATGTAAATGAGTTAAATGCCCCAATCAAAAGACACAAGGTATCAGATTAAAAAAAAAAAAAAAAGCAGGACTCAAGACTCACCAATATGCTGTCTGTAAGAGACTCATTTTATTTTATTTTTTAAAATATTTTATTTATTTTTTTTGACAGAGAGAGAGCACAAACACATTGAGAGGGAGAGGGAGCAGCAAAGGAAGAGGGAGATGCAGACTTCTGCTGTGCGGGAAGCCCAGATGTAGGGCTTTCTCCAAGGACCCTGGTATCATGACCTGAGCTGAAGGCAGACGCTTAACCAATTGAGACACCCAGACACCCTAAGAGACTCATTTTAGACATGAAAATACCTGCAGATTGAAAGTGAGAGGTGAAGAACCATTTATCATGCTAATGGATATCAAATAAAGCTGTGGTAGCAATTCTTATATCACACAAATTGGATTTTAAATCAAAGACTATTATTTGCAAAGTATATATCAGATAAAGAACTAGTATGAAATATCCAAAAGAACTTATAAAACTCAACAGCTCCTTCCAAAAATAATCCAGTCAAGAATTGGGCAGAAGGCATGACAGACATTTCATCAAAGAAGACCTACATGTGGCCAACAGACACATGAAAAAAATGCTCCACCTCACTTGCCATCAGGGAAATACATTTCAAAGCCACAATGAGAATACCAGTGAGAATACCAGTGAGAATGGATAAAATTAACAAATCAGGAAATGACAGATGCTGATGAGGATGTGGATAAAGGGGAACCCTCCTACACTGTTGGTGGGAATGCAAACTGGAGCAGCCACTGTGGAAAACAGTGTGGAGTTTCCTCAAGAAGTTGAAAATACAGCCGCCCAATGACCCAGAAATTGCACTACTAGGTATTTACCCCAAAGATACAAATGTAGTGATATGAAGGGGCACCTGCACCCCAATGCTTATAGCAGCAATGACCACAATAGCTAAACTACGGAAAGAGCTTTAATGTCCATTGACAGATAAAGAAGATGGATAAAGAAGATGTATCATATTTATGTGTGTGTGTGTGTGTGTGTATGTGTGTGTATATAATGAAATATTACTCAGCTTTCAGAAAAATGAAATCTTACCATCTGCAATGAAGTGGATATAACTAGAGGATATTATGCTCAGTGAAAATGGTCAACTAGAGAAAGATAATTATCATATGATCTCACTCATGTGGAATTTTAGAAACAAAACAGAGGATCATAGGGGCAGGGAGGAAAATAAGTAAGATGAAATGAGAGAGGGAGACAAACCATAAGAGACTCTTAATTACAAGAAACAAACTGAGGGTTGCTGGAAGGGAGATGGGCGAGGGGATGGTGTCACTAGGGGATGGGCATGAAGGAGGGCACATGATGTAATGAGTACTGAGTGTTATATCCAACTGATGAATCACAAAACTCTACCTCTGAAACTAATAATACACTATATGTAATTTAATATAGAATTTAAAATAAATAAATAAATAAATAAAGTTTTAAAAAATAATTTGGGGATATAAGAAAGGAAGCAAACAAGTTCTCTCAAGAAACAGAATATATTATGAGTTAATTTCCCAATATCTCTAATCTTAGAGGAGTTCTGATGGCTGAAGTATCATTATAAAAAAATTAAAAAGAAAGAAAAAAAGAACAACTCTAGCTACTGTGTTTTCTAAGACAGGTATCTACTATTCCCTAGACTCAGCCCATCACTATGGTGATAAACTTTTTCCCTCTCTCTGTCTTTCTGCCCACCAACTATTCATTTAGCTAAGATGTTTGCTATTTAATTTTTTCTTATAATATATAAAAAATTAGTTCAAGTCTTCAGGTACATGATTATTTTCTCAATTTATTTTAATTAAAAGATGTTAACACACTCAATATTCATCTCATTATAGTATGTTATCCTTGATTTTTTTTGTGTTCCATGTAGCAGTCAGTAACTCAGGCTCACTTCCTGGATGTTGAGTCCACTCACTCAACACACAATTGAAATCTTAATTTTGTTTTTTGTTTTGTTTTGATTTTTCCATAGGATCGCGTTTTCCTTCTCTCTTTTTTTTTTTTTTTTTTTTAAATTAGGTTTTGGTTATCATGGTCACTGAGAAGCTTTAACCATTTCTTTTACTGTTTCCTTAAGAGAGAAGACATTTATTTCCCATATTATATTCTTTAGATATTTCAGTTAGATACTCTATTTGTAAAAGTCATCTAAAAAATCGGCAATGATCAGACAATCAGATGTAGGCAGTAATTTCATTTTATGCACTACTGATTATAATAAATATTCCCTTTACTCTTCTCTATATAACACCTTGGTTGGGGGGTGTAGTGGGAGTTACAACACTTGTTTACTTGTTTATATTTTCCCAGTGTGACTGAACTCAAAGTCACCAAAAAATAAATAAATAAATAATGAATAAATAAATGTAATAAAATATCTGTGAATAGCAAATGAAAGACATTCTAGTCCAGTTCTGTTGCTTGTTGAATTTTAGTACCAAATTTATGAGAAAAAAATGTATTACAGAACTATTCAGATTATGGAGTGGTTCTCATGTACTTGAAGCAGGAAATGAAATTACTATCTCCATTTTACAGATGAAGAAACCAATATAGAAAAATTAATTAAATTATCTTCATCATGCACACAGTATACACTGTAGAGCCAATCTTCAAACTCAGACAATCTGGCTCCACTGACCTGTTCTATGGAGGGTCTATGTCTCTCCAGCCATTTTAATTTCTCTGTTTTCCCTGGTTGTTTCTTTATCATGTTCCTCAATGGTCCAGGAAGTCAACACTCTTACCTTTCACTGTGCCCATGAAAGTGATTTAGGATATGACCACATTCAAGACAACACTTACTGAATTTTACATAATAACTGATTATCATTTAGCACAAACAATAGTTTGGGTTTCATTTCCATTTAAGTACACAGATATCTAGGTTTGATTTTCAAATTTTTCTATCTATGAACGTATAGACATGTAGGTTATGATTTGGAAGGTAAAGAAGAAATATAGTGATACAAAACAATCCCATAACTGAATATTAATATGGGAGAATTAGAGGGTCAGCTTTTGCATATTCTAAAAATCATGAGGAAAAATCAGATGCTCATGCAATGATATAGGCCTACAGTCCTGTTCCTACTTTTATGCTATCAAGAAACTTCTATGCCATTCCATTTCTTTTTATTCATAATACTAATAAGCGTGCACACAAACCCACACACAAAGAACATACAAAATATGTATACATTTTGCCACACAATAGCTCTCATTTTTTTTTTTTTTTTTTTTTAGCTCTCATTGATTTGAAATGTAATACTTATGTATTTGGACTCTCTAAACTTTGGATTTCTAGGTCTTGTTTAAAAGGTTATCAGTATTTTTTTTAGGTTATCAGTATTTTATGGAAGGTAATATACTGTTTAAATTTTTATACTGATACAATTAATCTCTAAATTTTAGAACATATTGCCTTCAAATACCATCATTGTTAATCTCCTGCTATTGCAGAATGACAACACATAACTTTTTAAGAAAAAGCATGTTATTATGGAAAATACATGGAAATAAGTTTGGGTTCTCACCTTTTATCCTAATACTGCTACCAACTAGCTACGTGAACCTTCTCTCTGAGCAATTTAGTTAATACTATGATTTCATTTTATTAAAAATGAAACTTGCCTACAAAACATAATAAAATATATTATGTTATGATTATTAAAGTAATGCAGGACATTTGGAGAATATATAAAAGCATAAATTAAACCATTAAAAAATAAATGAGCTATTTTTAATAAAACAGAAGCCCCAGATAATCAAAAGAAAAATACAGTACGATAATATATACTTTTTGTTTTATCTTCCTCTCTATTTTCCCTATTCAGTTTCCCTCACTCTCTTATGGTACCTTTCACTATTTCTTATATTCCACATTTGAGTGAGACCATATGATAATTGTCTTTCTCTGATTGACTTATTTCACTCAAAATAATGCCCTCCAGGTCCATCCACATCAAAGCAAATGGTAGGTATTCATCCTTTCTGATGGCTGTGTAGTATTCCATTGTGTGTGTATGTGTGTGTGTGTGTATACCACATCTTCATTATCCATTCATCTGACAAAGGACATCTCAGCTCCTTCCACAGTTTGGCTATTTTGGACATTGCTGCTATGAATATTGGGGTGCAGGTGTCAACATCAGTTCCATTCATGTATTTTTATACATCTACCTTAGTCAACTCAGTTGCCAAAACAAAATACTACAGACCAGATGCCTAAAACAAAAGGAACTTATTATGCAAACTCTGGAGGCTGGGAAGTCCAAGGACAACCAGGGGATTAGGTTCCCTGGTCAGAGTCTCCTCTGGGCTTGCTGATGGCCACCTTCCCATGCTGTCATCTCATGGCAGAAAGAAAGAGAAAGAAATCTTGTTGGTATGTCTTCTTATAAAGGCACTAACCTGATCATGATGGCTTCGTCTTCATGATCTCATCTAAACCTAATTATCTTCCAAAAGCTTCATCTCCAAATGCCATCACATTGGGGGTTAGGGCTTCAACATATGGAGTTTGAGGAACACAATTCAGTCCATAGTCTTCTGTTTCTGACCCCCTGAGTTCATGTCTTATCACTTGCATTCCATCCCAATATCCACAGAAGTCTTAATTCATTCCAGCATCAGCTCTAAAATCTAAAGCCCAAAGTCTTATTTAAATAAAACATAAGTTATATAAAATGAGTGAGATTCCAGATCTGAGGCAAGATTCCTCTCCAGTGATGCACCTGTGAAACAAGAGCTGTGCTTCTAAAATATAATGGTGGAACAGACATAGGATGGACATTCTTTTTCAAAATAGAAAAAGGGAAAGAAAGAGGGGTGATAGGTCTCAAGCAAGCCCAAAACAGAAGGTTAATTGCTAGATCTTGAAGCTTGAAAATAACCCTCTTTGGTTCTGTACTATACGTTCCAAACCCACTGGAGCAGGTCTTATTTCCCGAAGGCTCTGCTAGGCCATGGGCAAACTCCTGAGATTCCAAGAAGCTCACCTCTCAGTGTTCCAAGTGGCAATCGTCTCACCTATTGAAACCAAAACAGCCCCCTCCTCTCTCATACACACACACACACACACACACACACACACACACACACACTTTGAAATCATGAGGGCAGCTCCAGTGATCTCTAAATTCCTTGGTTCATTTTTCCCCTTGTCTTGGAAAAGCACACACAATCACATCCAAATAGCCCCATGGCCCAGCCCTGTCATATCTAAGAAGTCTGACAACCTCCCTTCACTTTATCCCGTCTCTGTCCCCTTCAGTTCAAATGCACAGTGTTTCTGATGGGATGACCCCATAATCTACTTATCAAGTGACAGTCCAACATCTTCGGTGCTGTCTTCCAGACACACTTTCTCATTTTCTGCAATATAAATAGAATTATTTATTATAATAATATAATAATTATTTATTATTAATTTATTTATTTGAGAAAGAGGGAGAGAGAGAGGGAGAGAGAGGCAGAGACATAGGCAGAGGGAAAAGCAGGCTGCATGCAGGGAGCCCGATGCGGGACTTGATCCTGGGGCTCCAGGATCATGCCCTGAGCCAAAGGCAGACACTCAACCACTGAGCCACCCAGGCGTCCCCAGATTGAATATATATATTTTAAAATAGTTAGTTCTGATTTCTTTTTATTTAATAATTCCTTCTTCAATTTATTTTTTTCTTCATGTATTTTACTAAAAGCAGTTAGGAGGAACCAAATGATTCCTTCAACACTTTAACATCCACATTTCTAACTTGCACTTCAAAACTCTTCATTATCTAGCTCCAGTCATTTCCACATATTGAGGTATTTGTTACAGCATTGCCACACTTCTCAGTACCAATATTTTAATCTGCTCAGGCTGCTATATAACAAAATACCAAAGACTGAGGGGCATAAGAAACAGGAATTCATTTCTCCCAGTTCTGGAAGCTGTCTAAGATCCAGATGCTGGCCAATCCAATTCCCCAGTGAGGACTCTCTTAGGATTGCAGAAAGCAACCTTCTCCTTTTGTCCTGTCCTGGCAGAAAGAGAGAGAGAGAGAGGAAAGCTCTTTGGTGTCCCTCCTCACAAGAGCAGTAATCCCATCCTGAAGTCCCCTCACTCATGATCCCACTTAAATCCAATAACCTCTCAAAGGCCTCAACTCCAAATAACATCACACTATGGTTACTCCTTCAACACAAAAATGTGGGGACAAAATTCAGTTTATAGCAATGCCTAATAAGGCTTTCATTTTATTTTTTTCTCTTTTTTATTTTAAAACTTAATTTTACTTCATTATAAACATGTTTACATTCAATTTTAGAGGCATAAAATTTTCAGAAAGTCAATGGTATTCCTTAACCTCTTCAATCCCACTGCGAGTACCTAAAGTTGACAGGTTGGACTGCGTTTTGTTGTTGTTGTTGTTCCACGGGCTTTATATATTTTCACTAACATAGAGAATTATGTATACACTTCTGCAGGAGATTTTATTTAATTTTTTAATGGAATCATGATTTACATAGTTTTCTATAACATTTATGTACATTTAGTTCTCATTCTTTTTTAATAGTTGAATGATAATCCTTACTGTGAATGTAATAAAACTGCTCAATCTTTCTCCGTCGCCATTTAAAATAATTTCAAACTGTTTTCAGTGTTGCTACTAAAAATCCTTATACACAATAAAAATCTTTATATACATATACTTAGAAGAATATTTTAAGCCAAATGAATATGTCTTACCCTTGTATTTAATGTACTTAATCTTTTCTCCAGTAATCAAGATGTATTTATCTCTTGATGGATAGGGTTAGGGGGTGATTAGAATTGCTCAAACAAGAATTCAAAGAGGGGGAATTACTATTGAGTTTCTTATACGTAACATAAAGCTGTTGAATCCTCAGCAAGGTAATAGATTTGAAAGATGTTTCATTCCCTCTATAGAGACAGACTAGAAGATTGGATTATAGAGTTCTATTATACACCCAGAATCCAAAGGAGGAAAATATGAAATGTAGAGATGGAAACCCAAAGCTTTCCTCTTATGCTTCACTTTTATTGTAGAGAGAAAAGGGAAAGAAGAACGGGGGAGGGTTCCCTTTCCCCCTGGAGCTGAGCTTCCAGGCATGCTGGGAGGTAGGAAGATTTATTCTCTAACCTACAGATAGGTAGGGGAAAGTCCAAATTGTTGGGTCTGATGGCAAACTTGACTGGATTTGGTAGGGGAAGCTGGTAAGCTTTTGGAAAAAAAAACAACTGTGGCTATTTCACACATGACCTAAGGCGGTGGCACACCACCCATAGTAGAAGAGGTAAAATGGAAGCCCTGTTCTTAAATTTTCAGTGGCCATATAGATCAAAAGACTTAGAAGATGATATCAGTATAGTAAAGAAAAGAATAGTAAAGAAGCCCAGAGGTATGGGAGGCCCATAAACCCTCAGAAGCCTAGAGTTAGCTTGAAGAAGCCACTTTAGAATGAGAGTCAATGCCTGGACCATCCAAATGTCCTTTAACAGGTGACTGGATAAACAAGCCATGGTCTACCTTTTAGCTCCCCAAATTCTAACACTGTTTTCTGAATCACCTCTCCCATGGCTTTACTATCTACTCTTACCCACTTTGCAGTAGCTCAAACTCACTCTGTCTGCCACTTTATTTTATTAAAGCCACATTAATAGCAACATTCAATGAATTAACAAGAATCACTTTCATCCCTCATTCCTACCTGCACAATATTTTACATGGCCATGATTGAAGTGCTCTGGCTGCTACTTCTTCCCACATAATACAGCTGATATGGCTGACACTGAGAGTCTATCTGCTTTCCCAGCTGTCTCACTGTGATAACACAGCAGCCTCAGATCCATACATAAAACTGCACATTCAGTCACTTGCTTCAGAAGAAGAAAAATCACCTTATATCTCAAAGACCAAGAAAATAAAGGTTTCTTTCTTAATAGAAAAGATTGTATATTGCTATTACGCAGCAAGCACTAGGTTGCAAAAGGACTTTACTATAGGAGACAACTAACTTTTAGGATCCATACTTTCTGCACCAATAAAATTAAAGTATGTTTTTAAAAGCATTAATTGAAAAAAATAAAATAAAAGCATTAATTGTTAATTATCAAGGCCAAATATATTAAGACAAAATGCCTCTTAAAAATGTATTGCCAGGGATCCCTGGGTGGCGCAGCGGTTTGGCGCCTGCCTTTGGCCCAGGGCGCGATCCTGGAGACCCGGGATCGAATCCCACGTCGGGCTCCTGGTGCATGGAGCCTGCTTCTCCCTCTGCCTGTATCTCTGCCTCTCTCTCTCTCTCTGTGTGACTATCATAGATAAATAAAAGTTAAAAAAATGTATTGCCAGACAAGGTATAACCTATTCTCAATATTATATTGTCAAAGGTGTTCAAGTTCACTATGGTGATATATTTAATTAGAAACACATTTTTTTATGTTTCCAGAGGTTGGATCAAAGATATTTTTTTTTCAACTGAAAAATTTGTATTTTCTAGTTCTCCACTGTCTTTCTAAATTAACAACTGTTACTTAGGAAAAAAAAGTATAGCTTATTTAAAATGAAATACCAGCATATTTTAAGGCTTGGATATTGTTGAATATAGTCATTATTAAGTCAGCCCAGCATGGAGCCCAACACAGGGCTCGGTTTCATGATCCTGAGATCATGACCTGAGCCCAAATCAAGAGATGCTTAACTGACTGAGCCATCCAGATGCCCAACAAAGTTTAATCATTTACAATTTTCAAAATGCCAGTATTTGTTTAAAAAAAAACACTGTATTATCATCATATAATGTATTACATATAAGTGTAACAGATATAGTTTTTAATTTGGCATATACTCCCTCTTCTTGTATTGCCATTTGTTGCTGGTTGCTACTTGAGAAACTGGGAATCTCTGCTTAAAAAAAAACAAAGAATTTCTTGTAAAAGAAATAATCATAACATCTAAACCACCTTTTTTTTTCCTTCCAGAGTTCAATGTTGTAGAATTTCTTTGAGAGCTTAAGGTAGTCTAAAATGGAATCATCCACAGGAAAGGATTGTGATACCTTCTTCCCACTGCTCCCAAAGAAGGGAAGCACCGGCACCCAGGGACCTGTTACAAACTCAGTATATTGCTGAGGTTGCAAAGCTCTTTTTCCAGCACTGTGGCGCTGTTGGCAAGCCCAGGGCTCAGGAAGTCAACAGTGTTCCTCAAACCCTCAAAACCATATCTCACAGGGAACTAAACGGGTTAGGTGAGGGGGATCCTTTTCTTCCTTCTCCTTCCTACACCACTCAGACCACTGATGCTAGCAGAGACCCCATCTCAGCAGACCCGAGACTCTATTTCCCTCTGTACAATGCTGATTCTTTTCAGGATCACTTCTACCCAGGAGCAACACAGTCGACAACTTCCCTTTCTTCAAGTTTTCTTCTGTGAAGGACACTTAAAATGTGCTCTTTCATAGGAAGTTCTAAGAAGCCCCGACAGTGGTGTTGGGCAGACATGGAAGGGGTCCTTGCTTATTTTCTACTTGTTGGCAGCAAGACTCTGGCCAGAGACTTGGCCAAGGGTCCTTTTAGAAGCAAATATTCATAAAATGGCAGGCTGTAGCACCTACTCCAATAGATAGGAAGGAATATTTGAGAGTGAAATGTTGGGTTTAGGAACCTCAAAGATTATTACTCCAGACAGGCTATCCATCTGAAAGAGAATATTCTCTCAGATAAGGCTAAAAGTATGGAGCCACTGATATTATTATTATTATTATTATTATTATTATTATTATTTTAAATTTTTATTTATTTATGATAGTCACACACACAGAGAGAGAGGCAGAGGCACAGGCAGAGGGAGAAGCAGGCTCCATGCACTGGGAGCCCGACGTGGGATTCAATCCTGGGTCTCCAGGATAGCGCCCTGGGCCAAAGGCAGGTGCCAAACCACTGCACCACCCAGGGATCCCTAATATTATTAATGTAAATAGGATTTCATTTTTACCGTAAGCTAGCACATGGGACATAAGTTTATAATAGTATTTCTTAACTCTAATTCTGCCCCATAATAAAGATAATGGGAAAATTTCTTGGCAGACAATTCATTGAAAACTGAAAAAAAAATAATTTTTAAAAAAGATTTTATTTATTTATTCATGAAAGACACACAGAGAGAGAGAGACAGAGGCAGAGACACAGGCAGAGGGTGAAGCAGGTTCCACGCTGGAAGCCTGATGTCCTGGGACTCCAGGATCACGCCCTGGGTCAAAGGCAGGCACCAAAGCACTGAGCCACCCAGGAATCCCCTAAAATAATTTTTAAAAATATGCAACCACAGTATAATTAATTGAAAAAAGATACAGATATGGAATCAGAAAACTCAAGCTTAAATCCCAATTTTACTGACAACTCAATGAGATTTGAACAAATCACTTAAACTCTATAAGCTCAGATTCTTGGTCAATAAAATGTGAATGTGAGTTACTATTCTGAATGTTTTTTATAATATTTAAATGAGATAGTCAGCTCTTGAAATATATATTAGTTTTCTTATCTAGTTTTCCAAACATATTGTACTTCAAAATAATCAGCACTTTTTCTTTACATTTCATGTGCCATCAGTAAGGAAATGTGTTATAGTAACACTTAGTAGTAGATGCTTAATATTTATATAATAAGTTTTAATACCAGAGTTGGAAGCAGAATTACCTGGATACCCCTGCTATATTTACCAATGAAAATATTAACTCCTACTTTGGTCCAGATTCAATCACAATCTGAAGCAACACTGTAGATTGAACTCCTTCATGCTAAAAGCACACAGAGCATTGAGCCAAAGAGTTGTAAATCTTATAAAATCATATTAAGTGCGATTAAAACCGAAACCCATGTAAAATCAAGAAGTCACTGGTACACCCACTCTCAATATCACCATGATAGAAGCCAAATTTTTAGAAACTAAAATTTTCCTACAGAGTTGAGGATTTTAGACTTCAGCTCAGATTTGGGCTGGCTTAGAGGACAATGTGATATTAGTTCAGCGACCTTCATGCAAAAAAACCTGTGCCTTCTTCACTTAGCAAGGAAGAAGGAATTTAATTAAGGTTATCTTTTAATCCTTTGAGTTCCAGCAAGTGGTGGGAAACATGGAGGGATACCAGGACCATGGAGAGAGCCCAAACATGGAGAAAGCCCAGCGTGAATCCAACTCTCCAACCCTAATCACATGCACAAGCATGTTCTCATGCCAACCCAAGATAGGAAAAAGGTCTGTTATCTGACCTGTTGGATCTCTATGCAATTGGAAGGGGAAAGGTGGTTAGAAATAAGAGAAACAGTGTGACAAATAACTGATATGTTTTTCTTTTTCCAAGTATTCTTAATAGATAAAGAAGGAAAGTAACTGCAAGTTTGCACTTGTTGCCTTAGGTAGTAGTGGTTTTTGTCTGTTTTAGTTCATTGATTGGTTTTAACTTGATGCCTGAGATGAAATTTACATAGCCAACAAACAATAAAATCCAGAACACAGGAGACTAAAATTAAGACAGTTGAAGTTTAGTGCAGAAGACAACCAATAGATAGGTAGATGATTGATTGATGGATAGATAGATACATAGACAGACAGACAAATGATGTAGAGATAACCACAAATATGCTACTTTCATCTACTGCAGACTTTTGATCATCACCCCCTCATCATGTTCAGCTAAAGGACACTGACAGAGCACCTAAGTTTGTATTTGCACAGCTTTCAAAAGGTATTTATTATATTCATCTTTTAAAGGGAGATAATGAAACATTCATAGTGAAAAAAAACATTGATATAAAATTGAAAATGACGATGTCCCTCTGTTAATTAAAGACATTTGTTTTTTTCTATGAAACTTTTATAATCCCCCTTTTTAAATCCTTTTCCATTCCTAGCTTATCATTTAGCAATGCTACCCTTAATAAAACCTGTTTAACTAAAGTTTTCATTAAACTGTATGTTGTAAAAATCATTTATCTACCAGAGTTTTTAGACATGACTATTCTGTGAGGACTGTTTTGTCAAGTTCTGCCAGTCTTTGGTTTGCTCACTTTTACACATCAAGCAATTGGTGAAGTGTCTAGTGTAGAGTTTTCCTGGATGGATGGATGGATGGATGGATGGATGGATGGACGGATTGGTAGATGGTGATGTACTACCAAAATAACCACATTATATTTTCTAGGTTTAGTCTCCCACTAACAGGATTTTGGGGACTCCCCTCCATATAGGTTTCCGAAGTTCCCAGAGGCCTCTCACACAGGTGCCCATGTTGCTCTGTTTTCCTTCCTGTTACACTGGAAGAATTGCTGATGCTCCCTTACTTACGGCCTTCTGTCCTTGTGTATTACACCCCATCCCCTCTGACCTTGTTGCCCTGTATCAATGGGTTTTCCCTCTTGACCAGATTATTCCTATCAGTTTAACAGCACACTATATTTTGTTCTCATCTAAATTAATGGTTAATCAATCAACCAATCTACTTTATTGCTACTGCCTCGATTTCTCTGTACATACAAAATGCTTTGTGTGGTCTATTACTGGTTAAGGATGATGACGGGCCCATCCCTCTTGTCATTCCCCATTCCCACCCCTGCTGACACTATTGCCTTACCTCTTTAACTCAAGGGGTAGAGAGACTATCACACATCCCTCCTAATGCTGAAAGATTCTACTCTCTTCTCTCTCCATGCTTGGTGTATAGTATGTAGTGCTCTGGCATCTACACAGCCATGATGTCCTTTTGCTCCTAAAGTTGACTCTTTAGGCCAACTGGCCTCTTGGTGGGGTGGTCCTCTGCTTTTAACACTGTTCTCTTCCTCCACCATCTTATTACTTTTTTTTTAGATTTTATTTATTTATTTATTTATTTATTTATTTATTTATTTATTTAGCTTTCTTAGGTTAGCAAACCTTTTTCTTTTTTCCCCCACCACCTCCCAGTACTGTCCACTCTTGATTAATCTGTTTCTTTGGTATGGAACCCTGGCAGTCCTGCCCCTTCCCTAGGATCTGCCTCTGCATTGTAGCTTGCTTAACAGAGCACTTCCCCTTTTTCCAAAGGTCTACATTCTAGGGTATGGGCCAAGTTCTTCTGTAAAGAGATGAACGTGATGCCAATAAAATGTAACAAGAAAAAAATAAAATAAAATGTAACAAGAACAAAAAAAAGAGAGAGAAAGATACAGAGAGAGAGAGAGAGAGAGAGAGAGAGAGGCAGAGACACAGGCAGAGGGAGAAGCAGGCTCCATGCAGGAAGCCTAACGTGGGACTTGATCCCGGGACTTCAGGATCACGCCCTGGGCCAAAGGCAGGCGCTAAACCGCTGAGCCACCCAGAGATCCCCCACCTTATTACTATCAATGAGCTCCAACAGCCCCCTCTGAAATAAAGAATATCTCCTACACACTGTGTTTTGATTAAAGAATACTGTCAGTTGCTCCCAGGTATCTAAAAGGTCAATGTTTCTCAACATCTTAAACTCTGGCTTCTTCTTGATATATTACATGAGAGCTCTTAGAGATTTTTTTTCATATTATATTGAATTTAAAATTAATCAAACATAAATAATGATAAATCTAAAATAAATACAAATATAAAAGCCATAATTTTGTTTTCAAGCTAATTTGCTGTCCGTCATCATGACCTGAGTCTCCTTAGCAGAGCATGACCTTTATACATTGTTCTACATTCTACTTATGCATAACAATCAGAAAAAGAGAGTTATTCATAGAAATGGAGTTGAAAGACTACAGGAGAAGAAGCTTCAGTAGACAAAGCAAGGTAGAGACAGAAGAGCCCAACCAAATTATTGACCGTAATACCAAATAGGTACAGAGGAATGGATACTAAAGAACTTTCAGGTGGACTTTTTTTTCCAGGCTTCAGATAAAAGGGATATGGTCATGGATAACACTATGATAACAGCAAAAGTCGTGAGCATAGGCTCTTCCTGCTTTTCACAGAATTCATCAGGTGCACTAGGTGTGTGAAGCTTGTGATCTTATAATTCACAGACCGGTACCAGCACTTCAGGGCTTTACCTTACATGGGCCCTTCTCATCTTTCTGGGGTGAAATTCTGTCCTCAGAGAAACATGTTTGTTTTTAGAAATAAAGTCTAAATAAAATGAGACATTTTTGATAACGTGTAGAAGTAAAAGTGGAGGAGCTATCATTCAAAACAAACACTCAATGATCAACTGAACAAGACATACACAAGGTAATAGAGGAAGTCAGAAAGGCATTACACTGGTGAAAATATTAGACCAATAAATTCCAGAGTGAATTATATCACATAAAATGAATACATGCATTGATACAGCAGGATAAGGAATTGTAGCACTGTACTGGCATTACATCAAATCTTGGTTTTACCAATTTTTTCTTTGAATATAGTTGACACACAACATGACATTAGTTTCAGGTGTACAACATAGTGATTCAACAAGTCTATGCTGTGCTCACCAGAAGTGTAGCTACCATGTGTCAACACACAATGCTCTTACAGTATTGCTGACTGTATGCCCTACACTGTACCTTTAATTCCCGGGACTTACTCATTCCCTAACTAGAAGCCACTATCTACCACACACCCTCACCCATTTTGCCCTTCCCCCCCCTTCCCCTCTGGCAACCATCAGTTCATTATCTCTATGTATAGGTCTGATTCTACTTCCTGTTTACTCATTTATTTTTATTTTAGATTCCACATAGGAGTGGAATCAAATGGTATTTGTCTCTCTTAGTCTGGTTCATTTCCTTTAGCATATGCCAATTATTTTAACCTCAGACAAAGTATTTTACCTTTTTGCACCAGTATTTTTCATTTTAAGTTGAATTAATACCTATCTTATATAGTTGTTGGGTGTTTAAGTGGGGTGATATATTTAAAAGTACCAGGCCGACTCAAACTATGATTACTGGTATTACTGCTGTTGTTAATTTTCACTTTTCCATATTTATATCCAGTTCTACACTCTAGAACCTGAAAAAAATTGAAGGCAATTTCAGATTTTTTAAATTTATTTATTCATGAGAGACAGAGAGGCAGAGACACAGGCAGAGGGAGAAGCAGGCCCCCTGTGGGGAGCCCGATGCGGGACCCAATCTCAGGACCCTGGGATCATGTCCTGACCCAAAGGCAGATGCTCAATCGCTCAACTGCTGAGCCACCCAGGTGTCCCGAATGCAATTTCAAAATAACCATAGTTGTACAAGCCTGTGAATATACTAAGAATCAATGAATTACACACTACATGAGGATCAATTCTACAGTGTGTATTATATCTCAATAAAGCCATTCTATACATACACATATGCACACATACAGAAGTCCATGCACGTATGCATACATATTTATGCATACACATTCTTCTACATTTATAACACACTCACTGACACTGAGGGATCCAAAAGCAGTTCCAGTACCCCCTTAGTATGTTAATGAGGAGAAGAATTTCAGGCGCAAGAAAATGAACCTGGGTCATGAGGACAAGCTATAGGGTTGAAAGGAATTCATCCTCCAAATGAACTAAAGCAGCTTCTATCCAGGCCAAATCATAAAAATGATCTGTTCTCACAGGCAGTTGTACAGACCTCACCGCCCTAAAAATTGGAATAATGATTCTGGTACTGAGAATCCACGTGTCCTATGGACGTAAAGTACCATTATGTCACCATGTGTGGCCCACAGGCCTCATCACTGATATGTACAGCAACAAAAGCAGTTTTTCCGCATCCTGCTGCTGAATGAATACTGAAAAAGCAATATGCTGCTGTTATTATTACTGTTAATCCATCTGTAACCTGTTATATTTCATCCTCAAATGACGTACGTGTTCCCTAAGCATCTGACTAGTGTTACAATATTGCATTGTGCTAGTATTTTAAGATTACTCTATAAGTGAGAGAATTATGTAGGCAGTCAGTATTTTGGTCTTGGCTTGTCATCTTATGATATGTCATGTCATGTCAGCATAAACATGTTATTTTCTTAGTTTTACTATCATAGGCTGTCACCCTAACCTGATAATAATACCTGGTAATTATGCTCCCTAGAACATGTGTCAGCTGTTGTAATTATGTCACTTATTTTAGAGTCCAAGACGGTGGAGGAGTAGGTGGCCTTAGTCTGGTCTGGTCCCAGGAATTCAGGGAAGTAGCTATCAAATCATTCTGAACCCATGTGAATTCAACTGGAAATCTAAGAGAGGAGTAGCTGCAATTCTACAAATAGAAAAGTGACCACTTTCTGCGAGGTAGGAGGTGCAGAGAAGTGAATCTGAGGCAATATATGCGAAGATAAAGCGTGGGGAAGGAGCCTCCCAGAAAGAAAGCTGGCTACCCAGAAAGTGATAGAGCAGCAGAGCACAAAATCAGAGCTTTTAGAAGTCTGCTCAGTGAGGGACACCCCTGCCTGGAAGGTGCTCAATTGGTGAAGTGGGGTGGGATCCTAGATGGGAGAGTGTGGTCTCAGGATCCCCAGGGTCCCAGGATGGCTGGAGATGACTGAGTGTGGTAGAGTTCCCAGGCATCAGAGCGGGGAAGCTGGCTGCAGTCAGTGAGCCCAAGAGTGGACTTTCAGCTTGGGATTGCCATAAACTGTGAACCCTGGCACAGTTGGCAGGGCTGCCCTCCCAAGCAGGGGCCCAGCGAGCAGCAGAGTCATGGCAAGACCCCTCCTTCTCCCCCAGAGAGGAGCGGCAAGGGTGCACACTACAGGAGTCTGCAGGGTTTGGGGACTCGAAGAGAAGTTTCATGCCTGGGCTAGTGTTTACTCAGTCACAGGCTGGGTGAGCATGGAGCGTGGATGGACACCAGGGAGGTAGGAATGATGGACTGATTTCCCCTGATCATGCTTGGAGGAGTGGGGCTCTGAGCTTTGGCTCTGGGGCTGGGGGTTGGGAAGCTGCCATTAGGACTCTCATCTTCTACAGCGAGGCAGGTGGAAAGCCTTCAGGAAACAAAAGCCACAGAGAGCAAACCTGAGCAGATTACTTAGCCTACCCTTTAGCAAGGGTGGTGCAATTCTCCCCTAGGCAAAGACATCTGATAATCAGTGCAAGAGGCCCCTCCCCCAGAAGACCAGCAAGAACATCTGGCCTAGACCAAGTTACCAATCACTGAGAACTGCAAAACTCCAGTGCTAGGGGAATATAGCATATAGAATTCATGGGTTTTCCTATGATGCTTTAGTCTTTCAATTTTAATTTTTTTCATTCCTTTTTCAACCAATTTCTTATTTTATCGATTACTTTTTAAAATCTTTTTCAATTTTCATTTTTACAATTATCCTTTCATTTGTATTTAATTGTATTTTTGTATATATGTACATTTTTCTTTCTTTGAAATTTTGAGAAGTAGTTTCTTCTAACACATGGACAAAACTACACCAAGAATCTAGATCATGGCTCTGTTCTCTTCACCTGTCTGATTATATTCTCTCTCTCTCTCTCTCTCTCTCTCTCCCCCTCCCTCTTTCTCTTTGGTTTTGGATCTCTTCTGATTTGTTTAGTGTATATTTCTCTGGGGTCATTGTTGCCATTTTAGCATTTTTATTCTCTCATTCATCTATTTTTCTCTGGATAAAATGACAAGACTGAGAAACTCACCTCAAAAAAGAGAACAAGAGGCAGTACTGAATTCCAGGACCTAATCAGTATGGAGACAAGTAAGCTGTTGGAACTAGAGTTCAGAATAATGATTATAGAGATACTAGCGGGGCTTAAAAATCATAGAAGACACTAGAGAATCCCTTTCTGGAGAAATGAAAGAACTAAAATCTAATAAAGTCAAAATCAAAAAGGCTATTAATGAGATGCAATAAAAATGGAGACTCTAACTCCTAGGATAAATGAGGCAGAAGAGAAAATTAGTGATATAGAAGATAAATGATGGAGAATAAAGAAACTGAGAAAAAGAGAGATAAAAAAAAAACTCCTGAATTATGAGGGGAGAATTCCAGAGATAAACAATACCATAAGGCAAAACAATATTAAAATAACTTGGATTACAGAAGAGGAAAGAGAGAGGAGCGCAAGGTATATTGGAGCAAATTAGAGGTGACAACTTCTCTAATCTGGGGAAGGAAACATTCATTCAAGTCCAGGAGGCACAGAGAACTACCTGAAAAATAAAAAAAATAAAAATAGGTCAACACCTCGAGATATAATAGTGAAGCTTGCAAATCTCAGAGACAAAGAAAAAATCCTGAATGCAGATCAGGACAAGAGGTCTGTAATCTACCAGGGCAGAAACATAGGATGGAAGCATACCTGTCCACAGAGACTTGGCAGGGCAGAAAGACCTGGCATGAAATAGGGTGCTAAATGGGAAAAACATGCAGCCAAGAATACTTTATTCAGCAAGGCTGGTCATTCAGAATAGAAGGAGAGACAAAGAGCTTTCAGAACAAACAGAAGCTAAAAGAATTTGTGATCACTAAACCAGCCCTGCAAGAAATACTAAAGGGGATCTTTTAAGCAAAGAGAGAGCCTGAAAGTAACACAAGCCAAGAAGAGCAGAGGCAATCTATAGAAACAGGGACTTTATATGTAGCACAATGTCATTAAATTCATATCTTTCAATACTATGAATGTAAATGAGCTAAATGCTCCAATCAAAAGACATAGGGTATCAGGTTGGATAAAAAAGTAAGACTCACCAATATGCTGTCTGCAAGAGACTCATTTTAGACCCAAAGACACTTCCAGATTGAAAATGAGGGGGTGGAAAAATATTTATCATCCTAATGGACATTGAAAGAAAACTGGGGTGGCAAACCTAATATCAGACAAATTAGATTTTACCAAAGACTGTAATAAGAGATGAAGAAGGACACTATATCATAATTAAAGGGTCTATCTGAAAGAAGAATTAACAATTGTAAATATTATGCCTCTAAGATGAGACAGTCAATTGTATATACCAGTTAATAACAAAATTAAAGAAACCCATTGATAATAATACAATCATAGTAGAGGACTTGAAAACCCCACCTATTGCAATGGACAGATAATCTAAGCAGAATATCAGCAAGGAGACAATGGCTTTGAATGACACACTTGAACAGATGGGCCGCACACATATTCAGAACATTCTATCCTAAAACAACAGAATACACATTCTTCTCGAGTACACATGGAACAATCTCCAAAATAGGTCACATACTGGGACACAAATCAGGTCTCTACTGCTACTGAAAGATTAGGATCATTCCCTTTATATTCTCAAACCACAATGCTATGAAACTGGAACTCAATCACAAGAGAAAATTTGGAAAGACTCAAACACATGGAAGGTAAAGAGCATCATACTAAAGAATGAATGAGTTAAAGAAGAAATTTAAGAAGAATTTTTTTTTAATTCATGGAAACAAATGAAAATGAAAACATAACTGTTCAGAACCTTTGGGATGCAACAAAGGCAATCCTGAGAGGGAAATAGATAACAATACAAGCCTTTCTCGAGAAACAAGAAAGGTCTCAAATACACAAGTTAATCTTACGGCTAAAGGAGCTGGAGAAAGAATAGTAGATAAGCCTAAACCTAGCAGGAGAAGGGAATCAATAAAGTTTAGAGCAGAAACAATGAAATAGAAACCAAAAAACCAGTAGAACAGACCAACAAAACTAGGAGCTGGTTTCTTGTTTGTGTTTTTACTTTTTAAAGATTTTATTTATTTATTCATGACAGATAGAAAGAGAAAGGCAGAGACAAAGGCAGAGGGAGAAACAGGCTCCTTGTAGGGAGCCCAATGTGGTACTCAATCCCAGACACTGGGATCATGACCTGAGCCAAAGGCAGATGCTCAACCACTGAGTCACCCAGGTGTCCCCGGAGCTGGTTCTTTGAAAGAATTAATGAGATTGATAAACCCCTGGCCAGACTTATAAAAAGAAAACAGAAAGGTCACAAATAAATAAAATCATGAATGAAAAAGGAGAGACCACAAGCAACACCAAAGAAATATAAACGATTATCAGAACATATTATGATAAATTGTGCTGGGGAAAATTGGACAATCACACGCAGAAGAATGAAACTGGACCACTTTCTTACACCATACACAAAGACAAACTCAAAATGGAAGTAAGACTTAAATGAGAGACAGGAATCCATCAAAATCCTAGAGAACAGGCAGAAACCTCTGACCACAGTAACTTCTTGCTAGACATGTCTCCAAAGGCAAGAGAAACAAGAGTAATAATGAACTATTGGGACTGCATCAAGAGAAAAAGCTTCTTCACAGCATAGGAAACAGTTGACAAAATGAAAAGACAACCTACAGAATGGGAGAAGATATTTGTAATGACATATCAGATCAAGGGCTAGTATCCAAGATCTATAAAGAACTTATCAAACTCAACACTCAAAGAACAAATAATCCAATCAAGAACTGTGCAGAAGACATGAACAGACATTTCTCCAAAGAAGACATATGAATGTCTTGAATGACATATGAATGACCAACATATACATTAAAAAAATGCACATCAGGGAAATACAAATCAAAAACCCCAAGGAAGTACAAGTCAGAACGGCTAAAACTAATAAGACTGGAAACAATAAATCTTGGCAAGGATGTGGAGAAAGGGGAACTCTCTTACGCTGTTGTTAGGAATGCAAGCTGGTGCAGCCACTGTGGACAACAGTGTGGAGAGTCCTCAAGAAGTTAAAAATAGAGCTACTCTATGACTAAGTAACTGCCCTACTGGGTATAGACACCAAAGATACAGATGTGAAATGAAGGGGCAACTGCACCCCAATGTTCATAGCAACAATGTCCACAACAGCCAAACTGTGGAAAGAGCCTCGACATCCGTTGATGTGTGTGTGTGTGTGTGTGTGTGTATAGAGAGAGAATATTCATATATTCATATATTGAACATTCATATTGAATTAATATATATTCATACATATATATATATGAATACTGCTCAGCCATCACAAAAATGAAATCAACCATTTGCAACAATGTGGATAGAACTAGAGGATATTATGCTAAGCAAAATAACTCAATCAGAGAAAGACAATTATCATATGGTCTCACTCATATGTGAAATTTAAGAAACAAAACAGAAGATCACAGGACAAAAGAGGGAAAAATAAAACAAGATGAAATCAGAGAGGAAGACAAACCATAAAAGACTCTTAATCATAGGAAACAAACTGAAGGTTGCTGGAGGGGAGGTTGTTGGGGGATGGGGTAACTGGGTGATGGACATGAAAGAGGGCATGTAATGTAGTGAGAACTGGGTATTATATTAGACTGATAAATCACTAACCTCTACCCCTGAATCTAATAACACATTATAGGGATCCCTGGGTGGCGCAGCGGTTTGGCGCCTGCCTTTGGCCCAGGGCACGATCCTGGAGATCCAGGATCGAATCCCACGTCAGGCTCCCAGTGCATGGAGCCTGCTTCTCCCTCTGCCTGTGTCTCTGCCTCTCTCTTTCTCACTGTGTGCCTATCATGAATAAATAAAAATTAAAAAAAATAATAACATTATATTTTAGTCATTTGAATAAAAATAAAAATAAAATAAAATGAGTAAAAATTATTTCTTACTCCTCCATATTTGTTACCCATTCTTCTCTTATTCACATATCCCAGTCCTGACTGGTTTTCTTTAATCCAGCCTGGCCTTTCCCACAACTTGCAGCTGACAACACATACCCCACCACCCTCATCTTTCTTTCTTACCTCCCCTCATTTTTAAATCTATCTTCTCCCAGGTTCAAGCTTCCTTTATGCTCCTGCATTCTATCTCCAGTTGGTTTTGGTGGTAATAAAATTTTTCCCTTCTCTCTTTTTTCAGACTAGTCAACTGATCTTCATTTTTCCCATATTGATCTGCAGTCTTCTCTAAAATATTTTTCCTCTGATACTTTCCACTCCTGGCTGCTGCAAGGAATTTTACTCACACCAATTCAGGTATTATAACATAATAAAACCCAGGGCTATTTCCCATAGCCAGCAATCTTCAGTCAATACAGGGGAAGGAAGAAGGGAAAATCCAAATAAATCTTTTCATTTGCCAAAAGGCCTTTTTCTTCTAATTCCGAATCTGCAAGTCCAACATATTAATCTGGGTCAGATTTATTTGACTAGTGTCAGTATGCTCCTGGTGCAACACTGGCTATCCAAGTAACTGCTCTGCATAACCCACCCCAAAGCCTCAGGTTCAGTCTTGAACATGTCTGACACTTGATTTTACCTTTCCACCATCAGGTTGAGCTCTGTGGGCTCCAAGCACTGTATGCTCCTGGTACCTGACTACTACATATCCTCTCATATCTCTGTGCCTTTGCAGGGGACTCTGCTGCAGACTAAGCCTGAACACAACTCAGCATTCACTGAATGTTCTATGTTTGGGACACTGTGTTTAGTCCTTGGGATAAGAAAATCACTAGGATTAAAATCCTGTTCTCAAGTAGGTCACAGTCTGGAAAAGGAAAATAGGTGCATCGAAAGTATGTAAATTACAAAAAGGAGTTGATATCTGACCCAAATATTGGGAGATGAGTAGAAATTTGTAGAAATCCAAATTCAATAGGCATTTCTCTTACTGTGCCTTGAGTTCTCTGAAGAATTCAACTTGATTTAATTCTTAAAACAAGGCCATCCTTTTGGTATAGCAGAAAATAGAAGTTATGGCTTAAGAGGTAAAGTAGAGTGAGCGATACTGAGCCATAATGAAGAGTACCTCTGAAAAGGCAAGGTCTTCCAAAGAAAAGAGATAGATCAGGAAATGGCCAAAAGAGCTGAAAGGTAACATGATGCTTTACATAGCTGTGTGCAAATGAGATTTAAAAATATATTTCAACTCATGATTTCTTTAATTGAGAAGAAATTGTACCATTAGAGAATCTCTTTTTGATTACTGTATTTATCCCACTAGCACTTTCTCTAACTAGGGATAATATTTATATTTGAGCAAAAAAATAAAAATTTTAGTGATTCTTTTCTAAAACCTTCAAGAAAACATAAATAAAGTGGTACATTTTTAAAATATGATTACTCATCTACAACAGGAAATATGATTCAAGTTTTTTATACTTAATACACGGATTATTTTATCAGATCAACCTGCATAGGCCAAAGCTGAGATGCCTGCCCTGCTGGGTGAGATATTTTGTATACAAGTTTATTGCCAAACTACCAACATAAAAGCCAAGACCCTTTAATGATTTCTTTCCTAATTTAAAACTGCTCACTCTGTTGAAGGGTTCTTACTTGATTCATATTCAGTTATTATCTGATTAGGACCATTTCCCTAACTTAAAGAAGAAATAAATCCTGAGCAAATTCAGTCAATTCTTATTCTGGTTCAGAAATCTTCAGTCTTGTCAGCCAAATGGCATCCCTTCTCCCATCTGTGTTTCTACAGTAGCTACAAAAAGCTTACCTGGCCCCACCTCTGGTTTTTTGAATGGTCCTGGGAATGGCCTCTGGTTAAAGCTGAGCCAATCAAGTCTTTCATCAAGGACTTGCTACCTGGCGATGAGGGAAGGGATTCAGTGAGCAAAGAAGCTGTGAGGTTTGCTGCTTGAGAATGCTTGATGCAACCTCTCCCACCAGGTAGGTGAAGTTGGCCTGCAGGTGAGAAAGTGGGTGGAACATAGGTGGAAAGTAAGGCTGCACATGGAGTGTGCACAACATTCCCCACCTTGCACCTGGTTTCATGGGCCCCTAAGGTTTAACTCTATCACTACACTTCCTGGTGCAGGAACCCACAATTTTCCATGTTTGTTTTTCCATGTTTTAATTTTATTTTCTTTATTTACAGCCATAAGAGTTGTGAATAATAACCATTCAAACACTTAAAGGATAATTGTATTCATTATCACAAAACCTGAAAGTAAGTTACAATCTCATACCTTTATTATATAAGGTCACCGGTACTACGATATGTTATTAGATATTGTATCTATGATTTATTTTAAGAAATTGGCTCAGATGATTATGGAGGTAGAAAATCACAGGCCAGCAGGCTGAAAGCCAGGCAGTATTTGATGCTGCAGCTTTAAAGCAGAATTCCTTTTCCAGGAAACCCTAGTCTTTGCCCTTAAGGTCTTCAAATAACTGGATAAGGCCCTTTCATGGGGCCTTGTTATGGAGGGAAATCTGTTTGTTTTTTTTTTTTAAGTCCACTGATTGTAAATATTAGCTATGTCTATGAAATTGGTGTTGGATCAAACAACCATGTACTTACTACAATCTGGCCAAGCTGGCACATAAGACTTACTATCATGCTGTCTTTATTCCACAAATATCTAAATAATTGGACAACTTTTAAGTATCTTTTTTTAAAGACTCATTTATTTGAGAGAGAAAGAGAGAGAGAGAAGGGGTGAAGGGTGAGGGGCAGGGGGAGAGAGAATCTCCAGCAGACTCCACATTGAGCAGAGAGCCTAACGTGGGGGCTCTATCCCAGGACTCTGAGATCATGACCTGAGCCTAAACCAAGAGTCAGAAACCACTAAGGCTGCATCATCTAGGCACCCCAACTTTTAAGTGTCTTTCCTGTTCCCTAATTTGGGTAAATAAAATATGTCCATAGACCTAATACTCTAGAGCTTTAAATTGAGCCTTATGATTCTGAAGCTAGTAATAAAGCACTCAGATAGTATTTATGCAATGTATAAGGTCAGCAAAAATCCCTGAAGTGAATTACATCCCTGTAGGCACAACAGGACCATCAGTGATTATTCTGAATATAAATATCAAGTATTTACTCAGTAACAGGTAAAAGCTTTTGTGTAATGTTGTTTTGCTGCTGAGCATTATAGGTAAAAACATGAATATTCCTTCTGAAATAATGAGGTGCTAAATCAGCATCCACCAAAAAATATTTTAGAGAATCGATATTCATTTATTTAATCTTGCTGCCTTTCCTAACCAACACCCGAAAGCAAGGTTACTTTAAAACATTTGATAAATAGTGTAACATCAAATGGGAAAATTAATCAGTGCTTTTCTTCTAACGCATAGCAATCCATCATGCATGGACGATTTCCTTTCTTTTAAAATGCTGCTTATGTACTACTGTTCAAATATTTACAGGTGTTCTTCTTTATATAGTGTTACTTGATCCATGGGGTGGATATTCAGTAGATTGACTTTGGATCAATAATTTAGCATAATAATCTTTAAATAATACAGCAAGACCAGAAAAAAAAGTCAGAATAGAAGTCAGGAGATGGATGTGCTTGTTTAGACCTTGGGCAAATTATTTCATCTTAAAATAGGTCAAGAACATTTGATGGAAGAAAAACTGGGTTTAAGTTCACACTTAAACTCTCGCTAGCCGTACAATCTATGGAAAGGTTAGACCTTCATTTTTTCTCCACTGTAAAACTTTGATAGCTGTAGCAGCTTTCCAGAGTGGCCGTGAATATGAAATATGAAGGCATTTAGCACAAGGCCTGGCACAGACGGCATTCAGGAAATGCAGACTAGTTTAATTTTCCTCTCTTGGTGTTAGTTTTTCTCATCACTATAATTTAGAGGATGGGCCAAATGACTCCTTAGGTGCAGTCTTCTCCCAAATTTGTGTGTTCTAAAGACTAATGATAAATTTATTTGCACTTTGAATAGTCAGTTCCATGAAGTTTTCTATTCAACTGTGCCCTTTTCAGAGAAGGCTTAGGATAAAGACCCAGCAAAGACTCCTAACGTGTCCCTTGTTAGGAGACAGTGCTATGGAAGATATTTAGTACTTTATTTATGACAGCAGGCAGCTATCTTAACTGAATTAGTCTCTGATAACATGAAAAACATGGCTTTGTAGTGAGTTGCTTTGGAGCATGAATATGTCTGGCTCCAGCTATTCCTGATTTTAACCAATGACTTATGTTCGCAAAATCTTAGTGCTTTTTCTATTAATCACCAATGTCTCTTTATAGATAGTAAAGCAGAAATCAAAGTTAACCAATTAGTCTTATAAATCAAGGATGAATGAGCCTACCTCTTTGAAAATAACAAACTTGTCCAACTACCAGGGTGATGCTCTGGTCATGGTTACAAGAACTTGGGAAAGTTAAATTAAGAAAATCATTGTGAAATTTCTGTTCATGTCTTTTGCCCATTTCATGATTGGATTGTTTGCTTCTTTGCTGTTGAGTTTAAGAAGTTCCTTATAGATCTTGGAAACTAGCCCTTTATCATCATTTATCGTCATTTGCAAATATCTTCTCCCATTCTGTAGGTTGTCTTTCAGTTTGGTTGACTGTTTCTTTTGCTGTGCAGAAGCTTGTTATCTTGATGAAGTCCCAATAGTTCATTTTTGCTTTTGTTTCTCTTGCCTTCATGGATGTATCTTGCGAGAAGTTGCTGTGGCCAAGTTCAAAAGGGTGTTGCCTGTGTTCTTTAGGATTTGGATGGAATCTTGTCTCACATTTAGATCTTTCATTCATTTTGAGTTTATTTTTGTGACTGGTGTAAGACACAAAATTTCATTCTTCTGCACGTGGCTGTCCAATTTTCCCAGCACCTATTATTGAAGAAATTGTCCTGCTTCCAGTAGGAATGTGAACTGGTATAGCCACTCTGGAAAACTGTGTGGAGGTTCCTCAAAGAGTTAAAAATAGAGCTGCCCTATGACCCAGCAATTGCACTACTGGGGATTTACCCCTAAGATAAAGATGCAGTGAAAAGCCGAGACACATGCACCCCGATGTTTATAGCAGCCATGTCCACAATAGCCAACTGTAGAAGGAGCCTTAGTGTCCATCGAAAGATGAATGGACGGGGATCCCTGGGTGGCTCAGCAGTTGAGCACCTGCCTTCAGCCCAGGGTGTGATCCTGGGGTCCCGGGATCAAGTCCCACATCGGGTTCCCAGCATGGAGCCTGCTTCTCCTTCTGCCTGTGTCTCTGCCTCTCTCTCTCTCTCTCTGTGTGTGTGTGTGTGTGTCTTTCATGAATAAATAAAAAAACTTAAAAAAAGAAAGATGAATGGATAAAGAAGATGTGGTCTATATATACAATGGAATATTCCTCAGCCATTAGAAACGACAAATACCCACCATTTGCTTCAACGTGGAGGGAATTGGAGGGTATTATGCTGAGGGAAGTAAGTCAATCAGAGAAGGACAATCATTATATGGTTTCACTTATATGGGGAATATAAAAAAATAGTGAAAGGGATTAAAGGGGAAAGGAGAGAAAATGAGTGGCAAAAATCAGAGTGTGACAAAACATGAGAGACCCCTAACTCTGGGAGACAAACAAGGGGTAGTGGGCAGAGGGATGAGTGATGGGCACCGAGGGGGGCACTTGACAGGATGAGCATTGGGTGTTATACTATATGTTAGCAAATCGAACTCCAATATAAAAGTATACATATATATGAAAAAAAAAAGATGGGGATCCCTGGATGGCTCAGTGGTTTGGCAGCTGCCTTTGGCCCAGGGCACGATCCTGGAGTCCCAGGATTGAGTCCCGCCTCAGGCTCCCTGCGTGGAGCCTGCTTCTCCCTCTGCCTGTGTCTCGGCCTCTCTCTCTCTCTCTCTCTCTCTCTCTATGTCTATCATGAATAAATAAATAAATAAATCTTAAAAAAAAGAAACTCATTGTGATCAACTGCACATAATTTTCTAAGTGTAATCCCGCATTAATTTCCAATCTGAAAACAAATGAAGAAGTCACAAAGTGTTAGCTCTTGGAGTCCCTTCACCCATCAAGTAAAACCTCCTCTAGCCCATCTTTTGAAATTCTATGTCTGCTGAGATTTCCTCGTCCTGGAGACATAGGAGCCATGGAACAGAACCACATCTCTCACCCATGGAAGGTAGGTACAGTCTCAGGGTCACTCGCTGGCCCACAGACTGTGTCCTCCTGTCACTCTTGGGTATGTTCTTCTGAAGCTGCACCATGTCATATCGTCAGTAAGTATAGTCACTGTCCACAACTCTCAAATAAATTATGCAAACAAAATATGTGTATAGGGGGGCACGTGGGTGGTTCAGTGGATAAGTGTCTGCCTTCAACCCAGTGTGTGATCCTGGAGAGCTGGGATCGAGTCCCACATCAGGGTCCCTGCATGGAGCCTGCTTCACCTTCTGCCTGTGTCTCTGCCTCTCTCTTTGTCTCTAATGAATAAATAAATATAATCTTTAAAAAATATATGTATAGAAATGGAAATGGAGGAACAGTACATTTTAAAATGGTGACTTGTGATTTGAGGGATATTTGCAATATTCAGGGGGAAGGGGGCTTGTCAGGTAGGCCACCCTTCCCCTGGCCTTGATATTGATGGCAAAAAAAGTTTCAAGGGAAAGACTTTCTTATTCACTATATGCTTCTGCTCTTGTGGTCTGTCTTTCTGAATTATTGCACAGCTGCTCCTAACCAATAGCACTTTTAAGTGTGGGGAACAAATGATCTTCCAATTTTGAAATGTCCTGGGACATTCTTTCCCAGAGTTCATTTCTCAGAATGAGTTAATAGATGTTATATATGTTTAAAGGGGGCAGTTTCCTGGGCATGTGCATTTAGTAAACATAAAAGTTTTGTTGTTGTTGTTGTTTTCTAGAACTTCTCAGAACCTAGAACATGCAGACCTTTTTTTTTATAAATTTATTTTTTATTGGTGTTCAATTTGCCAACATACAGAATAACACCCAGTGCTCATCCTGTCAAGTGCCCGCCTCAGTCATGCAAACTTTCATTATGAATATCTAAGAAAAAGATAAAGAATATTTCCAAAGTTTATTTGGCCATTGTTGTGGGTTGAATCATGTTCCCCAAAAAGATTTATTGAAAGCTAAATCCCTGGTACTTGTGAATCTGATCTTATTGGAAATAACCTTTATAGATACTATGCTCTGAATTGTGTCCCAATATTTAAATGTTAAAGCCCTAACTACTAATGTGACTGTATTTGAAGTAAGAAAGTAATTAAGGTTAACTGAGTCCAGTAGGACTAGTACCCTTATAAAAAGAAGCACCAGACATGCTTCCTCTTTCTCTCTCCTTCTCCCCCTCCCACTCCCACCCTCCTCTTCGTCCTAATTCTTCCTCCCTTCCCTCTCCTTTTCTCTCTCCACCATAGGAGGGCACAGCAAGGAGGCACCCATCTGCAGGCCAGGAATAGCACTTTCACTAGACACAGAATCTGCCCATCCCTTCATCTTGGACTTCCCAGCCTCCAAAACTATGAGAAAATAAACTTTGGTTTATGCCTCCCAGCCTATAAGTGTGTTATATCAGCTAGAGCTAAGACGCCAGTTCTAATCAAGCTACAATGAGGTCACACTAGATTACGGTGGGCCTGAATACAGTGACTGTGTCCTCATTAGAGGGAGGTTTAGACACAACCCACACAAAGGGTACATGACCTTGTGAACTTAGGGGAGGAGAATGGAGTTATGTGACACAAGCCAAAGAACATGAAGGATTGCTTCAACCAGCAGAAGCTAAACTAGGCAGGTGGATGATTAGTTTTGGAGGAAGCACAGCCCTGTTGGCACCTTGATTTTAGACTTGTAGCTTCCAGAGCCATGAGAGAATAAATTTCTGTTATATAAATCTATCCAAGTTTGTGGTACTTTGTTATGGCAGCCCTCGAAAATTAACTAAGCCATGGAAACACCTTGCTCTGTGGAAAAATCTAGAGAATTAAGAATCCATGGAAAAGTGTTGGGAAACATTGTCTTTAAGCCTACAACCCCTCCACACCATAACTGCCCTTTAAGACATATATTAGTTCCTTTAGGTTTACTCTAACCCACTTACACTCTCCCTCCTCTGAACTCTTATCATCCCATATCATTGGCCATCTTCTCATTGCTTTGTAATATTCTTGAATTATTTTATCTTAGTAAATCTTACAGCTGTCCTTGATGCAAGCTTGCAATTTGGAATTTAGCTCAACACATCCTTACATGAGCATGCCAGTTCACTCTGCTCCCACGCACTCAGATTGTTCCATCTTAAATGCCCTGTCTTTGTTCTCTCATCTCCCACTCTCCACTATCCATTTCCATAACTCTAAAGTTTTCCAAAGTCCAACTGAACTGTCACTCCCTGAAATCCCTCAGCATTCCTAGTCAGAAATAAACTCTTCCATCTCTGAAGCCACAAAGCACGTATTCCTTTGATATAGCACTTTTTACCGTGTTGTATTTGGACTGAATGAACTGGCCCCGTGTATCATTATCTGTGGAACATGAGGTCGCATCTGCTCATTTCTATGGTTTTGCTTTGCCGAGTACAATATGCAGGGTGGAGAAAAGCCCAGTGCTCTGGAACAGGACAAACTTTGCAGAAGAAAAGAAAACTGAAAGTGATGACTGGACACTTGTATGGCTAATTAGAGAGAAACATGGAAAACAGAACAAATGGCTAACTATCCACGTGAATTCACGATGTGCTATGTAAACTTCTCCAGCTCCTAAAGAAAACATCAGTAAAGTTTACGTGAATCACCAATGCAAGAATGTCCCTGTGTGTATGTGAATTGACAGATGAAGCAAAAAGCAAAGTTAAACTCTAAGATGGGTGAGAAGTAAAAATAAAGGTTATCAGCTGTGTTGAGGTTGCACATATTATTTATATGTTTTCTGTATAAACTGTAAACTACCAGAGGTTGCGGTAGTTTCTGAAGGAACTTTAGATTCCTCACAGTTGCTAGCATGATCTTATTGCATATTAGTAAACACTTTTAGTGTTCCCATGAGCTAGATGCTATAACGATAATTTGATTCTTGATGCATGAAGTGTTTGTAAGGAACAAAGATGGCTCAGGTGAATCACCCAAGTTATATGGATTATAAGTGGCAGATGAGGGTTTTGGACCCATACAATGACACCAGATCTTCCACACTTGGCCAGCTGTCCTGAGCCCCAGTGTGTAAGCAGCTGCTGAATAAGTGAAATGAATAAATATTCAATGTTTATTAAATGCATGCTGATGGATTGATATTTAGGGCTTGTTCCTGGCCTTTTTAGATAAAATCATAGGAAAAGATTAGGTATTTTCCTCCAAATACTTTCATGGTAGAGGTAGAGTATTGGCCAAAAAGAGCGGTGGTTCTGATTCTGGTCCTCATGTTTATATTCCCTACTGGAATTTCTATTGCAGCCTCAACAAGAAGCTGCTAAGAATAAGGTTTACTTATGATACGGCATAATAAGCAATGAAAATGGGTAATGACTTAATTTCCAGCACAAATCAGAAGTCTGGAGTAAAACCACAGGACCCATGAAATCTAGCAGAACCAGTCAAGTGAATAATTATTTGACTACTTGATGCAAGGTATGGGGTGAACTCTGAGACATCAGTGATTGTCATAAGTTATCCATCTTCCTTTTTTTCCACATTTCAATCACTTCAATATTACTAAAAAATAGAGGATTGAGGCAGGCAGAACATGCCCAGAAACTAAATAAATCACTAGTATAATGACTCAAAAAGGAAAGAAAAAAATTAATATAAGCCAAGAGAAATTTTGGATTAGTTCTGAAAGACAAATAATAATCAAAAAGAGGGATCCCAGGGTGGCGCAGCGGTTTGGCGCCTGCCTTTGGCCCAGGGCACGATCCTGGAGACCCGGGATCGAATCCCACGTCGGGCTCCCGGTGCATGGAGCCTGCTTCTCCCTCTGCCTGTGTCTCTGCCTCTCTCTCTCTCTGTGACTATCATAAATAAATAAAAATTTTTAAAAAAATAATCAAAAAGAAAAATAACTTAGCTAAAAGCTAACTAATCAGATTAATTAATAACTCTCCCTGCATTAGATTATTTGTTCCAATAAGGATATAGCAAAAATAAAGTGAGGGGACACTATATCTTATCTGGACCTGCTTTAGAAAGGTTTGCATAAAATTGAGAAATTTATCTTACTGATAAAATACTAGAAACATAAAGAAGGAAAAATATTTTAAGATAATGGAAATATAAATTAAAAATTAGACTCAAAGAAAATTTAGATCCCACCCCCAGGTCTTATAGCTCTGAGTTTTTCACATTAATATTATTTTCTACACTTGTACAAAAATTAATAATTACATTTAAAATACTTTTTATTTTACTGGTTTAAGTCCAAGATGTTACAATTTTCATACAATGTGTTCCACAAATATTAAGGCCTTGTTTTCAGAGATATGGTTATTAAAAAAAAAATTCTAAGGGCACATGGGTGGCTCAGTGGTTAAGTGACTAACTTTGCCTCCGGTCATGATCCCGGGGTCCTGGGATTGAGTCACGCATCAGGCTCCCTGCGAGAAGCCTGCTTTCCCTCTGCCTATGTCTCTGCCTCTCTCTGTGTGTCTTTTGTGAATAAAAAAATAAAATCTTAAAAAATAAAAAAATCTGAAAAGAGCAAAAAAGAAGAGTTGACTGAAGATTTTATTAAATAATGACTGGCACAGTGTTCTTGTCTCCACTTCCTGAAAATAAGATCACGCATTCTTGTTAAAGATTAGCTTTTTCAAAATAATGCTATCGTGAGACTCTAGAAGCTGGAGATATTGGGAGAATGTTAATCATAAGCACTCTCCAGAAGAACTAGACTCCCAGGGCAATCCTCCTTATCCAGAAAACCCTGCCTCGCTTTGTAGAGCAACAGGGATTTATTACCCACTGGACACTCACACTTCAAAATCTACTTAGATTCAAGAGGTGAGGCTGGCAGTCATCAGCCTAGGATCAAGTTAAGGACCACCTGCTGACTGTAGCATGGGTGAAGTCATTGCATGATCCTGGCCCTTCATAGTCTGAGCAGAAAAAATCTGAATTTTATCTCTTTATTGATGTTGGAGCCTCCTACATACCTTGAATATTTAGATACTGCAGTCAAACCTGTAACAAAACTATGTCTCTTCAGTTTTGTTTAATCCTAGGTATGTCACTGTTTTTGGTGCAATTGTAAATGGGATCAATTTCTTTTTTTTTTTTTTTTACTGCCTCATCATTCATTGGTGTCTAGAAATCATGCTCCTTCCCCAATGTAGATCCATAAAGTCAATCCCAGCTTATAGGTTAGACTGCAAATTTGCCCATATTTAACAATGTTGTTTAAATTCTGACCTTTCCAAACTTGAAGCTATACACATGTGACCCAGACATAGTTTGTGATTAATGAAACAATTATTAACTGTACTACGACCCAATGTCACTCAATAAAGAAAATTACTATTTCAAATCAAATTAGTAGATAAGCAGCACCTTTGAGGTGCCCCAGGGTAAGAATGAGAAGACTCCTGACTGATACTTATAAAAATTCAGCTTCCTGAGCACGGTTCATCTCTAAATAGTCTCTAAATAGATTATTTTAATTTATTTGCACAGGTTTCATATTTGCATTCCCATTTTAGGCAGGATAGAACAGATTTTAAGGCAACTTGTATTAGGGAAATAACATGTGATTAATTGAATGAATATTAAGATAAGGTAAAAGAATGTTTCCCAGGCTCATAAACTCAACTATATCTGGACACAGGTTTTACTTTATCTAAAGAAAAATGTATACCTTAAAGAGGGTGACCTGCTCATAAAAAGAAGTCAAAAGAATTAAACGTGGTCAATATTTATTGACCTGAAAGTATAGTTTTCAAGATAATTGAAAACATGACTCTCAGACAAATGAAAAGTTAGCAAAGTTGACTAAAATTTACTAATTAAGGAAACAGCTAAATAGTATCCTAGTACAAAGAATTTAAGACAATGGATATTTATTTTAAATGGAAAAGGTAATGCTAAAATAGGATTGCAAAGTTAGATGTAAAACTGGTTAATATTGATGATGATAATAATTATAGTCCAAACAACATCCTACAGTAATTATTTAATTAACTTCAAATATTGCTCCAAAAAAAGTTCAAAAACTATCTGCCAAGATGATGTTTCAAAAAGATGGCAACATAGGAGGCTCTGGAATTTCCTTTCTTCCATGGACATCTCAAATATACATCTACACACAGAGCAATTCTCTCTGAGAAAGATCCAGAAGCTAGTTGAGTGGCTCCTACATGTCAGGTAACTGAAAAGGAACTAGTATCAAAATGGATAGAAAAGGCTAAGACAAACTCTTGCCATCAATTATACCTCTGGTCCACAGTCATAAAGTCAGGAAAGAACTCCAATTCTCAGCTTCTCCCGGAGGAGCAAAGGGTTTGGAACACACATATAGCACCTCAAACTTTGAGTCTCCTGCTCAGGGTGATGGCAAGCAAAGAAACAGTTTTTAAATGCACACAGAATGTGGCTCACAGCTATAAACCAGGGCTCAGCTCCAGAGAACAGGCAAAAATGTCAACAAGGTCGGGAGAACAATGCACGAACAAAGTGAGAATTTTGACAAAGAGAGAAAATATTTTAAAAGAACTACCAGATAAAGTATTCTTGGTTGCATGTTCTTCTCATTTAGGACCCTGAATATATCCTGCCAGCCCTTTCTGGCCTGCCAGGTCTCTGTGGAGAGGTCTGCTGTTACCCTAATATTCCTCCCCATAAAAGTCCGGGATTTCTTGTCTCTTGCTGCTTTAAGGATCCTCTCTTTATCTTTGGAATTTGCAAGCTTAACTATTAAATGTCGAGGTGTTGAACGGTTTTTATTGATTTTAAGGGGGGATCTCTCTATTTCCTGGATCTGAATGCCTGATCTTTGTACACTGTGTCCTAGATGGCAGTAGAGTGTAGTGGTTAAGGGCTGAGTTCTGCAGCAAAGCCACAGCTGCCTGCACATCATGGGCCTGCCTCTTGTGTCACCCGACTGCTTCCTCACCTATAAAATGTGAACAGTAGAACTTTATCTACTTCTCAGCAATAACTGAAGGATTGAATCTAGTGTGCCTGGCACTCAGTTAATACTGATGATTATTATTCATCTTGATTCATTTTGATTTTTCCTCCATATTTCCCTTTAATGTCAAATGGTCAAAAGCCAAAAAAAAATTTTTTTTAAATAAAAATTCAGGCCTTTCTCTTTAAAAAAAAAAAAAAGTACTACCAGAAATCTCAGAGCCTAGAATGTATGAACTGAATTAAAAATTCAATAGAGAAAGTTGATAACAGATTTGATTAATTAGAAGAAATGTTCAGCAAATTTGAAGACAGGAGAGTAGAATTCATTCAATCGGAGAAGCAAAAACAAAGAAGTGAAAAAGAGTGAAGATGGCTTAAAGGATTTACATAATATCATCAATATAGTCATCATAGGGATACCAAAATGAGAAGAGGGAGAGAAAGGGGCAGGAAGTTATTCACAGAAAAAAAATGGCTGGGGGATCCCTGGGTGGCTCAGCGGTTTGGCGCCTGCCTTTGGCCCAGGGCATGATCCTGGAGTCCCAGGATCGAGTCCCACATCGGGCTCCCGGCATGGAGCCTGCTTCTCCCTCCTCCTGTGTCTCTGCCTCTCTCTCTCTATGTCTATCATAAATAAATAAATAAATAAATAAATAAATAAATAAATAAATAAATAAATAAATGATTTTTAAAAAAAGAAAAGAAAAAAATGGCTGAAAATGTCCCTAACCTAAAGGGTAAAATAGACATTCAGATTTAAGAAGCCCAAAGAGTATCAAATAAGATGAAAACAAAGATATCCACACTAAGGCACTTTATAATTAAATTGTCACAATTTAAAGACAAAAGACTTGAATGTAAACCTGAAACCATGAAAATCCAAGGAGAAAATGCATGCATAGGGATAAACTCCTTGACACTGGTCTTCGTAATGATTATTTGGATTTGACATCAATAGCAAAGGAAAAAAGCAAAATTAAACAAGTGGGACTGCATCAAACTAAAAAGCTTCTGCACAGCAAAATAAACCACCAACAAAGTGAAAAGGCAGTCTATGGAGCAGGAGCAAGTATTTGCAAATCACATATCTGATAAACAGTTAATATCCAAAATATACAAGGAGCTCATAGAACTCACTAGGAAAAAACAACCCAATTTTAAATGGACAGAGGAACTGAATAGACGTTTTTCCAAAGAAGATATTTAAAAGTGGCCAAGAAGTACATGGAAAAGTGTTGACCAGCCCTCATCTTCAGGGAAACACAGAATAAAACCACAATGAGATGTCACCTCACACCTGTGAGGATCGCTGTTACCAAACAGAACAGAGATGACTCATGCTGCCAAGGGCACAAGGTAAAGGGAATCCTTGTACACTGTTGATGGGAATGTAAACTGATAAGGCCACTATGAAAAACAGCATAGAACTTTCTTAAGAAATTAAAATTCAGTTAATTAAAAATTAACTACCATAGATCCAGCAATCCCACTTCTGGATATACATCTCATGAAAATGAAATCATTAACTTAAAAAGGTGTCTGTACTCCTGTGTTCACTCCAGAATAATCCATAAATAGCCAAGACATGGAAACAACTTAAGTATTTGTCAAAGGATAACTGGATAAAGATGAGTGGGTATATACATATACATTACCCTGGAATATTATTTAGCCTTCAAAAAAGAAGGAAATCTTGGCATTTGCAACAACATGGATTAACCTGTAGGGAATTATGCTACGTGACAGAAGCCAGAGAAAAACAAATATTGCATGGTGTCACTTCCATGCCAAATATAAAAAAGAAAAAAACCTAAAACCATAAAGAGAGTAGAGTGGTGGTTGCCAGGGCTGAGGGACGGGGAAAAATAGGAGATATTGGTTAAGGGTACAAGCTTTCAGTTACAAGATAAAGTCTGAGGATCTAATGCATGACACAGCATTTTAATTGTTAACAATGTTTTGTATTGTATAATTAAAAATTGCTAAGAGAGTCGAACTTAAGTTCCTACACACACATAAAAGGTAGAAAATCCATTGATATCTGCTCCCCCTCCATTGATATCTAATAATAGGTAAGACCAAAGTATGACCTTTTCCCAAATATCAATCTTTAAATATAAACCTGTTTCTAGGTTTCCGATTTTGTAAAAAAGAAATTTAAAAAAATTCCTACCTCATTGGAAGATTGTAAAAATTAAAGACATTACATATAAAGGGCTCAGAATCTGCCTCACATATTATATTGTTTGCAATACATATGAGTTTTAATGATTATTTTATATTATTGCCATTATTATTAGAATATCATCATTTAATTATAATGCATGTTCAAGTCCCACAAACTCAGAGTACTGTTTATTATGACAGGATATACACAAAAATATATACAGGGCATTCACTTGAGCATCAGTTTGCTTTTATTCACTTGCTGGTCCTGTTTTTTTTTTTTTATTCTTGCATAAATAATACTTCCTGTATTTGACATGTTTTGGTGACTTGATGAATAATGAGCATCATGTATATGGGTTCAAAGGTGCTCATAATACCTTATGCCATACTAATTTCTAATTCACCTCCCTAGAGAACTGGCTACTTGTACGGTATCTCAAATCCCACCTTTCATGTTGTCAACACCGTAGTATACTTGTTAAATGACAGGTCTATCATTAAGCCTTTACTAATTGGGACATAAATATGAAATATTTTTTTTTCCAATCACAGTTCCCCATGTGAATGGTATCAACTCCTCCTTTCAGACTCTTTAACTTGGACGTTTATAAATTCCCATTGTTTTGTTTTGGTTTTTTTTTAAGATTTTATTTATTTATTCATGAGAGACAGAGAGAGAGAGAGAGAGACAGGCAGAGGGAGAAGCAGGCTCCATGCAGGAAGCCTGATACAGGACTCGATTCCGGATCTCCAGGATCATGCCCAGGGCTGAAGGAGGCGCTAAACCGCTGAGCCACCCGGACTGCCCAATTCCCATTGTTTTGACTTATCAACTCATGTTCACTTACTCTATAGTATTTCTATATATTCCTTGGAAATATCATTTTGCATTGTCATCATTCTAGCCAACGACCATGTGTTCATAATTGCCCACCCCTGTCTTGTCTTGACCTGTTTGGTCAGGCTTCCCTCCTCCCAACAGGTCTCTGCACTTTGGTCCACCACACCCCTGAGGATAAGAAAGGGTTTAAATGCAAAACATGCCCCTCTTCCCATTAATGGTACAAAGAGCCTGCTGACCATGAGGACACACAACTTACTGTCAGGTCAAACCCCATCATGCTGTCTGCTCATTCTCTCTCACTTGCCAATGTCCCTTCAAAGTTTCCACTAGTCGTGTTTACTTCTGTTTCATTCTTGCATGATTGCACATTTCTGAGATCAGAATGCTCTCCATATTGTGACATCCTTTTTGGATTTTTTGTGGGGAAGTGGGTTGTTTTTAATTTTTTGTTTAAATTCAACTTTGTCAACATGTAGTGGATTATTAGTTCAGGGGTAGAATTTAGTGATTCATCAGTTGTAAATAACACCCAATTCTCATTACATTAAGTGCCCTCCTTAATGCCCATACCCCATCCCTCCACCTACCTACCTCAGTTTGTTTCCTATAGTTGATAGTTTCTTATGATTTGCCTCTCTGTTTTTATCTTGTTTTATTTTTCCTTTCATCCCCCTCTGTTCTTCTGTTTTGTTTCTTAAATTTCACATATGAGTTAAATCATATAGTATTTGTTTTTCTCTGACTTATTTTGCTTAGCATAATACCCTCAAGTTCCATCCACATCATTGCAAACAGCAAGATTTCATTCATTTTTGTGGGATATATATATATATATATATATATACACACACACATATACATATATACATATATACATATATACATTCTATTATACATTCTATTATATCTATATATCTATATATCTATATATCTATATCTTTATCTATATCTATATCTATATATCTATATATCTATGTATATCATGTCTTCCATTCATCAGTCAATGAACACCGGGGCTCTTTTCATATTTTAGTTTGTGGACATTGCTGCTGTAAACGTTGGGATGCAGGATCTCCTTCAGATCAGTATGTTTGTATTCTTTTTTTTTTTTTATTGGTGTTCAATTTACTAACATACAGAATAACCCCCAGTGCCCGTCACCCATTCACTCCCACCCCCCGCCCTCCTCCCCTTCTACCACCCCTAGTTCGTTTCCCAGAGTTAGCAGTCTTTACATTCTGTCTCCCTTTCTGATATTTCCCACACATTTCTTCCCCCTTCCCTTATATTCCCTTTCACTATTATTTATATTCCCCAAATGAATGAGAACATATAATGTTTGTCCTTCTCCGACTGGCTTACTTCACTCAGCATAATACCCTCCAGTTCCATCCATGTTGAAGCAAATGGTGGGTATTTGTCATTTCTAATAGCTGAGTAATATTCCATTGTATACATAGACCACATCTTCTTTATCCATTCATCTTTCGTTGGACACTGAGGCTCCTTCCACAGTTTGGCTATCGTGGCCATTGCTGCTATAAACATCGGGGTGCAGGTGTCCCGGCGTTTCATTGCATTTGTATCTTTGGGGTAAATCCCCAACAGTGCAATTGCTGGGTCGTAGGGCAGGTCTATTTTTAACTGTTTGAGGAACCTCCACACAGTTTTCCAGAGTGGCTGCACCAGTTCACATTCCCACCAACAGTGTATGAGGGTTCCCTTTTCTCCACATCCTCTCCAACGTTTGTTGTTTCCTGCCTTGTTAATTTTCCCCATTCTCACTGGTGTGAGGTGGTATCTCATTGTGGTTTTGATTTGTATTTCCCTGATGGCAAGTGATGCAGAGCATTTTCTCATGTGCATGTTGGCCATGTCTATGTCTTCCTCTGTGAGATTTCTGTTCATGTCTTTTGCCCATTTCATGATTGGATTGTTTGTTTCTTTGGTGTTGAGTTTAATAAGTTCTTTATAGATCTTGGAAACTAGCCCTTTATCTGATATGTCATTTGCAAATATCTTCTCCCATTCTGTAGGTTGTCTTTGAGTTTTGTTGACTGTATCCTTTGCTGTGCAAAAGCTTCTTATCTTGATGAAGTCCCAATAGTTCATTTTTGCTTTTGTTTCTTTTGCCTTCGTGGATGTATCTTGCAAGAAGTTACTATGGCCGAGTTCAAAAAGGGTGTTGCCTGTGTTCTTCTCTAGGATTTGGATGGAATCTTGTCTCACATTTAGATCTTTCATCCATTTTGAGTTTATCTTTGTGTATGGTGAAAGAGAGTGGTCTAGTTTCATTCTTCTGCATGTCGATGTCCAATTTTCCCAGCACCATTTGTTGAAGAGACTGTCTTTCTTCCAATGGATAGTCTTTCCTCCTTTATCGAATATTAGTTGCCCATAAAGTTCAGGGTCCACTTCTGGATTCTCTATTCTGTTCCACTGATCTATGTGTCTGTTTTTGTGCCAGTATGTTTGTATTCTTTGGATAAATATCGAGTACTGTAATTGCTGGGTCATAAGGTAGTTCGATTTTCAACTTTTTGAGGAATTTCCATACTGTTATCCACAGTGGCTGCACCAGTTTGCAGTCCCACCCACAGTGTAAGAGAGTTCCCCTTTCTCCACATTCTCACCAACATCTGTTGTTTCCTGACTTGCTAAGTTTAGCCATTCTGACAGGTGTGACGTAATATCTCATTTTGGTTTTGATTTATATTTCCCTGATGATGAGTGATGTTGAGCATCTTTACATGTGTCTGTTGGTCATATGGATGCCTTTTTTGGAGAAATGTCTGTTCATATCTTCTGCCCATTTCTTGACTGGATTTCTTGGGTTTTGGGGTTTTGAGTTTGATAAATTCTTTATAGATTTGAAATGCTACCATTTTATCTGATATGTGACATACTCTTTTTTTAAAAAGATTTTATTTATTTATCTGATGGTGAGAGAACACAAGCACGGAGAGTGGGAGAGACTCCCCCCTGAGCAGGAAGCCCAATGTGGGACTTGATTCCAGAACTCTGGGAACATGACCCAAGCTGAAAGCAGACATAACTGTCTGAACCACCCAGGTGCCCCGTGACATGTTTTTTGAATAAAATCTCTCCTTATCTAAGTTGGCTTTGCTTTTATTTTATACCAATTCTTACAATATTTCTTTCTGGGGCATATCCTTTATTAGATTTTATTATAGAATAAAAGAATTAATTAGGCAAATTAACTCTACTCTCCACTCTAATAAATCCATATTAAACTGTCTTTTCCCACCATCCTAAAATACTCTCATAAAAATTGCTCTAGAATATTTAACAACATTACACAAGACATATTAATGTACCAAATGTATGGTTTAATTTTGTTTTATGTGACCTCTCTGAGCTTTTGGATTATACTATACAATGTAGGGGAACATATTCTCTCTCTTTCTTTCTCTCTGTCTCACTTTGTCTCTGAAGAATACGATGTTAATTCCTGAGTTCTGGTTCTTTATAATAATCCCTTCATCCTCTCTCAATTTTCAGGTAATTGTCAATATACCCAGGCCTCATTCATTTGTGGTGTTCCTTCATCAAACATGTCTTGAAGCTTTATCATGTTGCCTAGCATTTAGATAGGAGCTACGGGTACTATTATAAACAACACAGACAACACAGGTCTTCATGTGGGGGTAAAAAATTACAGAAAGACTTGTACTTTTCTCTATTATTGTTAAATCTCCTAGGTATCCCTCTCCTTTTTAAGCTAAGCTCTGTTGCATATTTTAAAGAAAATTGTTTTTAAGATACTTCACAAAGGTTACTTCAAAAGTTCTTTTTGTCATCTACCATTAAATTAATTCTGCTTTATGATGAGTTGGCATAACAGTTTTCCTTGATTTGTGACTTTTATTCTTATAGATGTAACATTGTCACAATTATCATTTTGTGGAGTTAAAAGTGACAGAAACTAACAAAAAAGGTTAATCATAGCCTCACATTCAGATTCAGTTAAAGCACAGCTCAGGTGTTCAGATGTCATTTAGCATCTATCTTCCTGTCTGCTCTGATTTTCTCTGCAATAATTTTTATATAAGAGAATCTTTCCACAAAATAGGATAAAAAGAACAAAACCACTTCGATTATATAATCTATGAACCAAGCAAATTTCACTTAGATAAAGTTTATTTTTTGAAAAAAATCTGGGATTATATGGGCTATAAATTTGCCAATAAGATGTTGGCACTCTGGGAAAAAAAAGGAAGGAAAGAAGAAAGAAGGAAGGAAGGAAGGAAGGAAGGAAGGAAGGAAGGAAGGAAGGAAGGAAGGAGAAAGAAAGAAAAAAGAAAGAAAGAAAGAAAGAAAGAAAGAAAGAAAGAAAGAAAGAAAGAAAAAAGAAAGAAAGAAAGAAAAAAGAAAGGAAGGAAAGAAAGAAAGAAAGAAAGAAAGAAAGAAAGAAAGAAAGAAAGGAAAAGAAAGGGAAAGAAAGAAAGAGAAAGAAAGAAAGGAAGGAAAGAAAGAAAGAAAGAAAGAAAGAAAGAAAGAAAGAAAGAAAGAAAGAAAGAAAAATAGATATTGGTGCTCCAGTTAGCGGAGTGTGTGCCATTTTAAAGTCATGGGTGAGTGAGTTGGCATTAACCATGCTAGAGGCATGTTGACCAAGAGTGGAAGAGATGTAGTTTCAATGAGAGATGTGAGTCACTGTTAGGAGAAGAGAAATAAACAATCAGTGAAATGGGCACATCTGAGTATAGGGTACCAAGGTGACCCAGAGTGGACACTGCATATTGCCTTTTCCGGGATTGGTTATGTCACTTCCAAGAAAAAAGCCATAAAGATGTGTGAACTTCTACTTTTCTTCCAGATGAGCATGTGTTTTTGCACAGATATTGGTAACAGTATCTTCATAGGATGTAACAATATACAGGAGCTACAACTTTTGAACAAGTGTCTTGTGTGATGAAAATATCATTATCTTCATAACAGATTCAATACACAGGGATACTTGTTGGGACAGAAATGCTAAGATCACCCTTCCTGTTCTTAGCACTAGCGCTGCTATTCCTACACTCAATCTCAGGCCAACTCCAACTTCCACTTCAATGAGCGTCATTTATTTGCACTATAGGAGACATAAAGAAGGGTCAGAGCAAAGACAGAGGAAAAAAAGGCTGAACATACCTGCAGAACATCGCGCAAACAATTTAATTTTACTTGTATAGGAGTTATATATACAACACTATTGAGAGAGAATCCTGGAAAACTAGATACACATCAAATTTTGCAAGATCCTGAGTGGTGCAGATAAGGAACTGCTAATGATTTCTGAAGAGACTGTATAATGAGAACATCATTTTAGGAACAAGGATCTGAGAACAGCAGGTTGGTGGTAAGGGGAGAAACTAGAAATGGAGAAACGGGATCCCTGGGTAGCGCAGCAGTTTGGCACCTGCCTTTGGCCCAGGGCGCGATCCTGGAGACCCGGGATTGAATCCCACGTTGGGCTCCCGGTGCATGGAGCCTGCTTCTCCCTCTGCCTGTGTCTCTGCCTCTCTCTCTCTCTCTCTCTGTGTGACTATCATAAGTAAATAAAAATTAAAAAAAAAAGAAATGGAGAAACAACAGTTTGTTAGAATAAAACTGAGGTTGAAGGGGAACCGAATGAGTCTGGTGACAGAGAAAGAGAACAAGACAAATATCAGAAAGTTAAAGAGATAATTAAAAGGATTTAAGAACTCTCTCCATTCCTTGTAGGCAAATTTACTCCATCAGAACCTTTTATTTAGAATATCCACCTCTGGATCTCACACCCACAACTCCGTCCACTGGAGTTTTATCCCTACTTCTACCCATGGTTTCCAAAATGTCCAATGATTGTCTTATTGCTCCAGCCAAGTTACCTTTTTGACTATTCTTCTGAGGCTTCACACTCTGCTCTTCCTAAGAGCTATCATGGTATAATATTCTCATCATTCTTCTCACACTTCTCTGGAGAATATTTTAATTCCACCACCTTCATAGAAGCCCTTCCTTCTGCTCATACCTTAGACTGCAAGTTGGCCTTGTTCTATAGCTGTTTATAGTTATGTTATTGTTTTTTCTGTCCATTCTTACTATTTAAATAATTATTGTATAATTTTATGTAAAACTCTATAATCTATATCTCTGTCTATATTCTGAACACTTTCTAATCTCTACATTGACAAAACACTTCTAAATGTGTCTACTGGCTAACATATACACTAGTACTTCACACTTAATAAATCTAAAACTCAAAACTTCAGATTGCTTAAAATCAGATTTTCCTAATTTTAATCCAGTCTCAGTTAATAAAACTACTATACATCTTGTCACGCAGGTCAGAACCTAGGAATGTCATTGATTAATCTTTTTATCCTAAATGAAATAAAAGATGAAAGCATGTTAATTTCACTTCCTACACATTGCTCCAACATAACCATTCCTCTCATCATTTTTCACATGGACTATGCTATAATCTAATAATTGGTATTTAAGCATCTTGTTTTGATCAAATCAAATGTCTTCCACCCCTAAACCAAAGAGATCAATGCAAAATATGAGTTTGTTCATACCACTCTTCCATTTAAAACATTCAAAGACTGTTTATTCCTTTTCGAATAAAATCCAAGACCAAGGTGTAAAATATCCTCAAAGAAGTGACTCTACTCATGTCCAAGACTCATGACTCATTACTTAAATTTAATTAATGAAAATGTAAGTGGATTTCTTTTCTTTTTTTTTTTAATTTTTTATTTATTTATGATAGTCACACAGAGAGAGAGAGAGGCAGAGACATAGGCAGAGGGAGAAGCAGGCTCCATACACTGGGAGCCCGACATGGGATTCGATCCCGGGTCTCCAGGATCGCGCCCTGGGCCAAAGGCAGGCACCAAACCGCTGCGCCACCCAGGGATCCCTGGATTTCTTTTCTTTATGATTTTATTTATTTATTCATGAAACAGAGAGAGGCAGAGACACAGACAGACAGGCTTCCTGCGGGGAGCCCAGTGCGGGACCTGATCCCAGACCCTGGGATCACACCCTGAGCAGAAGGGAGACGCTTAACTGCTAAGCCACTCACACATCCTTGTAAATGGATATCTTAAAGATCATGGGTTTATTCTTTAAATACTAGTAGAACTTTGAAAGTTGCTAGGACAGTAGATCTTTAAAATTCTCACCACAAGAAAAAAAAGGTACTTGTCACTATATGTGGTGATAGAAGTTAATTAGGCTAATTAGAGTGATCATTTCACAATATATACAAATATCAAATCATTATATTGTACATTTGAAACTAATATGCTATATGTAAATTATATCTTAATTTTAAAATACACTAGTATACATGTAACTCAGTAAATTTCAATTGTGATTTAGATTCATCTTTTTCTGCTATATTTTTAAAATTTTTATAAATATTGTTTATTCAAGAGAGATTTTTCATAAAGTTATATATCTAGCATATTTCCTCTTGATAGTCATACTTAAAATATATTTATATAACTATCTCAATGTTATTAATATTTGGGACACCTGGGTGGCATAGTTGGTTTAGTGTCTGACTCTTGATTTTTGGCTCAAGTCATGATATCGGGGTCATGAAATCAAGCCCTGCATTGGGCTGTGCTTTCAGTATGGAGTCTGCTTAGACTTCTCTCTCCCTCTCCCTCTGCCCCTTCCACTCATGCTCTCTCTACCTCAAAATAAATAAATAAATCTTTAAAAAAGAATTTATTATATTTATTCTGGATATGAAATGTACAGCTTTCAGAAACCATCAACTATTTCAGGATTATACTATTGCAATGATAAATATACATTTTACTTTAACATACAGAATTTCAACATACAGAGGCATCTGGGTGGCTGTGATGTGCCTTAGGGAAAAATATGAGTGTGACATAAGCTTTGTTCAGGCTGAGTTACAGCGCTGTTGTCATGAGTTCAATGTTAATTGAATCAACAACACATACTAAATAAGATGTTTGTAAACAGAAACATACGTAAAACAAAGTCATGTGCTACTCAGCTGATGAAAATGTGTGACCAGAAGCAATTCACAGGAACTTAGGAGTGATGGTTCAGTTATTTACTAATTTAGTGTTTGTGAGGACTTTATAGAACATAAGTACCTTGAATAATGAGAACTGGCTATAAATATTCTGCATTGTGCTAGATTTATTATTATTAGAAGTGAAAAAGAAGGTAGTGATATTTTAGAAAATAATCATAGGGGAAGAAGCATATTTTAGAGTGGAGGTAAGAAAACTAAACTTCTCTAAAGAATTTCCCAAAGAAGGAACTGAAATCTAAAGGATATGAAAAAACATTAGCCATTATTTTGGAAAACAGATGACAGACTTATTTCTAAATAAGATTCTGTTGTAACAAGATGCTAAATATAGGAAGAACTGAGGGGAGCATCCACCAGCAGGAGCCAGATGACCATTTCATGTTTATTCCTCATCACTGATTTTTTTGACTTTATTGAGGAATAATTGACAAACATAATCATATATATTTAAAGTGTACATGATGATTAGATGTACATCTATACTTTAGAATGATTACCAAGATCAAGATAATTAACATATCTTCACTTCAGGTAATTAACACATCTATCACTTCACATAATTAACTTTTTTTGTGTGTATATGTGGTAGGAAGGCTGAAGATCTACTCTCCACAACTTTCAAGTGTGTGACACCATATTATCAACTATAGTCACCATGCTGTACAGTAGATCCTCAGAACTTATTTTTCTTATAATTAAAAAGTTGTATCCTTTGATCTATACCACCCCATTCCCCCTCCCCTGAACCCTAGCAACCACCATTCTATCCTCTGTTTCTATGAAATCAGTTTTGTTGTTGTTTGTTTTTAAGATTTCACATACAAACAATATCATACAGTATTTGTCTTTCTCTCTCTCGGACTTATTTCATTTCCAGATTCATCCATGTTCTACAAAAGGTGAAATTTCCTTCTTTTTTTGTGGCTGATTCATATTTCATTGCATGTGCATGCCACATCTTCTTTATCCATTCATGAGCATGAGAAGGTCAAAGCAAGAGGCAGACTCTTCACTGAGCAGGGAGCCTGACTCAGGGCTTAATCCTGAGAGTCTGGGATCAGGGTCTTAGCTGAAGGCAGATGCCTAACTGACTGAGCCACCCAGGTGCCCCTTAACTCACTGATTTTTAAAGTTTCTCTTTCTACATGAGGACAGCCAACCACCACCACTCCCCATCCTACCGTCACTAAATAAGATTTATAAATCATTTCATTTACGGCAACTCCCTCCACAACACACAATTCAGGAAGGTGGAAAGTAAAACCTAGAAAAAGCAAGTGATGTTTTCCAACCTCCCACACTCAGGAACTTACCTCATCAAGGGTAGGGTGGGCTTGTTATTCAACCTAAATCAGAATTCTACCAATGGGTCTGGAGTCTTATTAACATATCCAAAACAATCTGAGTCCAAGCCCACTACGAGCAAATCGTGGAGCCTGGTTTTTCCTAACATCCATCTAAAGAGACAAGTTTTAAAATATTTTTCCAGAAAAAAAATGTTGGCCAAAAGAAAATGAAAGTGGGCTTTTACATGCATACTAAAACAAAACAAATGCAAAATCCAAAAGATTTCAGGAGACCGGCAGAGAATTATATTAGAATTTAGATTCAAATGAAGGCACTGGTTATTATTTCAATCTTTTAATTATTTCCTCATCAATTTAACAGCTGATAACAGATTCAAAGCACTACATAATTAGGAGTTACCTGTAGACCCAAATTCCTGGCCAACAAATCAAAGTAATTCACACAGAGGTTTTCTTTCAAAATTAGTAAGGAAAATGGAAATTCCAACCATTGCATTACACCTAAATAACCGAGGAGTTACCATCTTCATGAGAATTTTGACTAAAATATTGAACCAGGAACCCACCAAGTTTTGTGTAGGGAAGCATTACAGCTACTTGTGAAATGTATATGCAGGTAATTCATTCTGCCTGGATTCAAATCTTGGTTTCATAACTTACTAGTTAGATGAACTTGCAAATGCGGACTGTGCGAGATGTAAAGCCAAAGAGTGCTAAATGTTAAATAAACATTATCCATTATTAATATATACTTTAAAGGCTTTTATCCAAATACACTGTTGGAGAAATATAATTTAAAAAACAAGTTTCCTCCTAGGGGTGCCTTGGTGGCTCAGTCAGTGAAGCATCTGCCTGCAGCTCAGGTCATGGTCACAGGGTCTTAGGATTGAGCCCCACATTGGCCTTCCTGCTCAGTAGGGAATCTCCTACTGGGAGTAGCTTCTCCCTCTCCCTCTGCCCCTCCCCTTTCCTGTGCACACACTCTCTCTCTCTCTCAAATAAATAAATGAAACCTTTATAAATAAATAAATAAATAAATAAATAAATAAATAAATAAATAAATAAATCTCCTCCTAAACCAGAAAATCTCTCCCTGAAGGCAGAAGACAATATTACTATTGAATAAGCATTAAAGCATAATATGATGCACATCACAGGACATCTGCTAAGAGATCGCAAAAGGCAGAAAGAAATAGCACCCTTTTATATTACTAATAAAAACATTCATTTACATACATGTTCTCAAAAACAAAAACTATCACTAGTCCTTAAGTTAGAGGACTTGACAGCACCATTTGTCACACACAGGTCATCCTAAATTCACCTGATAATGGGTGATAATATGTGTTTGCTAACTGTCTTTGTCCAGAGGAAAAACCTATCTAATATCTTTATGACAGTAGTTTCACATCTTGGAGGTAGGCACCTGCTAAAGTTAGGTTCTTATCTCCACAGTAGCTGGTGCTCTATCTTCCCCAATGGCTACATTTCAAGGAGGTGGTTCCCAGGTCATTTTTTTTTTTTTTTTACCCCAGGCCCCCTTCTCAGGGAGAGACTCACCCACCGTGCCACTCCCAGATATGTAAGGCCACCCATCGCTCTCGGGAGGCTCCCTGTGGGATGGCCAAGACACCCCCCCCTCACCTCCCACAAGTGGGCAGCACACTCACTTGTTTCGTTTTCTGTTTATTACTTGCAATCATGGTGTTTGTATAGGTTTATCTTTCCCAATTTTGTTTTCATACAGGAAACTCACGCAAGGTGCTGGGACACCCCGAGGGTGGGTAATGCTTTCTTGGGGGAGACCTGGTGAGGATAGAGGGGGAACCAGAGGGCTGGTTCCTGCCTGGGGCCTCCACCCTCAGACCTGCAGAGGCATAGGTGTTATTTAAAAATCGTTAAAGAAAATTTCAATTTACAATCTTGTTTTGTAAAGCTAGTAAGACACTTATTTAGCTTTTTAAAAAATTAATATACATTTCAAAGAGACAGTAAAAGACCTTGAAATCACAATTTTTTTAAGTAAATATTCTAGGAAAAGGGAAGGGGTGGGAAGACTCTTCCCTTATTTTCAGTTATAAGAATTAAATCTCTTATTTTTAATTTGCATTTGCCTTCATAATCTCAAAATTTGTAAAGGAACCAATATTGCTTATTTATTTAAAAATGCAGGGCAGCCCTGGTGGCTCAGCGGTTTAGCACCTGCCTTCAGCCCAGGGCCTGATCCTGGAGACCCGGGATCGAGTCCCATGTCGGGCTCCCTGCATGGAGTCTGCTTCTCCCTCTGCCTGTGTCTCTGCCTCTCTCTCTTTCTGTGTCTCTCATGAATAAATAAAATCTTTAAAAAAATTTAAACTAACATTCTACAAGGTTCTCCTTTCTGAAGTTCTATTTGATTTCTTTTATTTCTTTCTTTTTTTTTTTAGAAAAAAAAAATCAATGTTTCTGAGCCCAATAATAGCCAGGCCCAACTGTTACTCTTAAAGGTGGAATGAGTGTCATATGTTATTCAATTCAATTTAGCTATACATTAACTATAATTTCTGCAATTTTTGTCATGCTGCTTCCTATAGATATACTTTCTTATCTTCCCTTATTTTTTATGAGCGCTTTCATCATGGGCTCTGTGAGCAGTGCTGAGGGCCTCTTGGGTCTGGGAGAATGAGAACGTGAGGAGGTAAATGGGTAAAAGAATGAGCAGTTCCTGTCTTCCTTTCCACATTCCTGGAACATATTCATCGAATACATATTTCATGAGATTTCAAAATCAACACGAGATAGCTAATTTCTTTTGACAAACCTGCCAGCCCTTCTATTTCTCTCTACTTTGTACCTTGGCCTATCCTCCTGTGTCTATTAGGAGGTTCACAACTATATGTACAGAAATACTCACAAGAGCAAGCGCCTACACCCAGCTCTCTGTCTAAAATTATACAGGAAACTATTAAAATTCAATTTTAGGGATGCCCAAAAAAGCAAAGAAAAGTAAGCCGTTTGTACTAGAATACATTATTTTAAAACAGAAGACACTAAACATGTTTAAATAGATTATGGAAAAGTCATTCATAACCTCCCCTTCCCTTCTTTTCTTCAACAAACCTGATAGTGGGATGATTTGATTTACTCATCAGCACTAATATCTGACTTTGGCAGGAACAACATCATAGTCAGAAAGAATAAACCGAAACTGATGCGGTATAGTTTGGAAAGCACATTGAGAATTACTTCTCTCAGCTCAGCCTGGAAATTTGCCTGAAATTATACCACTAGAGCTTTATTCTTTTAACTTTTTAGGAATACCAATTAAAATGTATAGACCTCAAGCAATGATTGCATGAGGTTACATTTGTGGTCATGTGATTCTTAGGGAGACCAATATCACAAGATATCTACAGCAATGAAGCAAAGTGGAGAAGCAATGATATAAGTGGGTTTTCAGAGGCAAATGCACTCCTTGGGTAAGTTCTGAGGCATATGCTTTATTTCTGATGGAAAGTAGCAGGAAACCCTCAATGAGACATGTGAGGTATCTAGCACATGTGAGGGAGATGTTTCTAGTATGAAAGAGGAGAAAACAATGACCATAACCCAACCTTGCCATCTATATCATTTTGCTTTTATGGATAAGGTAATTCAGAACAAAGTACGAAAGATATATGGTCCTTGTCCTTCTAATAGTCACACAGTCAGATGAGTGGGTTCTGAAAACACTAAAAGACAAGTGTACAGAGGATATAATTTTCACTATAAAAATAAAGTAATATTACTACATTTACCCTGTAGACAAAATGGCTTAAAAGATCACTTTATATTTTCCTTAACAGATGTTTCAACTACCTTTGGAAATATTCAAGATTTAAAGGAAGTTTTTTGTGTGCTGTTTTAATGCAAAATATTCCAGGTTCATCTTACACTTTCTGAAATTACCATTTATCCAGCCACACTTGGGTCTTGGTGGGAGGAAGGGAATAGGTTTAGAAAACAAGTTATAGACTCTAGGGGTATTTTCTGGTTCTGGAATTCATTACTGCTAGGCCCTCTCAGAACTATGAAAAAAACCCAGATACATATGTTTGTACATGCTTATGCATTTCTCTATTTTACACATATATAAAACCTTGATTTTATATATGTATAAATATATACAGAGATGAATAGCTGCAATTCTAAGCCAACTACACAGGATTCAGTCTAACCTTTCTCTTTTCCTTGTAATTATCATTTATGTTTTCCCCATTGTACAGATGGAGAGACTGAGGTCTTGGGAGATTATCCACGGTCACATGGCTAGTAAGTGGTAAAGTCAGAATTCAAATCCAAGCTTTCTCACTTCAAAGCTCTTCATCACTAGACTTTACTACAACTCTAACAACAGAAGCAGGAACACTCCCCTGAGAGCTCTGTCTCTAAATCATTTTGGATGATTTAGTGGCATTCAAAATGGCTTTAGGATGCCATGCCAACTACAAATTAGACCAAAAATTTGCCCAGTAGAAAACACAAAGTCCTGTTCCAGTTCTGGTTTACAATTGCAGAAATCAAGCAAGTATGTTCATCTTCAACAACCTACAGTCTGTTATTTCCTGAAAGTGTCCCTAAATGCATTACCATTGCAGTAAAAACATAGACATAAAAGATACACTAGTGTTTTTCTTGACTTCAAACAATAAAACATTTCACAGAATGAAACTACTCACTTGGAGAAAAAATTTCAGTCCTACTTTTGAGTTCTTCATGATCCAAGCCTTTCTTTTCTTTCAGCATTTCAGAAAACTATCTACGGCCAATTAAGAATAGTAAAAAGCAAAAAAAAAAAAAAAAAAGGAATAGTAAAAAGCTGTCAACAATACCCATACTCATCTGAGTCCCTTGACTTTATGTTCATGAACTACCATTTACATTTTTTTATTTGTTTCAGTCTTTATTCTTGGAATCCAATTCTTGGAATCTAGTAAATAATGTTCCTTTAAATATGTTGTAATGCTTTCAGAATGTGGCATAAAATTCAAGGAATGCTTTGCCAACTAAAGATGATAATTTTGCTAGAAAAAAATCTAAAATCATACTATTTACTCCAAGATATGCATATATATAAAGTTTAACATACATGTCATAAATAATAGATCACATATGGCATAATTCATACTTCATATAATTGAAGGAGCAATCCCAAATGAATTACAGATAAAAATAACTTAGATGAGCAGCAGTAATTCTTTAAGTTATTCTTTCTAGTATGATTCAATCTGATGTACTTGTTTCATTTAAGGAAAATAAGTCCTTTTCTGGCTTCCAAAACTTAGTTGGTATTAATAAATACTTACTTTCACTATTCAATCTGCCCAAGAGATAGTTTAAATAAAACACAATTTAAGATCATCAAAATAGACACCAGAAATGTAAAAAATTCTTACGAAGAGATAGATTTGAAACACTTGTCAAAATTTATACCTTATAAATGCATCCTAAAGAAATATTAGCTCAGAACCTTTCCATTTTGGAAGAATGAGATAAAATCATAAAAGTGAGAGTCAAAATTGTTAAAATTGACAAGAGAAATTTTTCCTCCCCAAAGATTTAAATGTTCTTAAACTCAAATATAACCAATTCAATTCTTATGAAACTCATAAAAGAGCAGTTCCCATTAGATAAGTAAACTTTTATTTATTATATGATATATTCTCTGAATTTGCTGGAGTACAAAATAGGATCAGAGTTGATATAATATACATAGTAAATAATTCTAAATCTATGTCCCACTGACGAAGTCTGTTACCACTTCAGTTATGGTAAGTAAAATAATTCCAAGCGTGACTATCCAGCCCAGGTGAGATAAAGCCTAGTTAATACTGCTTTTCAGAGAAGAGGCAGAAAATTAGATTGATCCACTGAAAGCCCTTTTTCCCTCTAATGTTGCTGACATTGCTTAGTATCCCTGCTGGAACAAGGATTCCAGAAGTCTGGCGCAAACATGAAACATGGAAAGCATGTCCCCAAAACTGGAGATGTAGAATTTAGAAGGGAAAGCCTACTTACTGCATTGTCAGTTTGATAGTTGAGGCTCTTTCCATTTATTTTAGAATTCTGGAATCACCAAGTATCTGTTGGGTGGGTAGAGGAATAGGAATGAAGCATCTCTCTTCCAGTAGTGACACTAGCTAGGTAAGGGAGGATTCCAGCACCAGGAAACGTGGAGCTCAGAACTAGCCTTAACCTCACTGCAGTAACAGGACTCTGGTTGTTAGTTCTTAGTCATCTCAGTGTTTGCTAGACTGTTAGAATCCTTCCCTTGAGGCTGATAATTATATCATTAATACTCATTTCCTTTGCTTCATGTAGCAGCAATACAGAATTTTGGGAGCATTACTCATAGCCTGTTTCCTCCCCACCAGGTCTGAGTCACTGATGAAAACGTTCAGTCTGCCTCCATAGCCCAGAATATAAAGAAAGTTCTCTCTCACTGTGCCAGTATTAGCTTCCAAGATAGCTTCTTTCATGGCAAAAGTCCACACTGATATACAAGAGAAGGAAATTTCTTGAATCCAAGTCACTAAGACTAGATGGTTAAAATTAGCAGACCCCAACATGCACTAGTCTTAGAAAAAACAGTTTTGAGTGTAATATGGGAATAATAATAATGGTCTCATTACCTTCAAAGATTGTTTTGAGAGAATGAAATCAGATAAGACAGATTTAAAAAATCAAGGTTGAAATAATTATAGCATTACATTATCTTCAAACTCTTCTCATTTCATGATAAATATTAATTTTTTAATTACCAAACATTTGTACTCAATTGGTAAATTGTGTTTAAACTGACTAGGGGTGGAAAGGTTATCATTTTACATAGTACCTAATAAATTTAAGTAACAAAACCCACAAGGACACATATAAAATTTATGGCACATGTTCCAATATTGGTGTTAGGCTTGCACTTACCACACTCACCCCTCTATTTCATAGTATTGTGTTTCATTTTTCTCCTTTATTCCTTCTTTATTAATTCCTTGTTCCAAGCAGTACCCAAGTTATTGCTTAACTACACCACGATCTTCAATAAAAAGGTATCTGGCCACTGAAAGAATATAATTTACTCCCAGTTAAATGTGGTAACTATTGTCTTTTCTGTCTATAAACCAAATTCACAAAACAAGTCCATATATATGTAGTATTTTTTTTTTTTTAGTGGAGAAGGAAAGATACACTCTACAAGTTTTACATTACATTACCTCCTACACAGCAACGTGGTAACTTTCATGTGAGAGTAAAAACGATTTACCAAGCAACTGATCCCAAGGTAAAATAAATAGTGTGCATTGGTCCAGTTTATAAATGTTCAATGTTCAGAACAAAGAATGTTTCATGGTAAGTAAGGCTAAAGTTCAAAGTGACCTCAGGAGGAGAGGTACCTACAGTCATTCTTCAGGAGAGATGGAAAGTGTTTGGGCATTGGCTGGAAATGCCAGGCATGGACATGGTCTGCGTGAAGACACTAACCAAAGTAGCTCTCAAAGCAGCAAGTCTGGAGCCCTCAAGACCTGCTGATCCTTGGAGGAGACACAGAGAAGCAGGATGAACAAGCCACAGGCCACCAATGTCCCATTTAGAAGAAGATGTGAACTTTAAAGGCATCACGATGAACCTCACCCAGGAGAATGGGACAGCTCTAGATGGAGATGTAAACTGAAGAACTACAAGTCCTCTGGACCAGCTCCCCAAAGTCACTTGCCACAAGCTGGGCATTAGCTTCAAAACAGACAATCTCCCAGGTGGAGCAAGAGGAAAAACTATGAAGAGAAACAAGAAAAATTTCTCAGGGCAACTACCCAGATGTGGCAAACGGACTTTAAAAGAGAGAGAGAGAAATAAAAAAATAAATAAAAAATAAATAAAAGATAGAGACATCTTCAAAGCACAGGAATTATGACTGCCTGTTTTCTTTTCTTTTTTTTTTTTTTATTTATTCATGATAGTCACAGAGAGAGAGAGAGAGGCAGAGACACAGGCAGAGGGAGAAGCAGGCTCCATGCACCGGGGGCCCGATGTGGGATTCGATCCCGGGTCTCCAGGACCGCGCCCTGGGCCAAAGGCAGGTGCCAAACCGCTGCGCCACCCAGGGATCCCTGTTTTCTTTTCTTATTCTCATTTTTAAATAAATATAGAAATGAATAACGACCAAAGCCAGAGTGATAGCAGTTAAAAACTAGTTCCACTTACAAATAGTAAGAATATTCTGAGGGTTATTTCTGTATAAACTTTGAGTCTTTATCTATTTGTTCTTCTTTATTAATATTCTCCATTATAAAATCAGTTAAACCAATGTGCTGGCATGTGTCTTGTCCCACATTTGTTTATACTATGAATGAATCATGAATACTCATGATCTGAGCTGAAGTCAAGAGTAGGATGCTCCACTGGCTGAGCCACCCAGGCACTCCCAAACCACATTTTTAAAATATTATACTTATCCAAGAAAATAATCTAATTCACATATCAACTCTTCTAGGAAATATTTATGAGACTCCAGAAAAACTTGATTTTTCCGTTCTCTGGTTTGTGTCTATTGGACTTGTTGTCTATACCATGCTATGCCAACCAGTTCTGTAACATTCTATAGAGATTGGTCATCAGCCTTCATGTAGTCATAAAGAAATAAAAATTATTCTGAAGCTAAATAATATGCAATGTAAAAAAATGTAATATTAATTGTGGGTTGCTATTCAATAAATAAAAGTAGTTCTATGCAGATTTGAGGAAAAAAACTCCAAATATTCATCAACTTTGATAACCCATGACATATTATATGCAATAATGAATCTCTCTTATGGAGTGAAAATAGTCAAGTTGATAAAAGATGATCCTACGTCATTTTCAAGTGAAGTAACCCAGGAATTGTAAGGATCAGTTAAAGAGGCACCAGTAAAACCAAAGGGAGGATGTTTGAAGGAAGTAGCAGTCATCCAAATGAAAATTATACTTCATGATGGGGTTTGTGGAAAGGAGGAATTTAAGAAAAAGAATGTTTGGGGATCCCTGGTTGGCTCAGTGGTTTGGCGCCTGCCTTTGGCCCAGGGCGCGACCCTGGAGACCCGGGATCGAATCCCACATCGGGCTCCCGGTGCATGGAGCCTGCTTCTCCCTCTGCCTATGTCTCTGCCTCTCTCTCTCTCTCTCTGTGACTATCATAAATAAATAAAATTAAAAAAAAAAAAGAAAGAAAAAGAATGTTTGAGGCACCTGGGTGGCTGCTAAGTTAAGTGTCAGAGTCTTGATTTCAGCTCAGGCCATGATCTCAGGGTCCTGAGATCAAGCCCTGTGTTGGACTCTGCACTGGGCATGGAGCCTGCTTAAGATTCTCTCTCTCTCTCCCTCTGCCCACCCCTCACCCCCACCACTCTCATTCTCCGTCTCTACAGAAAAAAAAAAAAAAAGGCTTGATTTCCAGTCTTCTCCCCAAATATAGTCAGTTAAGGAAGCATTTTCATGGACATTTTTTGAATATTAATATTTGTATTACAATTTTATTTTTAGTAGTCATTGGAAGAACAATGATAGTGAACATACATGTGAACATAAATGTGAAACATTTACCTTATTCATCTTACAAAAACTCAAATAGAAGGTAAATAATACATATATGCTGATAGTGTTCAATGTTTTGACCATGATGATCCCTTAAATATATACTTAAAGATACATATTCTTAAGGAGAAATACTCTTTAAATACAAGGAATATGGTTAAATTTTTATCTGCTATTTTGAAATTATATAAAAAACCATTTAGTGTATTTTCTTTCTGCACTTAGAAAACTCACAATTATAAGAACTTCAGCTGATATATGTGAAGTGAAAGTGTTGGTTTACGATGGATGTAGCCATTTATCCTAAACAAGTCATCAAATGAAATTTAATACATTTTTGAAGAAAACATATTGCAATAATTATTACTTTGGGGAGATTTATGAATAGAGTAGTGTATCTTGCCATGAATCCCTCCCTTTTTAGTGCTCTTTTAAAATGTGTTCCAAAATAATATCAAATGTAATTATGCCTATTCCTTTAAAACTCACAATAGTGAGATAGTCACTTAGTAGATGCTCTTGGGTTACTTCAGGTGAAAATGACAAAGGATCATCTTTGGTCATTTTGGTTTGATTATTTTAACTTCATAGGATTCATTACTGCACATAATATATCATGGGTTATCACATGTCAATATTCTCTAATCTTTGAGAAATTTTAAATTCATTTTCTCAACAGATTAAAGGGAATCAAACACATTTTTTTCCACTTGAGCATGAAGATATTCGTTTCTTTCTGGGTTCCATTAGCCATTTAACAGGTATTTTCCCCCAGGAAAATAAAATCAATAAATGTCTATAATTTATTATGAAGTACCATGGCCAGATAAAATATACTTGAAGCAAAAGCTGAAAAAAAAAGTCTTACTAAAGAACAAAAGTTGGTTTTATAAACACTTTCTAGAAATGGCTATTTTTCAAAAGGAAATAGACTTCTAACCAATCTTTGCTATCAAATCCAATGTTATTGCCTTGATGTCAGGGAATGTCAAAGAAATATTCATCAAAAAAAAAAGAACAAAATAGATAAAATAGAATAGATAATCTGAAACAAAGTAAACAAAAGGGGGGAAATTGAAATCATAAATCAGAGCAAGAAGAATGAAATAATTTGGAACTGACAATTGAGATATAAAACACTGAAAAAGGGAAGTAAGTTCATATATTTCCTGACATGGTACAAAGGGCAACATTCAGAATAGAAACAGGCACTATTTTGATCAATCATTTGACAATGAGTTTATAAACAAGAATAGCAGGATAGAAAGGAACCCAAAAAGGGCCTGATAGAATTTAGGATGGCTTTCAAGATAGACCCAAAACTTTACTACTTTCTCCTAATTTTGAGAGTATTAAGTACACATTTCCCCTAGAATTGCATTTTTAAGTACACATTTTCCCAAAATAAAAAAACTAGAATAAATTCTACACATAGTAACGGCTCAATAAATGTTTGATTAAAGAATGAATTTAGAAGATCATTATATTTTATACATATGTTCATTCAAACAAGTGCTTGAGATGTTTCCCTAACTTTCAACTCCATTTTGCTGATGCTGCAAGAATCTAAATGATTGTGATCTTGACACGTATCAATAGCTCCAAAAAGGGTTTTTCTTTTCTTTTTTTAATTTTTATTTATTTATGTATGATAGTCACAGAGAGAGAGAGGGAGAGACACAGGCAGTGGGAGAAGCAGGCTCCATGCACCGGGAGCCCGATGTGGGTTTGGATCCCGGGTCTCCAGGATCGTGCCCTGGGCCAAAGGCAGGCGCTAAACCGCTGCGCCACCCAGGGATCCCCCAAAAAGGGTTTTTCTATGTGGACTCAAGGAAGCACCATTTCACAATGTCTTTGATAAACTATACAAATAATGTCTAAGTCATCTTCATATCATAATATTTTTACAAAGCATTTTTTTTCTCTATAATTTTTAGAATGTAAGTTAATAATAGGAGGCTAAAAATCTTGAATGGCAATTTTTCTTTATATTAGGAAATATTACTGTTCAATAAACAATAAACAAACCAAATAACAAAGGTACCCAGGGATTCAGTTATATTAGTTTCTGTCCAAGTTTTACTGTTAATTTTTTGTATAATTACAGGTGACTCACTTAACCTCTCCCTATCCTTCATTTCCTCATCAGTAAAATTAAGATTAACAAAACTGTCTTAATTTGGGGTTACTTTGATAGTTATGATTGCCACATACTTTTTAAAGATGAAGGCTGAATGAACACCATGGTTTTTCAATTTTCAATTCCTTCTTAATTTAAATTAGGCTTAGTTTATCATATGAAAAGATAGGCGTGAATCCCAAGAGATTTGTATTAGGGGAAATATGTTTAGGAAAAGCAGCCATTTTTTACATGATTATATAGTATGGCCCACCAGTTATATACATGTAAAACTCCTGGAAATATTTCATCAATAAGCAAATAATTCCGGGTTGTGTCTTTGTGTTGCCTGCAGAATGAAGACTCTACAGAATTAAGCTTTATATCCACAGCAAAATCAGATGTCCCCAGGCCTTTTCCTTAATTATGGACTTGCCTTACCATGAAATTGAAGGCAAGAAAGGAAACAAAACTCGTATCCTGTTACTAACAACTGGTCTAATGGCCAACCCTCAGGCCATTTACCTCTAATCCCTTAGACTATAAGGGCTCCACTAACATATCAAAGAAGAACCCCATAGGCTTGTCTGAGGGTAAAGGGTGAAAAGATACAGGACGTCTGGTCCTGGGACAATGAAAAAGCATTAAAGAGAAGGATCAAATGTGTTTATACTCCCTTGAGTCAACCAGACTTTTAGCCCAGCCCAAGGTACCTTGTAAGAGAGTCCTTGGGAAAAGAGGCAAGAGGAAGGAAGGTATCCATAAATTGTGTCTTCAGGTATCTTCAAAATAAGAAGAGAAAAGAACATGGAAAAAAGGATAAGAAAAGAAATAGGGTATGGTGTCCACTAAATTTGAGGGGGAAAAAAATCTGAGTCAGTGTCATCAACCAGAAATCCTGTCCTAATCTGGGAGCCAACAGGATGATGAAAGAGACAACAGAAACAAATTTCCCACTGGAACTGAACACAGTGATCAGAAAACAAGTGGATTATGTCTTCAGTGTCAGAGGAAAAGATAAAAAATATGAGGTGTAAAACAATTGATTTAAAAAAAAATGTGTTGATTGCAAGGACACAGAAGACATTGGGGTTGCTCCCTTAAACAAGCAAGGGAAAATCTGAGTCTGTTATTTTCAGCTATTTTGCTTCTGACAACTAAACCAGAGTGATCAACTTTACTATTATTATTATGACTGAATTTTATGGGATGCTAGGAACAAGAACAAAAAAGCACTGAATTTTGTGGAAATATGACAAGGAAAGGGGACCAAAAAAAAAAAAACGGGAATGAACTTCTATATTAAGGTTTTGTTTAGAGCCATTTATTTACTTAACAGGTGGCATATAAAAACTATATTATACTACTGAAGCTCCATGACTTAAAACTGTAGGTTTTATAATAAATTTGGACACTTTTGTTTTCTATAAAGCATTTGCCTTGTCTGCTGAATCTGAAAGTAAAATGAATTTACTTAGTTGTGAGTTGATCTCACAAGTCTATTTAGTTACAACTTCTAGTTCTCCAAACTAATTATTATGAATCCTAAAAGCCAATTTTCACCATGCTTGATGATTTAACATGCTTTATGATTAATTTTTCTACTTAGGCAATTGCCTCATCTTTTGAGAAGAAACAATTTAGCGTTAAGCGACAGTGCTTTTTCTCATGTGGCTCTCTTTAATATCTGTGCCTGGATGACTCTTGCACTTCTTATCATTTCCACTACAGTAGTCAAATATCTGCAGAAATCTGGATTCTTTTATGAATTTAACAGGGACAGAGTTGGGAAAATGAATCAGTTTGACAAATGCATCTTTATTGGATTTTATGACTTATCCATAACTCTTCTAGAGACACTCTTCGGGAGATAGGAGAAATAAGCAGAGCATAAAAATATACCATTAAAATTCAAAATGTTGGATATAGAGTGAATATAAAACATCTAAGGGATTGTACAAGTTAGGGAGAAGAGTTAATAAAAATGAAAAAGATGAACAAAGTCCTTGGAGTCAGTTAATAATAGTAAAACAATTCAACACGAGGACAACAGGGTATGGATATACATGTTTATGATGAAATTATCTTTCAAGATGCCAAATTTAAATTAAATGAAACCAGCAAAAGATTGCTTCTTATATCCTCAAACTCAAGATTGATGGAGAAAGATAGTGAAAGGATTGATAGAAGCATATGTAGCATTTGTAGAAGCATACGCTACTGCAAAAATTAATGGGGAAACAATGAAACTAAACGTTAGAGCTCTGCAGAGATGGAGAAGCTTCCAGACTCAGGGAAAATCACTCCTACCCTGATAATCAATAATGACAGTATTGTTTTCCATATGGAAAGAAAACCTGTGGTTTTAGTCATAGACTTATCATTGAAGTAAAGGCAACCAAAACAAACAAAAACCCCCAAAACCTGTCCTTTCATAATGATGAAATGAGTTGGTTAAATGTCTAAGGACCCTCCTGAAGATTTCCCACATGAGAAGAACCCTCTTCCTTTCTGAAATTTGTCCCACAGACGTCCGCTTGGATCTATGTTTTGTGTAACTGCTCTAGGTTTTCTTATGCTCATACTAAGGCAGCGCGAAGAATTCCTGACTAGAATTTTTAAAACTCCTTTTCCTTATTGAATTTATTTTTTTCTTTGTGAAAGTTAGTTCTGGGGGCACCTGGGTGGTTCAGTGTTGTCTAGTGTTTGAGCATCTGCCTTTGGCTCAGGGCGTGATCCTGGGGTCCTGGGATCGAGTCCTGCATCGGGTTCCTCACAGGGAGCCTGCTTCTCCCTCTGCCTGTGTCTCTGCCTCTCTGTGTGTCTCATGAATAAATAAATAAAATCTTTAGAAAAAAATTTTCAGTTAGTTTTGTACTGTTTGTATCTAATTACATTTCCAATTTTAAGCCTTTCTGATGGACGCAACAGACAAATCTGTAGTTAAATGTATATTTGTTATAAAATAAACCCGTTTTCTTTCTTTAAGTCACATTCAATGAACAAATACTTCAACAATACTCTAAAAGCATAGTTGCTTTTCAGTTATATCGGCAATATTAATAATTTTCAAACTAATTTGAGTTTAAGTTTTCTTTTATGCCCACCCACCAATTGTCAGGGGAAAAATATATGTAACATAGCAAGAGGGAAATTAGCCTATTATTTGCAAACCAAGGAGTGTTGCATGCTAGTACTTGTGGAAAAGAAGAAAGAAGTCTGTTGTGCTCCTTCATGTGTGAATGCCTTCACTCCACAACAGCAAATGCACCCTCCAGAAGAAGGACTTCCGTTTATGGCTCTAATCAATTTTGTCCTTATGTTCTCTTCCTCCCAGCAACAGCTACTCCTTCTGACAGTCTCAGGACCACTGGATAACTTAGCACTCTCCTTTCTCCAACAGGATTTTCTTTTACAACCAGAAGAAAAACAGCCCCTTTTAGTGGAAGACTCTGCTTTTCAGTGAGCTTTGAAATCATCCTTGTTAGGATTTTTACAGTTATTTGCACAGAAAACCCTTTCTTCATCCCCAAATCTCCATAACACTAGCCCCCTATGCCTGTGGTTTTGCCTTGTTTAATCTAACAAGAGACTTGTTTTTCATGTTAACACACCTTTCTCTATTTGTAAATAACCCTGTGCAGGGCACCCGTCCCCCCTCTAGCATGATTTTATTCTACTTGCTGGGAAATTGATTCTTCTCTGGAGAAGAAGAATACTCCTATGAAAAGCAGTTAGCAATCTTTTAGATTTCGTTCCTGAGGTTCCAGAAAGCAAGCCAGTTTACCGAGAGCTAATTTGCCAAAAGTCAATTCACCCAGTATGTACTAAATGCCCAATTTATGGAACTTCCTCTTGACAGTCTCCCACAGATGAGGGATCCCCCTTTCGTAGCCTCAGCTCTCACAGTGTGGTAGAGAAGTAAATGCAATAAACCTTAAAAGACTCTTAGCAAAATAAAATGGGAGCCAGATAACTAAACTTTATAGAGATCTTCAAAAGTTTCAGAAATCAAAAAAAAATATATGCATTGCTCTAAATGTTATAAATGTTTAAAGAAACGTGCAAATGTATCTAATAGGTCATTCAGAAATTATCCCAATTGATAAACTTGATTTTGGTGAGTTGAATTTAGGCAAATAGATTTATATTTGAAGTTTCAAGGTTTTGGGTGTGGGGGGGTATATATTATCAATCTATAATTTTGAGGTTATCTATGTGAGAAGCTAAAGTGAAGACGAGGTCATAGGGTTCTTACCCAGAATACATGCGTACACCACTCCAGGTATCTCCTAATATCAAAATCAGAGCCTCTCATTTCCCCCAGGGTGGAGAAGGAAGGGAAACAGGAGAGCATAGGGTACTTCCTTGCCCTTCCTCTGTACCTTGGGGACCACACAAGCTCCTTTCCTTGCTGTAGGAAGACTGTGTTCATGAGAACACTCATCTAGCATCCACTGCTCAAACAACTTTCCCAGTGCAAGAAGCACACAACTAGCTCAGCTCTGGGGACAAGGCTGCTTCAGGTGAGCAGAGTCCACTGGAAGCCCCCTCCCCCTGGGAGGCCAACTGTCCAGCTGAGTCCCTGGCCTACTCTGCTGGGTCTTTACTCCAAAGGATCAAGTTTGTTCCCTTGCTGGCTTTCTCTCTATTCTCCTTCCACTTCTCTAGTATCTAAATCTTAGTTCATTGCACCTTCAGATGGTGCAGTCATGTGACCAAATGCCTAGTATATCTAACTACTCATCCTACCAACCAGCGACCCTCTGTACCCTGCGCACACCAGGGCCACCCATCATGAGTCCTTAGGTTTATTCATCCATTCATTTTTACACTTTGAAGGACAAGCTTACTGTCCATCAGTTGTTACTGAAAGAGGCAATGAATTTCCAAGGCCACAGGCCTCCGCTCTAAGAGCCTGGCTGCTAGAATTTGGCTGCTTTGTATAACATTTGTTTTGGGGACGATAGACATAATCCTCCTACTTCTAGGACAAATATATCTTTTTGGTACTCAATTAAGGTGTGATAGTACTTCCTAGAAAGATGAAAGCCAGGGTATCTCTCATCCAACCAAAAATAAATGAGCAAAATCAGCCCTCTAATACCAAAATGTCAAAATATTAGCACGAGAGAATTACCATATAGCATTAGGCTAAAAAACAGAGGCAAATACTAACCAAAAAAAAAAAAAAAAAAAAAAGATCTTTTTGGTTTGCATATGGCTTGCCATCTTCTTTAGTAATTGTTTTGGTTTGAATCTTTGCTTTTTCTTCTCCTCCTTCTTCTTCTCCTTCTTCTTCTTCTTCTTCTTCTTCTTCTTCTTCTTCTTCTTCTTCTTCTTCTTCTTCTTCTTCTTCTTCTTTCTCCATCTCTTATTTTCTGACCCAAATCATACCACTCTCTCCCTTATACTTATTTCCTGAGTAACAGGAAAAATAACAACAGGAATAGTAATATATGAGCCTAATGAATATCAGGCCATAATCTTCACTAGAGCCCTCTGAGATAGATGTTGTAGTTTTATTTGCTGATAAGCAAACAACAGCACAGGAAGGATGTGTAACTTGCCTTTGGTCACACAGCAACTAAGACCAAAGTCAATGTTGGAAACTAGATGTATGTGAGCCAAAAGCCTGTGGTCTAAACTTGGTTTTTACCATCTCTCAAGACTATAAACTTGAGATCTTTTACCAACTTCCATAACACTGGAAGTAAATATATTTAAGGTAAAGTTTTTCAAGAATCATCTTTGTCAGATATGCTTTCTGTTTGCTCTATTACAGGTATGCTGCTCCAGCGAATGCACAATATCCCCCAGTGTAGTCCAATATAAGCCTATCCTATTTTTGAAATTGCATCTGAGCAGTGGATGTTTTTAGAGATAGTTTGTAATCAGCCAATGCTGGTGGCTCTGCTGGTTATGAGTGGTCCACTCTGACACCAAGAAAATGCACTCCAATTCCTTTGTTGCTGCAGAGCAGTAGCTTGGTGTAGAGCATCAACTCCATGTAGAGCATCAGTCAGAAAGGAAGAAGCAGCTATGTGACTTCCATGTCCATCCAGCAATCTCAAAGACAAGCACATGTTGAAAACACTATTTTCTGATCAACTTTCTGAAGCAGTCATAATAAGGCTTCTACTTAGAGTTTTTATTTCCCCTGGTTTGTTTAAGTGTTTCATAGCTTGGAGATGGTCACATCCCTCCCAATAAGAGAATCTGAAAGAACCAGGAGAGTCAGTAAGCGTGAAGTGGTTATGTAATTTCAATCTTTGAGGTTTCTGTTTCAGATTATTTGTGAGTGAAGGTTTGGTCCTTTTCTGAGCAACTGAGGCAGAAAATCAACATTCACTGTGTCTTCTCTCTCAAAAACTATTGTTTAAATAGTATTAGAATATGGTGCAAACATATCTACTCTTTCTTCAGGTTTGTTGGACCTGGGATTCTTCTTAGGTCATGGGGTTAAATATATGCATGGACTATAACTGATAAACTACACAAGTGTTATCAGAGTAAAATACTGGTATTTTCCACAACCAGCAATCAACTGTTATCAACAACGTCACATCAGCAGAAAAAACTTCTATCAAGATAGGCACAGTCATCTGGCAAAATGCCTAAGATAGCAGAGGAGGAAATAGAAGACGTGCAAATGAAGGGACCTGTTAACAGACAGGTTCTGGATGCAAGTGCCAGAGTAAGCATGAATGCAAGAAGAAGAAGAGATAAGAAAGAAAAAGAGGATTAAGGAGAATGGAGAAGGGTCTGCATGAGGAAAATGAGTGCAGACTCTGGGAGAAAATATTAGAGACGTGATAAAACCAGCCCCTTCTGTAAATTCATGGTCCCCATCATCTCCTTTGTTAGCCTGGGAACACGCCCTCCTCATCGTAGAGGCTGGAGTGAATATCCCTCCGTTGTGAGGTGTCTTGTAGCCCACGACCCCTTCATCCCTCTCACGTGTGAACCCTGTAAAAAGGATCCTGGTCCACTTTCCTATTCCCAGCCCTTCCCTCTTGCTGCTCCGTGGTGCTGCCATGTGCTCACCTGCATCACCACCACCCCACGGTCTTCTCTACCCATCCCTATGATCTCTCAGTTACTGCCTTACTCTCGTCCTGCAGAATTTCACACTGTTGGCTCCTCACTTCCTTTTCAAAACTGCTCATTCTTGATTTCCTCTTCTCTCCATTGTCTTCTGATGATCTGATGGCTCAGTTTGTTCTTCAAGTCTTCCTGCCTCACCCCTTACATATTGTTTCTGACAATTCCACCTTCGACCTGTGTTATTTCCCGTTAGCTTGAGGCGTGGGGATCACCCGACCTTTAACTCTCACTATATTTCCGATGAATTCCAATCAGTGACCGTAGCCCAACCATGCTAGCTCCAGGTTGAACTGCGTATGGTACACATCTACCAGTGGAATTGGCATAGGAAGCCAATTCCTTTGCCAGGTTCCTTCCTATTCTCTATGTAGGAGAGAAAGGAAGGATCAAGTGTCCTCAATCATCTGATTCACCAACATCAATGATTTCATGCCAACCAGAATTCAATTTCCTCTATCCCATCTGCAAGTGACCTAGAAAAGTTGCTTAACCCTCCTTGCTGTAAGTTTCCTACCTCCAGTGATTGCAGTAAGAACTAATGAGGAAATGCTTGTAAAGGTAAATAGCTCATTACTTGACACATAGAAAACACTCATCGTAATTATTAGTCATTCGTGTTTTAGAAATCGGGATGGGGAGGAGGAAGAGGAAAAGAAGCAAGGATACTATGGAAGTCTAATTTAAGTAAATCCATTATAATGCAGGTTTCATTTTGGGGATCCAAACACCATAAATCTGTAACCCATGAGTGAAAACCACTCAGGTAACATTATGATGGTCTCGTATCCAGTTCTGAGCTCCAGCATCTACATATCTCATGAGCACTCACACTAAGTTCCATCTGCAGGAAAGATAAAATTGGCCAAGCCAGGAGAATGTTTAGGACTCTCCAGTGTCCAAGACTCTGCATCCAAGTGATTAAGTTCCTCATGAAAGCCTTGATCCCCTTTCCTACTATTAGTGAAGCTCCACTTTCTATCCCACTGCGAAGTTCTCCCTTCCAAGAAGCTGAAGCTGATTGAAGTCAAAAGGACTTGGGTATAAGTGAACAGACAGCAGCTCTTTGCTCCCACTTTCTACCTTCTCTCCACCCAAGGGCTTTCTTCTCTCCTTTCCTTTGAAGACAGAGGTGCTGTACACTGATGAGGCAAGCCTTCAACCAACATCTGTGATGAAATTTGGAGAACTCATTTGGATTTCAAATACACTGTCTGCATTATCAGCCATTAGGTAATCTGCCAAAAATAATAAGAGATTCCTTTCCACAGAAAGAAGGCGCTAATGATTATCTTCAGATTTCTACCACTTGCTTTACTGGGATGTAGCTTGTCTCTTTTTGCTACTCCAATTTCATTTTCATGAACTCTGCTTTTTGAAGTTTTTGTCAAATAGTAAAAGATTCAAATAGAATACCATTGAAGAGAGCAGAGAACAGCAAAATAGAGTCATCACCAGCTCCTGATACATTAATTCAGGCTTCTGTCTTTGTGTTATATCCTCACCATCTTTCAGGAAGTAGAGAAAAGCACCTATACTCACACTTCCCAAGATTATGTCAGAGATAATGATCACTTGGATGATTTTCTCCTCATCTGAAGGGAAAGCTTCAGAAGTGTTCTATATTGCTACAAAACAATCAATATTGGGCAAAACTGAACTATTTGAAATAGCCAAAAAGAAGTAAGGAGTCAATTATTATTTTTTATAAAGATTTTATTTATTTATTCATGAAAGACACACAGAGAGAAAGGCAGAGACATAGGCAGAAGGAGAAGCAGGCTCCATGCAGGGAGTCCAATGTGGGACTTGATCCAGGACTCCAGGATCACGCCCTGAGCTGAAGGCAGACGCTTAACCGCTGAGCCACCCAGGCATCCCAGTAATGAGTAAATTAAACTGCATTTGGTCCCCATGAGTAGAGAGATGAACATGTTGCTTGTTTGAAAAGGGATGAGCAAGCAGAACAATGGGCAGGCACCAATACTGTGCTGCATTTGTCAAAGGCATGGGCTTTTGCAAACACTCAAACTGTGACCCAAATATGAAATGTGTAGTTTGATTGAAGAGTGGATCCTGTGAATGTTTTCTTTAGTGATAACTGGTCTATTCTCTTCTTTTTCTCTAATCTTAAAGGAAGGAGGGTTAGGATGCTTTTCCCGAACAGAACCAGTTGTGGCTTGATCTATCATCCCATATAACCCAGCCATGGGGAATCCATCTTACTTGATTAATGAGAATAATAATATGCCACTCTCCTGGAGAAAATAAATGAAATTGGATAATGACCTATCATATGATGGTATTCTGCATAGAGTCCTGCTAAAGTAGTCATTGGAATAACACCTGATAATTAAAATGTGTCTCTAGCTTAAAGAGCATAATAGTAATTGTTTCTGCCCTTTACTTTCCTTCAAAGTTCAACTTTATTTTTTAATTTATTTTTATTTTTTTATTTTTCAAAGTTCAACTTTAATTTCACCTCCTCCGTGAAGCATTCTGTGATTTTCCTAATATTGACTGTGAATTTTTCTTCCTGTAAAGATCACACGATATTAATGACACCATTGATATGATTGTTGTTCATCCATTTATCAGCGGATGGACAGGAGGGTTGTGTTCACTCTTTGGCTACTATGAACCTTCATGTGCAAGTTTTTACATAGATGTATGTCTTCCCTCCTCTTGGGTGTGTGCTTAGGAGTGGAAGTGCAAGTGTGGTAGACAGAAACAGAGATCCTCAGATATGTTCACAGCCTAATTCCCTAATCTGTGATTACATTCAGGTAAATGGGAAGGGTTGCCCATGAAAGTAAGATTGCTAATAAATTGATCTGAAGATAGATTATCCTAGATTACCCGTGAGCCCAATCTAATCACATGTCCATAAAAGTGGAGGAAAGAGACAGAAGAGGCTGAAATAACCTATTATGAAAAGAATTCAACCTAGCACAGCTTACTCTAAAAATGGGGACGTGGGGAGGACGGGCAGGAGCTTAGGAATGCAGACAGCTTCTAGAAGAGGAAAAGCCGAAGGAAGTGGTTCACCCCTGGAGCTCCTATAGAAGACATGCAGAACGTGAGTTGTGTGAGAATTCAGAGCAGTAGGATAATAGTGTATGTACTTGATAAACCACCACGTTTGTGGTGATTTTTTTGCAGGGGCAATGGGGAATAAGACACAGGTAATATAACACCTGTAAGCATAACTGCAAAGGAATTGCTAAACTTTTTTCAAAGCAGCTGCGCCATTTTGCATTCCCACCGACAGACAAGAGTTACATTTCTTCTTACATTTCTTCACCTCTTCACCAAAGCTCATTATTGCTGGTCTTTTTGAAGATAGCTGTCCTCATGGGTATAAAGTGCTATGTTGTCATTTTGATTTTTTTTTTCACATTTCTTTAGCAGGGGGAGGGAGTTTGTACTTTTTTCCTCTTAAACACCAGCACCAAGTATTTTTCTAGGAAATAAAAAAAAATGTACTTTCAAAGATAAATAACAATTTAAAAAGTAAAAGTAAGCTTTTATAAAAATATGGAAAAATATCTAAACAATTTGCAAAATTTGTCACTATCAAGAGTGGACTTTATTGAACACTGTTTCCTGCAGGAAATCTCTCTGTGAGAGATTCACTGTCTTACTGGCCCCATCTCTTTAAATCTCCTGGATTCATACTCTCTTATGTAATGTTTCAGTTTCTCTCAATAAAGAGGGGTGCCTATTTTCCCAATCCTTGTTTCCTCGTGACTTGCCAACACAATGTGGCAGAGGAGGCAGCGTGTCCTTCCCAACCCTAGGACTCAGGAGGCTTTGTGCGGTGCTGTGTGTTTCTGTCCCTCAGCCATTGCTAGGAGGATGAGAAACATGTGGAGTATAACCAAGGGTATTTAGGCATGTGCTTCAAAACTTCCTGAGGTTTTTAAAGCACATTTTCCAGATTTAAATTGTCAGTGAAGTCTTTGACTAACCAGGCTTGTTTATTCGGTATGTTAAGTTACTCGGGAAGCCCAATAAGGATAGACCTTATTAATAGACCTTAATAAGTCAAACCAATAAGGATAGACCTCAGGTTATGTTTGGGTAAATGCTCTAATTATCCCAGAGATATGACATGCAATTCCTAAAGTTTTAATATGTTCTGGTGAAAGATCATCTCTTAACATTCCAATTATTAAAATGTTACATGTCACAGAAATACCGGGATTTCCTTGCCAACTATATATGAGCTCTCATCAGATCTTTAACCATGTCCATTTCAGAGTTTTTGTCATTTGTAATTGTACTTATTCTCTTGCAAAATGTGCTTCATCTTCAAGGGGATTTATAAAAAGGACTTTTAGGACAAATACAGGTTTTTAGTATCATTAAAATCATAAAGCTAAAATGGGTAAGAATTTCCAGAACTAACTAAACTGAGGAAGATTATAGTTTGTGACTCTTGTTTGAAACATTACTGATTCTCTAATCTTTGCTCTTCCAGAATCTCTAATCTTTGCTCTTCCAGAATCTTGCTCTTAAGATATCTATGACTTACAGAAATGTGATAGAATATTCATTTTTGAACAAATTGAAGCATTTAACTTTTCTCCCTACCTGAACTCTCTGAAATTCAAGAAGTCTCTGAATATTCCTTCTTCCATAGCAACCATGTCGTTTGCATAGTTCTCCTTGTAACAGGACACCCTTGGAAACATTGGTTATTATACCAAGGCTTTGACTGGAATGTCATATTTGAGAGAGAGAAGCATAGACTCAGATATGATCAGACAGCTTTAAGGAACTGAGGTTGACTTTGACACCTGGAGCCATAAGTCCCCTTGGAAATATTGGCCTGATACCTGGTTACAGAGATCCCAGCGGCAGGTGAGTAACGACTCTTATTCCTGGCAGGTACAGGGACCTCAGGATGCTTTGGGTACCTCGTGAAGAGGAATTCCCCCAAATCTACAGGTATTGCAGGCACATCTGATGGCAAGTACTGGGCTTGGCTTCTGGCCTGGAGAGGATACTGAGAGTTCAATCTAGATTCCTTATAAAAGATTCCAGCCAAGCAGATTCTGAATCTACATGATCAAACGTTATTCTTGCTGAGCTTATAAAAATAATTAGAACAAGTTTGTTAAAATTGGACTTGTTTCACAAACAAATTAGTCTTGATTTGGCTATCTCTGGAAATGAAAGTGATTATAGAGAAAAATTGTTTCAGTAGCACATCTTTGTAAATATTAAATTTTTTCTTAAATATCTGGCTATGGCTCTCCAACTAAGGTTTCCAGTCTTCTCCCATCTCTTGAGTTAAAGTCACTAAAAACTAAAACGTCTTTTTCCTAAAAGCTCTAAAAACAAATGATGGAAAACTTGTAAAATTTCAGAGAAATTGCCACAATAGCTCATGTATGGATAATCTTCTTGCTTGTTATTCAGTGGGGATAATAACAGGACCCCAGTGGCATATGATTATTTGAACTGAAAAATAGGATTCTCCAACAATTGTATAACTCAACCATCACCTTGACCAGTTCTATGTAGCTGGGATAACAAAATCGCTCCTTAAAAGCCAGAGTGTACCCCCGCCCCGTGGGGCTAACCACGGACTTGTGGAGATGTTGGATGATCCCACTTTCCTTATGATTGCATTGGATGATGCACTTGGGGATGTCCTCATCTCCTGAGACAAGTCTTCTTCCATTTGCCAGAGATTTCTTGTAATTAGGATATTGTTAACGCTGGACCTCAAACAAAGGGGGCTTCTGGATGGTTTTATTCCTTAGTCATATTTATCCTGAAGCAACCTCTATTGATATAAAATTGCAAATGGAAGCTTTAGCCAAGTGTACAACAGCCACCTTTAACCAGACCCAACTCGTGGTCACCCACACATTCAAAGGGTGGCCATCCAAAACCAAATTGCGTTTGATATTTCACCGCAGTTCAAGGAGGCCCAGAATTAAATGACTGGCTCCTGACAGGACCCAGTGGCTCTGTTCCTCTAACTTGTGGCCACAGCTTCCTCCAGGCTGGTAGGCCACTGGATTCTGTGTTTCGCCTGGATGCACAGATATATTATTAAAACCATTACCAACCCAGCCAACCTTCCAAATTTAAAACAACGGTGGTGACCCTCTGTATTTCATTGATTTGACCGCCTAGCATCCATCTTTGTTCCCTCTTTGGGACTGGATGATGTTGTTTGGAACATGGAAACTCTTGATAAGTACACAGTTGAAGCCCTCAATGACGCTAGGAATAGTATTTCCCTATTAAAGACTAAAATAACGCAAATACATAAAAATACATAGATTGGCATGAGATGCTCTAACTGCTATACGCAGTGAAACGCATGCTAACATAACAACAGGATGCTATGTGGATGTTCCAGATTACCGCAGAAATATTTCTGGATTTCTAACTGACGTGGATACTCAAGATGGTGCTTTAAGCAATCCCTCTCTTTCCTTTTGTGACTGGTTAAAACTCCTGGACTTCAGGAAAGTTGTGGTCAACTATCAAAGGTCTTATGCAGGCTTCTCTTTCTCATAATATTATTAATCTAATTTTGTTGTCATTTCCATTGTCTCCCTGCCTGGTGCCAAGACTTTCCCAGACATGACTTCCAACTACTCAGGGAGGCTCATGTGTGTTTTCCATGTGGGATCCAACTGCCTCTCTCATTCCCAACTCCCCGATATGGTTCCTGACTGACACACAGTGACGCACAGGCAGGGACCTCTCTGCCCCTGTTCAGCAGGAAGAAGGTACAGAAGATGAGAACTCCCGCCTTCAACAACTTTAATGATTTAAGGGTCAGAATTTTTCAGGGGGAAATGATGAGGGAGCAGAAGGCCTCTGAGGACCAAGCCCAGGCTGACATTCCACAAACTCCCACTCCCAGGTGGGATGCCTGTGATGTTCCCCAGCGCCCCCTCCCCTCCCCCCGCTGGCTGCCCTAAAGCCAAGGGAAGGGACAACAAACACTTGTGTGAATCTTGACAGATTGTCTTCATTCAGCCAGCCTTCCCTTCCCCCAAGCTCGGTGGGGGTCTGAGACCACAAGGGCTCCTCAGATGTTTTCTGAGCTTGCCTTGTACTTTTTCTACATGTGCCTGCAGGCTTCTAAATTCCTCAGCACATAGAAGTGCTTTGAAATTCCCTAATGTCTCCAGGAAATCCTCCCAGGCTCTTCTTCTCTGGCTTTAGGATGGGCTGGGAAACATCTCAAGGACAGCCCCAAGCAGTTGCAAGTTGTCCCCTCCACTTCCAAAGCTCCCAGCAGCACCTGCACTTTTCCAGCCCGGATGAGGTCTGAGTTAGTGAAACAGAAACAGGTGCCTGTGTGGGAACTTCCGGTGAGAGCAAACAAGGCCACCGTGTGTGCACAAGGCAGGCTCTGCTCCTAGAACCAGGGCCAGCGTTCCCATTGGGCTCTCCATCCAGCTGGGGGGACAGGCTGGGGGCACATGGAAACATCACGGAACTTTTCTACCAGCTCGAAGTTGCCTTTTTCTGAATCCAGCAGTAATTAGCTTGGTTGCCGTAAACTTTGTCTCCTAGACTTTTGACAAAGTTGGCTATGACAGTTTCTGGATACTTTTCAACGTTTTTGTATTTTTTGTATTGGTTTAAGGGAAGTAGGAGCTGCCTTTTCTGTCATTTTTCTGATGTCACTGACATCTTTTTTTTTTTTTTTTGAAAGGCAAAATTTTATGCCCAAATCATTTATTATTGTATGGTAAAAAAAAAAAAAAAATCTGTGAAGTCATCTGTTTCCAGGGATATTAAAATGGAAATACACATTTTCCACCCTGTTCAGGGCCATAAAAATAAAAGATAATAGTTACCAATCGTGCCCAAGTAACCTCAGAATTTTGCAATATTGACAGCCTTTAAAAATTCAGACTCTTTCTATTACCCTTGTATGTCATGTTAGCCTTAAGAAGGGAATCATTTATCACAAGTATCTTATCATAAAAATCAAGACAGAAGTATGAAATAGTAACAAATATGTGATGACAAACATGTTCGAGTATGAACTGGCACGTGGGCACATGTACCCTGTTTATACCCAAGGTCAACCCTTGTGGCGAGGAGCAAACACCCAGCACGTGCACACCTGCCTTCAGGAAACTGTCTTCACTGGGTATATACAGAGTATGATGTGAGTTATGCTCAGCACTAACTGGGAAGATAGGATTTTGATCCCCTCGTTAATACATTTGAGAACAACATGGCTTTTGAATTACCAGCATTCTCTCATCATGGGCCCAAGGTTTGGATCTGCTAATGGATATTGGAGAATATTTCATCTTGGTCTGGCCACTCTCCTCCCTTTCTGAGAGAGGGGACGAGGAGGCCCGGACAGGTAGCCTGGAAATCGATGGTGATGGTTTGGGCAGGAAGAGCTGCACCCTGCCCTCTCTCGGGGCGTCCCAGGCAGGGGTGCTGGCCAGGCCCAGGGGGGCCTCAAGAGCTGCCCTGGCCTCTGCACGTGCTGTGACATCAGAGAGGTGAGACTGGCCCAGGCGACACACGACGTTCCCGTTTGTCTTCATGAGGCAATAGCTTATAGTTTTTACACCTCCAAGAAAGCTGGAGGTGTTGGCCAAGAAGGAGCAAGAGGGTGGGAGAAAGAGAGAAGATGTGTGGCATTGTCTTGGGTCATGACAGGAGGGACTGTGGAGGAGTGACTGTGAGGACCAGGCCGGAGACTGTGGAGCTTGGGCACGCACTACCTCGGGCAGACGCCCACAGATGGTCAGGTGAGCCCACCTGACAGCCCAGCCACAGTGAGTGACAATGATGGGACAGTCAGTGACGGGTTTACATGTCACTAAACAAAATCCAGCACATACATCAAAGATACTGTCTGGCCTTGGCAGAAGAGGCACTTCGCAACAATTGACAGAAAAAGAATATTTCTTTTGCACACCTGGGTACACGCTTTATAAAAGTAAAACATTCTGGACTAGAAGAAATCTTAAAGCTTGGATTTAGCCCATAAAGGAGCCCAAGCCTGGTGAGGTCAGGAGACTTCACAGACCTCCTCAGGGAGTTAGCGACCCCGGGGCCTAGTGTCCTGTCCCCACTTCACACTGTCCTCTGTCCTCTGCAAGCTGCACCACAATCATCTGTTCACAGAGAGGCCTGGCAGCAGCTGTGAAGACACTACCCCAGCTCACCAGCTTTCTCCTCACTTCCAGACTGTTCAGAACGTGCCATCTGGGTATTAGAAGCCATGTCTAGTTCCAGGCTTGCCAGAGGCAAGGAAGAGGACACATTGGTATCATCATGACTCAAAACAAGCAGTTAAGACCACTTTTGAATATTTTATCATCAACCTGTCTAATGGATACTTTTAAATTGGGTAGAAAGTCAATCTAGAATAACTGTGACTTAAATCTGAAATGACAAATGTACTTGGCAAAAATGCAAATTGCAACTAGAAAGCAATCAGACCAGATATTTTTCTAGACACTTGTTAAAAAAAATATTTTTTATATAAATGCTTTCATACATGCCATTTCAAAGTTTTATTATTAGACTGTTTCTTGCAGGTAAGAGTGAATAAAACCCTTTCCTGTCCTTCTGATTATTTGTTACAATTGTGTAACTTTGTACAGAATTGTACAATTCTGCATAAGCAGAAGTATGAGCATGTGCAAAATCTTATAAATTTTGTGCATTTTTTTGTATTTTATATCATACTAATTTTGATAATTTTTCTGATCTAATAACCTTCATTTCCTAACTTCAAGTCTGACTTTTTTCCTACTTTTAAGCTTTACGTGTTTCACATGTGGCTCCTTCTAAGCCATTCTTTCCTAAAATTGATAAATGGATATTTTATCTTATGTAGTCAATAATACTTAATTTAGTTTTCTTTTGGCATATTTCTAGAAGTCGCCTATTCATTCTACTAACCACAGGAACCATAAGTAACAGTGAATAAAAATCAGCTCATGCAAATAATTTTTATACCCATCAGGACATTTGATACTCAAAACAATCTAGTAAGGTGGAAATCATTGAAAAAATAAGAATAACAGTAGTTAACATCAGAGTATTATTGACAGGTGAGTTTATTTATCATTCTCAATTAAAGATGATTAAAAAAATTGGGGGGACTTTAAATTGCCAAGGTCAGATAGCTGATATCCCATACATATTTCAACTCAAGTGTTAACAGAGAATATTATTTTAGAATAAACGCATCTTCAACATAAACTTAAGAAAAATACTTAATGAATATAAAGTGATAATGAAAAAATTCAAGGTGACATTCTTCAATCATGAGTAGAGGGAAAAAACCTGAGTTAGCAGTATTGCCCAGAAGATGTGCGTCCACTTCTCTGATCATGCCAAGAGGCCACCACAGGCTTTGAGAGTGATGTGGTGGTAGGAGATGCTCACGAGGAAAATGAAGTCATAAAGCCTGTCCTGGGAGTACTGTTCTGAAAAAGGCAGCTATGTGCTTAGATAGACAGCTGCGAGGGCCCAGTGGTTAGATTCGAGGATATTTAACCTCTCTACATCTGAACTTTGAAAGAAGCGTGTATTGGGATCCTGCTTTGGGGTAAGATGCAGCAGGGTGCAGTATCCCAAAGTTGCCCTGCAGAACACAAATGCACAACAAAAATAAATCTTATTTTAACGACACTGGAGAGCTGTAAATGCAGCAAGGATCCAATGCACTAAATTCAGGAAAGGAAAGAGCCCTTCCAGGCACTTCCTGTCACTTTCCCTCCTTTATTTTTATTCATAAGATTTATCACTGCCCACATTACACAGGGCAGACACTTACTTGAAACCCTTACAGCCAAATATCTTTGAGAATTCAGGCGTTTTCTACCTTAGAAAAGCAATACAGTGCATATATTCTACTTTTATTGTGTGCCCCACAGGACCAGGGGCAGCAACCCCAGATCAAGCGCATTAATATTTCTGTAACTAAGATATGACTATTCACTGTAATTGTGAGGAATAAAGATTATAGATGGCCTTTTGTTGACTTAGGCCAGGAGAAGCCAGATGAATTATGCAGAAGTTTTGGTCTTCTGGGGTTTTTTATTTCAGAATTGTGCCATAGAGAGCATGGAGCATGATATTTTTATCGTTGTCATTAAATGTCCATCTGTCCCACTAAATAAATGCATGTCCTGTGGGGACAGGGACCTTTCGAATGTGAACTGTGTAGCCCAGATTCTATGACAGCCCATGACTCGTGAGAAGCTCTTAGTACATGAATAGATGACACTTTGCAAAAGGGACGCCCAGGAAACTAACAAAAAATGGAGCTGCTTTGTCAACCACAAAACAAATCTGAGTGCTTTTCATTTCTTCATCAGTATTGAGTCATGAGTAACAAGACTTTTCAGCTCAGCAGATTTGGGTATCTTGAAAAGTTACAGTCCTCGTTTATATTGAGACATGAACAACTCAAATGCTTGATGTAGATGGAGCCTGGAGAATCATGGCAAAATAACGTCTCTAACATTTCCTGCTAAAAAGAGGGAAGTAATTTCCTTGTGAAGATGATCTCTATAAGAGCTCTTCACTTAAAATGCACCAATTCTTCCTGAAGAATGGTGGTTTATAAACAGGATTCTATCAACTGTTTATGTAGTAAAATTACAAGGAATAGGGGTCATCCCAAAACAGAAATATGTACTAACAGCACATTCAGCAAGAGAAAATTGGATGAATATAAGATTCACATTGTATCCATTAAAAGACATTTCTTAATACAAAATATCTCAGCTTTTCATTCTATTGCAATCTTCCTGTTAAATTAGATCCTGAGAGGTCACAGAACTTATGCCTAAATCACACGGCACTGGAAAGTGGAAAAGCTATAGGAGTCAATTTTTTAAATAAACATAAATGAGCAAAATTTATAAAAATGCACCAATCAACGAGTCTTCATTTTACCTTCTGGGAGTGTATAAAGTCTGTTGCCAAGATACACAGATGAAGATAATGCCCGTGATGTTGTCCCCGAGTTTGCAGCACATGTTTTTCTCTTCTTAAGCAGGCAAAAATGATACAAGAACGTCAACTGCCACAAAAGCACATTTTTCTGGTAATAAGAACTGAGACAGGAAGAGAGCCAGTCTGAGCTGGTAAAGAAGTTGGGGCTTGAACAGAACTGTCACTGCTGCTCAGGGCTTGGTCAGTGGGAGCCATAGAAGGAAGTCTCCTGAGGAAGAGAAAGCATGTGCAGATGTACCACCAGCAAGCCCAGCATGACAGAAGGCAGAGGCCTAAGCCAAAAACAGCACTCAGCTCTGGTTTCTGGTGTGTCCACCTAGGGAAGGACAATACCAGAGGTTAAGCATTTACATCTCCCAGACCTTTCCCAGGTTTTGTCACAGTGCTTTGCATGTACTTACGCCCTTGCTGGATGAGCAGCCTGTAACTGAACAACCCTACTGTATATTCTCTTTGCCAACATAGCCTTCTTCTGACCACACTGATTTGGGGGATAATCAGTAGAAGAAGAAATGCAAGATAGCCTTGAAACAGTATTTAAATAGCATCATCCCTATGAAAAAGGCATCTGATCCCGTCCACATTTACAAACGTAATGCAGCGTTTGCTGTATACTGCTCTACGTACACATCATGTTGCTTAGAAAACCCAAGACCCAAGCAGAAAGCACATGATGGGAAGGCGGCAACGCAGTGAATGTGGCCTCTGGAAGTTGACCAGTAGGAGTCCCAGAAAGGCATTACTGAATTAGTAATCATAAGCAAATGACCTGATTTCTCAAAGCCTCAATGTATCTTACATGACAATTATAAATAAATCCAATGAAGCACTCAGGACAGAGTCTGGCCTATAGTTTGAGTTCAACGTGTGTCAGCTGTTGGTATTATCACTACGAATCGGCTTTCCTGCTATTTTTTTTTAAGATTTTATTTATTTATTCATGAGAGACACAGAGAGAGAGAGACAGACAGAGACACAGGCAGAGGAGAGGGAGAAGCAGGCTCCATGCAGGGAGCCCGACGTGGGACTCGATCCCAGGTCTCCGGGATCAGGCCCTGGGTTGAAGGTGGCACTAAACTGCTGAGCCACCAGGGCTGCCCTCCTGCTGAATATTGTTCAATACTTTGTAACAATTTCTAAATATTTTAAGTTTAATTAGCGACATTAAAATAATAGAATTTACTAATTGGAATTGGAATCGTCTTGTCATTTTAATAATTCATACAGTCTTATATAAGTTTCTACTTCATAACAAAAATTATTTTCAAATGTCACATCCGTTATCCTACTATGCAGGAATGAACTCACCTTTTTTACTCCTTATCTTAGAGCATGCTACATGAGGTCACCAATGTGCAAAGCAGCTCCTTCCCCGGGCAGCCCTTGCAAAACAACACACCTGCTTCAGAAACATCAATGCCAGCAACAGACCTCAGGAATTGCAGTTATTTTACAAGAAATGGGTAGCTTGAAGAAATGAGAGGTAATGAAGGTGGCTGCAAAGACTCATCTTATTTTGCAGCCAATGAAATTGCTTAAGTGTCAAGTCTGGATGTTTCTCTATTAATAAACATTTCCAATTACTGAGGAATTTGGGTATTGGCTTCAATTTGACCTTTATAGTAGAAACGCATATAGCTTCCAGGACTTGACAATAATGACAACTTCTAGAACTTCAACACGGATTTCTTAGGATCCTCATTTTGACACCATGATACGTAGGACATGTCTTGCCCAGTGGGAAGGAAACATCTTTCAGATAGAAAGCCGTTTCAGCTGCCAGAACAAAGTATGTCTCACCCTAGCAGCAGCCCTGTATGCCTCTCCTGCTCTGGACTGCTCGAAGGGGAACATAAGTGTCATGTATCCCATATTTTGAGGGAAAATCCCAACCACACACACCAAACCTTCTGACAATAAATCCATCAGTTCTCATGCACTATAATACTAAATAGAAATGAAATTTTCATTATAAGATACCAAAATCACATTATTTTCTACTCACTAATATTAACCCACAAGTCTGCCGCAAGAATTATGTGAGGATTTTTGCTCATGGTTGTGAAGAGAAGTGGGACTTATGTGTGTGGAATTCTAGGTTTCTATGACCTTTAATTATTGTTAAATATGTTGAGAATAAACACAAATTATTATTTGTGGACTTTCCTTAATCTGTATCTAACAGTTACCTTCTATGTCACTTACTACTGCAAACTGTTGAGAGATTTCCTCTTAGTTAACCTTGACTCTATCAGCATCATCTATAAGAAAAAAAAATAGTAACTAACTATAGGCATTAATATATTTCTTATTGGATTTATACTGTTAGTCCCTTTCCAAAAAAGGCTCTGAGGAAGCTAGCCTTTAAACAATTCCTTTCAATTTATAGAACAGCTTCATACGACTTTTTTCTTAGATGGTCACAACAGCCCTATGAATGAATTTCTTATTATTGTGAGAAATTTGTGATTGGAAAAATGTCTTGGAGTGGTCAAGTGGCTGGTCCAAGATCATATGGTCTCCAAATTCCACAGCCAGAACTCCAGTCAGGGTTGGCTTAATCTGGAGGCTGTACTGGATGCTTTCCACTCCACCATACCCCTCCACACATTGGAGATTAGATCTTTCCTATGTAATTAAGCTTGAGTCCATCACCAGGGACTCAGAATTACCAAGAATCTAAGAACATGCTAAATTTCTAATCATCCTACAAGCCTTAGACCTTACTTTGTCCCAAGTAACAAAGTCATCACCGGACAGCTGGCACCAAACTCTTCCAACACAGCAGCAAAACCTGCTCTTGAATCAGTCAGAAGCCCTTATGATCCTGGCTTGGGACATGGTGACCAATATATCCAAGCAGAGCTAGTAGACTTCTACAATCTCAAATTCTTCGTCTAGTACATTTGGATATGAATCTGATTGCTTCCAGCTTTGTCAGCTATGTTAGTAGAATCATTCATGACTTTAAAATCCCCCAAATAGTATGGTAGGCCAGTTCCAGGGAAATATAGTGTATTGTCTAACAATAGCAACCAAGACTGGGATTGATGAGTACAATGAGGTGCAAGAAGCTCTGGATCATTCCAGAGAAGTTTCAGATAACTTGTGTTCTTTGATTTGTCATGATTCAGGGCTCAGAACTCCCGCACAATATAGAGTCTACACTCTTTATTAAAATATAGATCACATGGATTTAGTTTAGAGGAAACTATGCTTACTCGGATAATGAACCAGTATATAAAACAACAGGATCATGAGCCAGTTTCTTGAGGATAACTTATAACTGGAAATAAATCAATTAGGGGAAATAGAACAAGATAAAATGCAATCTCAGGAGATATCTTGTTGTAATTGAAACCTAAGTCATTTTACCATGTCTAGATCTTTCTACTGTTAAGCAGTCTTCAAATATGTCTCCTCATCTAAAAGCTTCCATTGAAAAAAAATCTATGTGGGTCTACATGTCAGACAGATTTGGATTCAAAGCAGAATTTCCTAATTTCTCAGTTTGCAGAAGTTACCTAACATCACAGGATCTCCACTTCTCATCTGAAAATAAGAATTAATGTTTGTGGTTTTTAATATTATTCTATTTGTCATCTCTAGCCCATAGAAAAAAATCAAAAGTATAAGTTAGGCTATAATTTCAAGTATGAAAGTGTTACAAGACTCTGATATCTTGATATGTGGTGTCCTCAGACCACTAGAACTATGATGTCCATTTTCAGTTTTTTTCTAAATCTGTAAAATAAGAGTCTCTACAGTTTGTAGAGAGTTGACTAATGTTCCTAAAAGTTGGCCAGCTCCAAGAAAATGTGATGTTTGTGAATAAGTTTTTGGAGATCCTCTCTTTACCTTTCAAGGGGTGTTGTACCCTGTGGGCTAATCCCCAAATGCCCCTCACCTCATGTGCCATTGTGGAGCTATAAAGACCAGAAGGGATGAGTAATGCAGTGTCAACACTTCAAAGCCTGGATGGAGGGAACATCTTTATATATGACAAATGGTATGGCTATACACAGATGGCTTAGTCCTAAGTACCCTCCAGGGTCCACACATTTCACAATAATCTTTTCAAAGTAATTGCTGCCACTTGAGTAGTACCCTCAGAAAATTACCACGTTGTCAATTTATTCTCTAGCTTTTGAAATTCCGTCTCCCATTTCCCTAAGGTAACAGACTCTAATGTCTTAAATCTCCAAACATGGGAAGATACATTTGTGTTATATATTACATTAATATTTTCTTCACTCCCTTAGCTTATTTTTTAGAAAGTAAGTGTAGACTTTGGGTTCATATTAAAGGAGTTTATGATTAATTATTTTCTACCTCATTAGGTTTTCTTTTTATTGGCAAAATGGACGTCAATGTTGAAGGAGGTCTAGTAGGGTAGAGAATTTTTACACCCGTGTGCCACAAAGTATCCTCTTTATAGCTTCCTAGAAAAAGGGAACTATTTTCCTATAATGTTGAGGTTGCCTGCTTCTTTTTCAAAATCAAATTTTGTCTTAGTGTGCAGTTTGCATGTTTATCACTCAAGCACTTGATATAGGTTTTTAAAATAGTATGCACAGAATAGCTACTTAATGCATTGTTCTGTAGCACTGCCATGCTTAGCATATGGAAGGTGGTATCTGATTATTATTTTTTATTGTATTTTTATCATTGTGGGAAAGAAAGACCTCTGGTCTTTTCAGCACTGCTCCTAAACTGCAGGGATAGCAGGGTATTATTTACACTTAAGCTTTATCCCTGAAATATCTAATAAAATAAAGGAGTTCATTTGATCCTGAAAAATGTCAAATTATTAATGTCATTTTTATTCAATGTATGTAACAAATATTTGTTGTGTCTATCATTAGTTAACTTACCCTTGAACTAGAATTTGTATTTGTTTACTTTCTTTTCAAGCTGGATCACTCAATTTTTTTTCATGAGAATCCATCTCCACAACCAGGAAGGTACTTACTGGTAAAAAGTGTAAAGGGAAAAACAGCTTCTGTGAAATGACTGGATCACCAGGAGATGTGTGGCCATTAATTCAGCCCGGAGACATCCTTCAGTAAGTCAGAAACCAGATAGCTAACCAACCAGGATCATGCAGACCAGAGACACTTATTCTGTTTCTCCACAGTTCAGCTTGTGTTACTGGGAAGTATGAAGCGCTATCAGGCAAATCTTTTGTTAGAGATGATGTAAACAAATAATGCTTATTTTCTTGTTCCAAAAGAATCATTTCCTCACAAACAGAGCTTACTATTAAATATACTACACAGGGGTGATGGGTGGCTCAGTCAGCTAAGCATCCCAACTCTTGACTTCCACTCAGGTCATGACCTCAGGGTTGTGAGACTGAGCCCAGTGTCAGACTCTGTGCTCTGTTCAGCACAGTCTGCTTGAGATTCTCTCTCTCCATCTCCCTCTGCCCCTGCTCATGCTATGCTCTCTTCAAATAAATAAATAAGTAAAATCTTAAAATACAGTGGATAGTAACCTGAAATATAACTCCACATAAACTCTTAATAAGCTCATTGTACCAAATGCAGGTGCTAATATCCCTCCCTTTCAATCCATCAAAAAAAATATTATCCTATGAGTACACTGTTTGCACTAAAATTTTATATTAAGTTATGTTGGATATTCATATATGAAAGGAAAGGACTAATGATAAGAAACTGAGGAGTGTATAAAACTAGCCAAATCAGGGACACCTGGTGGCTTAGCAGTTAAGCATCTGCCATCAGCTCAGGGCATGATCCTGGAGTCCCAGGATTGAGTCCCACATTGGGCTCCCTGCATGGAGCCTGCTTCTCCCTCTGCCTATATCTCTACCTCTCTCTCTCTCTCTCTCTCTCTCTCTGCCTCTATCTCTCTCTCTCTCTGTCTCTCATGAATAAATACATAAAATCTTAAAAAAAAACTAGCCAAATCAGATAAGCCAGAGATATCTCTCATGGGAATATAGAACAAAAAAATACTTGTGTATTTGAGTCATAAGAGCAGAAAAGAGCATTCATGAGCATTTATTTATCCTTGATGTTACTTGGGGACAAGGCAATTATGTCTCCACCATCATTAGCTGGAGTATGTACAGAGCAAAGAGGAATGCCCTGTTCTCATGTTTTAGTACAGTTTATCCAGAAGACTGGAATACTCCACTCAAAATGAATCATCCTTTAATGCAAAACCAATCCTAGGAAAATTAACAGGACAACCAGAAATGTGTTATTCCAAAGACATTGCCCAAAGGCCTGCAACATAGTATATTTTCACTTTTGTTTGTAGAATGGTCATATGACAGTCAACGAAGAAAGCACCAAAGAATTGCAAATACACAAATATGAGTTAGTCACAAGTTTAATGAAGGGCTATCCAAGAAATCATATATGGCAAGTAAGCATCCCAGTTAAGGGGTAAGAATGTGATAATAGCAGTACTTTATACACATTTCATTTATCTCTCCTGACCACCCCATGAACCAATATTCTCACCCAGATGAGAACACTGAGCTTTCATAAGGTTGTGGATTTGTCCAAACTTACAGAGAATGCATAATGCAGTCACCATGGTACACTGAATCACAATAGCAACAAAAGCAAGGGCATATAACAAATTCAGAGAGATCAAGTCAACCCTTTAATGACTTTTGAAATGACTAATACTAATGCCAAGAGGCACCTGGGTGAAGCAGTCGGTTAAGCATCCTGCTCTTGGTTTCAGTTGTGATCTCAGGGTTATGAGATCAAGGCCCCACATTGGGCTCTGTGCTCAATGCACAGTCTGCATTAAAAAAAAAAAAAAAAAAAAAAAAGGGATCCCTGGGTGGCGCAGCAGTTTAGCGCCTGCCTTTGGCCCAGGGCGCGATCCTGGAGACCCGGGATCGAATCCCACGTCGGGCTCCCGGTGCATGGAGCCTGCTTCTCCCTCTGCCTGTGTCTCTGCCTCTCTCTCTCTCTCTGTGACTATCATAAATAAATAAAAATTAAAAAAAAAAAAAAGATGCTCTCCTGCTCCTCTCCACTGCATGGCCTGCATGTGGGTGTGTACCCTCTCTCTAAAATAAATAAATAAAATCTGAACAAAAACTGCCAACTACCCTTTTTTATATGGAACTGACCACAGCTCTTCCATAGTGGACAATGATACTAAAGATCAATAGATTTAAAACTCATAATTAAGTATAATATTTTAGCAATTTTTTGACTTTGGTGGAAACAGAAACAACTTCTCTCCTAAGAAATATTAGAGACATCCACATAAACACAATTTATGACAAACCATAGTACTTCTTTATAAATGTAATAATTTTTGATTTACTGACCATAAGTACTATATTACATTTGTGTGTTATTTTGTTTAGTTACCATGTGTTTTACTTTGTTTAAGTGCCATGCTTACAAGTGCCATATTATACTCACAGGGGCAGTGTACCTTAGTGGTTAAGATTAAAATAAAAAAAAAAAGATTAAAATCAGATTATCTGGACTCTACTAATTTCCAGCTGTGTATCCCTTAAAAAAAAGTCCTTGATTTCTCCATACATGTTTCCCCTTTTATAAATGAAGAAAATAATAATAATTACTCCATAGAATTGTTGAAAGGATTATATAACTTAACACATGTAAGGTACTTAGGATAGGATGTAGCCTATATTAAGGACTCAGTAAATTTTTGTAATTATCATAATTATTACCCAATCTAAATATAAGTAAGCTACATTATGATGGAGTTCTATTCTGTTTCTAAAACGTAAGTGGATTCACTAGCATTAAATAATATCGGTTATTAAAAAATAGAAGATTAGTGCATCTACAATGTACCCAAACTGGAAGTATATGTCTTGTGCATCTTTGCACATGGCATTTCTTACTGAAATCGAACCCCTGAACTTCTTTCCAATCACATAAGAAATAGTGCAGGGTATATATTAACCAATTTGTGAATTCTATCCTGATTTATTTGGGTCCCACTCACCAAACAAATGCTCCTTCTCTGCTTAACCTGAGTCACATTACACAGTGTATGGAAAGTGTTGGAGTGCATATTTTCATGTCATCTGTTGGATTCATCACATAATATTTTAACACCCAAACTATACTCTCTAGTTCACAAAACATCACAGTTGAAACCATGTCAGGGACTCAGATGGAAGAACTTTTCTCCCTTCGACTGGTTCACAGGAGCTAGCCCGGCAAGTCAGTTAATTTCTGTAGCACACATGCATGGTCTCTACAGGCTCCTCATTGGCCATAACTCATGAGCAAATGTACATTAGCTCATTGGCTGCTCTGAGGAGTTAAATTCAGAGTATTTTCACTCAGAATAAATTTTTGGCACAGTGTAGAAAAACAATTGGGTAAGACAGAGTTTTACCTGGGGTGCCTGGGTGGCTCTGTTGGTTGAGCATCTGACTCTTGGTTTCAGCTCAGCAACTGATCTCGGGGTCATGAGTTCCAGACGCACGTGGGCTCCATGCTCAGTGCAGTCTGCTTTGGAATCTTCCTCCCTCCTCCTTCCCCTTGGTCCCTCTCCCCACTTTCACACTCTCGAAATGATTAATTAATTAATTAATAACTAATTAATTAATTAATTAATTATAGTTTTACCTAACACAATTTACAGAAAAAGTGAAACTTAATGATACTGAAAATCAAGCTTGTTTCGTGTCTTAGAGTAGGCTGGTGAGTCTGAAGAGGGATGCCCAGATGGCTTTTAACTGACCCCAGCCCTGCCCTCTTGGATCTGCCCCCAGCACCTGGGAGGACTTGCACAGTCAAAAGATCACTTCAGAAAAGACTTGTTTTAGCCCTCACCTCATTGTGGGGTCCCGCACATGGTTACGAGCCCTCCTGAGTATAATATTTGACCTCTTCTCAGGCAGAAATGACTAGTATTTTGCTGGGGAGAGTAATGAATCAATACTTATGGCACTGACCCCCTTTGCCATGTCCTTCCTCATCCCTGTCCTCAAGCTCCTGCTCAGACTTGTCATCAGCACACAGCAAAAGCACTGTGGAGTAATTATCCTGTCACTTAGGGAGCAAACACAATTTTCTGTGGATGCAATCTCAGTCTCTACATGCAATGAAGAAAGTCTGAGAAGGCAAAGCTCCTGTTGATTAAGATAAAGACGTGATGATGGCTTGTTTCTCCAGGGTAACATGTAGAGTCACTACAAATGAAGACCATTAGTGGTCACTACAAATGCAGTCATTAGTGGTCAAAGGTAAGCTGCAAAGAACTGAATGCCAGGGAAATCAAGCCCATTTTTATTAATTTCCTTACCTTTTTCCCACTAAATATTATTATTAAGCTGCCAACAAGAAATCAACTTACTGTTTGATATTTCCACATTTAAATTCACCAGGAGGGAGAGAACACACACACACACACACACACACACAAATAAGGCTGTGTATTAACAGAAGGAAGGTGGCCAAAGGGAGAAGTAGACACTTTTGGGAGCCTGGACAATGTTGCTTCAGGAGGAAATTACGTCAGAAAAATGTAAATGAGAAAACATGTCTTAAGTCATCAGTAGATGAAATGCGGTTGATTATATAAAATTGAGAACTAAATATACTTAAAATTATGATTCTATTGATGTCAAAAACCAGATTCTTGAAGAAAGTGATTGAAATGAAGTTGGATGAAAATCCATTTTTAAGGACTTTTTTTTAAACCCATCAGATCAAATAAGAGTGAATGTTTGAGAAGGGATAATTTTCCTCACAAGGAAGGGACTAATTGACCTCATAGGTTTTCCTAAATATACACACTTTAGGTGTCTTTTCGGACAATATTTAGCTCACGAAGTTGATTTTATACTTAGAAATTATTTAGCAAGAGGGCCCCTTGGTGGCTCAGCGGATGAGCATCTGTCTTCAGCCCAGGGTGTGATCCCGGGGTCCTGGGATCAAGTCCCACAACAAGCTCCCTGCATGGAGCCTGCTTCTCTCTCTGCCTGTGTCTCTACCTCTGTGTGTGTGTGTGTGTGTGTGTGTGTGTGTGTGTCTCATGAAGAAATAAATAAAATCTTTAAAGAAAAAAGAAAGAAATTATTTAGCAAGTTACATTTATTTATTTATTTATTTATTTTATTGGTGTTCAATTTACCAACATACAGAATAAAACCCAGTGCTCATCCTGTCAAGTGCCCCCCTCAGTGCCCATCACCCATTCACCCCTACCCCCCACCCTAGTCCCCTTCCACCACCCCTAGTAGTTCGTATCCCAGAGTTAGGAGTCTTTATGTTCCGTCTCCCTCTCTGATATTTCCCACACACTTCTTCTCCCTTCCCTTATATTCCCTTTCACTATTATTTATATTCCCCAAATGAATGAGAACATACACTGTTTGTCCTTGTCCTATTGACTCACTTCACTCAGCATAATACCCTCCAGTTCCATCCAGGTTGAAACAAATGGTGGGTATTTGTCGTTTCTAATGGCTGAGGAATATTCCATTGTATACATAAACCACATCTTCTTATCCATTCATCTTTCATTGGACACAGAGGCTCCTTCCACAGTTTGGCTATTGTGGACATTGCTGCTAGAAACATCGGGGTGCAGGTGTCCCGACGTTTCATTGCATCTGAATCTTTGGGGTAAATCCCCAACAGTGCAATTGCTGGGTCGTAGGGCAGGTCTATTCTTAACTCTTTGAGGAACCTCCACACAGTTTTCCAGAGTGGCTGCACCAGTTCACATTCCCACCAACAGTGCAAGAGGGTTCCCTTTTCTCTGCATCCTCTCCAACATTTGTGGTTTCCTGCCTTGTTAATTTTCCCATTCTCACTGGTGTGAGGTGGTATCTCATTGTGGTTTTGATTAGTTTTTCCCTGATGGCAAGTGATGCAGAACATTTTCTCATGTGCTTGTTGGCCATGTCTATGTCTTCCTCTGTGAGATTTCTGTTCCTGTCTTTTGCCCATTTCATGATTGGATTGTTTGTTTCTTTGGTGTTGAGTTTAAGAAGTTCTTTATAGATCTTGGAAACTAGCCCTTTATCTGATACGTCATTTGCAAAAATCTTCTCCCATTCTGTAGGTTGTCTTTTAGTTTTGTGGACTGTATCCTTTGCTGTGCAAAAGCTTCTGATCTTGATGAAGTCCCAATAGTTCATTTTTGCTTTTGTTTCTTTTGCCTTCGTGGATGTATCTTGCAAGAAGTTACTGTAGCTGAGTTCAAAAAGGGTGTTGCGTGTGTTCTCCTCTAGGATTTTGATGGAATCTTATCTCACATTTAGATCTTTCATCCATTTTGAGTTTATCTTTGTGTATGGTGCAAGAGAGTGGTCTAGTTTCATTCTTCTGCATGTGGATGTCCAATTTTCCCAGCACCATTTATTGAAAAGACTGTCTTTCTTCCAGTGGATAGTCTTTCCTCCTTGATCGAATATTAGTTGACCATAAATTCAGGGTCCACTTCTGGGTTCTCTATTCTGTTCCATTGATCTATGTGTCGGTTTCTGTGCCAGTATCACACTGTCTTGATGACCACAGCTTTGTAGTACAACCTGAAATCTGGGATTTTGATGTCCCCAGATATGGTTTTCTTTTTTAAAATTCCCCTGGCTATTCGGGGTCTTTTCTGATTCCACACAAATCTTAAAATAATTTGTTCTAACTCTCTGAAGAAAGTCCATGGTATTTTGATAGGGATTGCATTAAACGTGTATATTGCCCCGGGTAACACTGACATTTTCACAATATTAATTCTGCCAATCCATGAGCATGGAATATTTTTCCATCTCTTTGTGTCTTCCTCAATTTCTTTCAGAAGTCTTCTATAGTTTTTAGGGTATAGGTCCTTTACCTCTTTGGTTAGGTTTATTCCTAAGTATCTTATGCTTTTGGGTGCAATTGTAAATGGGATTGACTCCTTAATTTCTCTTTTTTCAGTCACATTGTTAGTGTATAGAAATGCCATTGATTTCTGGGCATTGATTTTGTATCCTGCCACGCTACCGAATTTCTGTATGAGTTCTAGCAATCTTGGGGTGGAGTCTTTTGGGTTTTATATGTAGAGTATCATGTCATTGGTGAAGAGGCAGAGTTTGACTTCTTCTTGCCAATTTGAATGCCTTTAATGTCTTTTTGTTGTCTGATTGCTGAGACTAGGACTTCCAGTACTATGTTGAATAGCAGTGGTGAGAGTGGACATCCCTGTCTTGTTCCTGATCGTAGGGGAAAGGCTCCCAGTGCTTCCCCATTGAGAATGATATTTGCTGTGGGCTTTTCGTAGATGGCTTTTAAGATGTCGAGGAATGTTCCCTCTATCCCTACACTCTAAATAGTTTTGATCAGGAATGGATGCTGTATTTTGTCAAATGCTTTCTCTGCATCTAATGAGAGGATCATATGGTTCTTGGTTTTTCTCTTGCTGATATGATGAATCACATTGATTGTTTTACGAGTGTTGAACCAGCGTTGTGTCCCGGGGATAAATCCTACTTGGTCATGGTGAATAATTGTCTTAATGTACTGTTGGATCCGATTGGCTAGTATCTTCTTGAGAATGTTTGCATCCAGGTTCATCAGGGATATTGGTCTGTAATTTCCTTTTTGGTGGGGTCTTTGTCTGGTTTTGGAATTAAGGTGATGCTGGCCTCATAGAACAAGTTTGGAAGTACTCCATCTCTTTCTATCTTTCCAAACAGGTTTAGTAGAATAGGTATGGTTTCTTCTTTAAACGTTTGATAGAATTCCCCTGGGAAGCCATCTGACCCTGGACTTTGTGTCTTGGGAGGTTTTTGATGACTGCTTCAATTTCCTCCCTGGTTATTGGCCTGTTCAGGTTTTCTTTTTTTTTTTTTAAAGATTTTATTTATTTATTCATGAGAGACAGACAGACAGAAAGAGAGACAGGCAGAGGGAGAAGCAGGCTCCACGCAGGGAGCCCGATGTGGGACTCGATCCTGGGTCTCCAGGATCAAGCCCTAGGCTAAAGGCGGCGCTAAACCGCTGAGCCACCGGGGCTGCCCCTGTTCAGGTTTTCTATTTCTTCCTGTTCCAGTTTTGGTAGTTTGTGGTTTTCCAGGAATGCGTCCATTTCTTCTAGATTGCCTAATTTATTGGCGTATAGCTGTTCATAAGATGTTTTTAAAACCGTTTGTATTTCCTTGGTGTTGGTAGTGATCTCTCCTTTCTCATTCATGATTTTATTAATTTGAGTCTTCTCTCTCTTCTTTTTAATAAGGCTGGCTAATGGTTTACCTATCTTATTAATTCTTTCAAAGAACCAACTCCTGGTTTTGTTGATCTGTTCCACAGTTCTTCTGGTCTCGATTTCATTGAGTTCTGCTCAAATCTTAATTAACTCTCTTCTTCTGCTGGGTGTAGGATCGTTTTTTGGAGATGTTGTGCTTAGAAGACCTATCGAGTATAGAAAGAGCTACATTGAAGTCACCAAGTATAAGTGTATTATTATCTAAGTATTTCTTCACTTTGGTTATTAATTGATTAAAATATTTGGGAGCTCCCACATTCGGGGCATATATATTGAAGACTGTTAAGTCCTCTTGTTGGATAGATCCTTTTACTATGATAAGTGTCCCTCTTCATCTCTCACTACAGTCTTCCGGGTAAATTTTAGTTTATCTGATATGAGGATGGCTACTCCTGCTTTCTTTTTAGGACCATTTGAATGGTAAATGGTTCTCCAACCTTTTATTTTCAGGCTGTAGGTGTCCTTCTGTCTAAAATGAGTCTCTTGTAGACAGCAAATAGTTGGGTCCTGCTTTTTTATCCAGTCTGAAACCATGCGCCTTTGGATTGGGTATTAAGCCGGTTCACGTTCAGTGTTACTATTGAAAGATATGAATTTAGTGTCATCATGATATCTATTCAGTCCTTTTTTTGTGGATTGTACCACTGAACTTCTTCTTAAAGGGGAATTTTAAGAGTCCCCCTTAAAATTTCTTGCAGAGCTGGTTTGGAGGTCACAGATTCTTTCAGTTGCTGCCTGTCTTGGAAGCTCTTTACCTCTCCTTCCATTTTGAATGAGAGCCTTGCTGGATAAAGTATTCTTGGTTGCATGTTCTTCTCATTTAGGACCCTGAATATATCCTGCCAGCCCTTTCTGGCCTGCCAGGTCTCTGTGGAGAGGTCTGCTGTTACCCTAATACTCCTCCCCATAAAAGTCAGGGATTTCTTGTCTCTTGCTGCTTTAAGGATCTTCTCTTTATCTTTGGAATTTGCAAGCTTCACTATTAAATGTCGAGGTGTTGAACGGTTTTTATTGATTTTAGGGGGGGGGATCTATTTCCTGGATCTGAATGCCTGTTTCCCTTCCCAGATTAGGAAAGTTTTCAGCTATGAATTTTTCATATACATATTCTGGCCCTGTGTCCCTTTCGGCGCCCTTGGGAACCCCAATTAAACGTAGGTTTTTCTTCCTCAGGCTGTTGTTTATTTCCCTTAATCTATCCTCATGGTCTTTTAATTGTTTGTCTCTTTTTTCCTCAGTTTCCCTCTTTGCCATCAACTTGTCTTCTATGTCACTCACTCGTTCTTCCACCTCGTTAACCCTCGTCGTTAGGCCTTCTAGTTTGGATTGCATCTCATTCAGTTGATTTTTAATTTCTGCCTGATTGGGTCTAAATTCTGCAGTCATGAAGTCTCTTGAGTCCTTTATGCTTTTTTCTAGAGCCACCAGTAGCTGTATAATAGTGCTTCTGAATTGGCTTTCTGACATTGAATTGTAATCCAGATTTTGTCACTCTGTGGGAGAGAGGACTTTTTCTGATTCTTTCTTTTGAGGTGAGGTTTTCCTTCTAGTCATTTTGCTCAGTGCAGAGTGGCCAAAAACAAGTTATATTGGGAAAAGGAGAAAAAGAGAGAGAAAGAAGGAAAGAAAAGAGAAAAAGAAAAAAGAAAAAAGGAAAAAAAACGAGAAGAAAAAGAGAAAAAAAAAGAAAGGAAAAAAAAAGGGTGGGGGAAGCAATCAGAAATCAAAAACAAACAAACAAACAAACAAACAAAAAAACCCACGGGGGAGTATCTTCTGATTCTGTATACTTTAAGTCCCTTGACTTCCCCTGGAACTTGTCCTTCTAGCTGGTCTTCTGGGGGAGGGGCCTGTTGTGATTTTCAGGTGTTAGCACTTGGGGGAGCTGCTCTGCCCCCTGCCTGGTGCAGGACTCAGTGGGGGTTGTTTACCCTGTGAGGCCCCAGGAGGAACAACCACAGTGGCTTCTCTGGAAACCTGGATTCAGCCCCCACAGTAACTACGGTGCTCTCTGTCTGCAGGGCCTGGAGGCTCTGGGGGGCGGGGCCGCCGCTCTGCTCAGCTCGGGGCAGGAGCATCCTTGCTATCCTGGGCCCTCCCGGCCTCTGCCTGTCCTGGGGGGAGCCCGGATCCTGGGCTGTGTCCGGTGCCCTGTGCTCCTGGTCTGCGCTGTTGGATTCGCGCTCCCGGGCCGCGTAGCCCCCTCCGCGGAGCCGCCGCCCGAGCCCCTCCGAGCTGCTCCGGGTCCCGCCGTGCGCGCTGCAGCCCTTTCGGAGCTCGGGGTACTCTCCTGGGCGCGCAGGTGTCTTGTTAGTGTCCCAGGGAGCCCGAGGGCATCTCCGCCCTCCTGGGGTCCTGCTCCTACTCCCTGCGGGTGCCCTTCCGCCAGGGAAGGTTGGTGCAGCTCCTGCTTCTCCCGGACGGAGCTTTCCTGTCCTGGGGGCACTCGGCCCGGCCTTACCCCGGCTCCTCGCGGGGCCCCTCCCCTTTGGAGGCCTTTTGTTTCTTTATTTCTTTTTCTCCCTCCTTCCTACCTTGAGGGAATCGGGAACTCTTCTCACTGTAGCATTCCAGCTGGTCTCTCTTTCAATCTCAGGCCGAATTCGTAGATTTTCAGGATGATTTGAAGGTTATCTAGGTAATTTGGTGGGGACAGGTGATTTGGGGACCCTACTCTTCCACCATCTTGCCCCTCCTCCCTTTGTATCTTTAAATAAAAACTGTGTGCACACACGTGTGTGATGAACTACAGCTTATGTTTGCTTGTGAACCCCTCAGACCTACCTATTCTAGAGTAAGTGTGTAATTAACATTTACTGTTGGTCCTTCCACACTTTGCTCTCCTATTTCCCAACCATTTCCAACTGTTAGCATGGCTATGCTTCGCTCAAACCTCTCAGATGGCAGTAATCATGACAAGTGCTTACATAGGACATGTTTTGTGACAAACATTCCTCTACATGACATATATATTTCGCTTAATCCTCACAACCACCATATGAAACGGATACTATTATCATCTCTATTTTACAGATGGAAAATAAATCTCTCTATTTTACAGAGAAGTCAGGAAACTTGCCCAAAGTCATGCACCCAGCCGATGGCAGAGGGAGGACTTGAACCCTGAGGTCTGAGCCCGTTCTACATAATTACTCTCCTGGCCCTGTCACCAGCTCATTCTCTTTAGCTGTGACCAATAGTTTTTAATTTTGATTATTTGAAGTTATTTTCATTTTCAAAAATTCCTTGACAATTCAAATCCCAATCCTCTGAAAAGATTTTCTCAATCAAATAAATGTATAAAGTACAAAGCAGGGGTGCCCGAGTGGCTCAGTTGGTGAAGCATCTACCTTCAGCGAGATCACGATCTCAGGTTCCTGGGGTGGAGCCCAATGTCGGTCTCCTAGTTCAGTGGGGCGTCGGCTTCTCCCTTTGCCCCTCCCACTGTTTGTAATCTCCCTCTCTCTCTCTCTCTCTCTCTATGTGAATATGCATATATATATAAATATCAGAGGCCCCGAAGGGGTTGCCGGCGCGGCCCCTCAAGCTCAGGCCGCAGTCTCCGCCCCGCGGCCCCACACTCACGTCACCCAGGTGGAGGGCGTTGACCTGGGCCTGGACCAAGGGCGGCTGCGGGGACCCAGGCTGTGCGTGCGCTTCCCTCTCCGGCGCCTGGCGGGGAGGTGCGGCGCGAACCCGGCGGGCGCGGCCGTCAGCAGCGGGAAGCGGCCTCCCCAGGGCGGCCACGGCCCCACTCGCGGCCCCACACGCGGCCCCACACGGGCCGTCGCTCCCCACCGCGCGCCAGGGCGGCCCGGCCCCCTGCGTCTCCCGGCGGGCCTTGCGGCGGCGGCCTCCGCACAAGGGGCCCCGAGGCCGCCTGGGCCCCGGAAGGCCGCGCGGACGCGCCCGGAAGCCGGAAGCCCGCGCCGGACCCGGAGCCGCGTGCGCGGTGGGCGGCGACGGCAGAAGCTTCGGGAAGGCGCCCGCGGAGGCGCAGAGGCTCTCCGGGGAGGCCCCACTACCCCGACGGGTCGCCGAAGCCGGCGCGGGACACGCAGTCGTCCCCTGAGGGGTAAGCCGAGGCCGGGCCAACCCGAACCCCCGGGGCGGCGGTGCGCGCGGCTGCGGCTGCACGAAGCTCGGGGTCCGCCCCAGAGACCCCCGCACACATGCCCCGGGGTGGAGGCCGGGTCGGGGCGTGAGGGGGGCGGGGGGGGGCCCGTGGGGGGCACCGTGGGGGGCACCGTGGGGGGCGGGGGGACCGCGAGGGGGGCCGTGGGGGGCGGGGCGACCGCGAGGGGGGGCCGTGGGGGGCGGGGCGACCGCGAGGGGGGCCGTCGGGGGCGGGGCGACCGCGGGGGGGGGCGTGGGGGGCGGGGCGACCGCGAGGGGGGCCGTGGGGGGCGGGGCGACCGCGGGAGGGGCCGTGGGGGGCGGGGCGACCGCGGGGGGGGCGTGGGGGGCGGGGCGACCGCGGGGGGGGCCGTGGGGGGCGGGGCGACCGCGAGGGGGGCCGTGGGGGGCGGGGCGACCGCGGGGGGGGCCGTCGGGGGCGGGGCGACCGCGAGGGGGGCCGTGGGGGGCGGGGCGACCGCGAGGGGGCGGGGGGGGCGGCCGCGAGTCCCCGGAGCCCTCCGCGCCGCGCGGCCACCTGCCGAGTCTGCGAGCGAGTCGGGGCCTCGAGGCCTTGGCGCCCGGCGGTCCCGGCCGCGACGTGAGGCGGGAAGGCGCCGAGGGCAGGCTCAGGCCCGCAGCCGCAGGTGCAGCCCCCGCCCCCGGGGCCTCCCGGCTCCCGGGTACGTCGTCCGTCCGCAAGTGGTTTCTCGTGCTCTGCGTCATGCGGACATTGTCGCCTCTTACACGGTTTCTTTCAGGTTTTATTTGCTCAATCGTGAGAGACACAGGGAGAGAGGGGCAGAGACACAGGCAGCGGGACAAGGCGGCTCCTCGCAGGGAGCCCGTCTGGGACTCGATCTGGGACCCCGGGGTCACGGTCACGCCCTGGGCCGGAGCAAGACGCTCCACCGCCCGCACCCCGCGTCCACAAAGTTGTTTCAAATGTTGAACAGAAAAGTGTTCCTTTCGCGTCTATGCGTATAGTTGACTTTAGGTAACATGCCCCTCGTTGTTGTTTCTGAAGGATTCCTTTATTGCCGAGCGAGCGAGCGAGCGTGCGAGCAGCGGGCGGGCAGGGACGGCGCCTAAAGCAGAGCCCAAGGGGCGCCCGTCGGGGATGCCAGGCCCTGTGGGGCCCGCTCAACCCTGACACGGTGACCTGAGCCAGAACCCGGAGCCCCATCGTGCCTCGACCATTGAGCTTGAGGCGTGGTGATCGCGCTGCGGGCAGTTCAGGCGGTGGCAGGAGCTGCTTTTCCTTTTGGCGTCCGACCTGCAGGTCACCGCCCCGAGTGCTGGGATTTTCTGGATCTTCCCTCAGGCAGTGTGGGAAACAGATGGTGAGCACATAGGCCTCCCCCTTCCCGACTGATGCTCTGGGCAGCTCTTCAGGTGGACTGGATGGTCCCAATGTCAAGGCACCACGGTTCCGTGACAAATAACTCGATTTGCAGCTAAGGGCAAGTAACAAAACACAGCTTTTTTTTGAGCGAGGTAAAAATGGGATATCTTTGAAGTAATACATTCGGAGGAATTTTAAATGTCCAGCATTGAAAACACATGACCTTTAACGATCTGAAGAATCACCGTGGTTTTCCTTTTCTTATTAAGTTCCTCTTAATGTGACGGACATATTGGATGACAACGTGATTATTTCCATCCAAATGATTGGGATCCCTGGGTGGCGCAGCGGTTTAGCCCCTGCCTTTGGCCCAGGGTGCGATCCTGGAGACCCGGGATCGAATCCCACGTCGAGCTCCCGGTGCGTGGAGCCTGCTTCTCCCTCTGCCTGTGTCTCTGCCTCTCTCTCTCTCGCTCTGTGATGTGACTATCTTAAAAAAAAATAAAAATAAAAATAAATCCAACCAAATGATCATCGCCTTAGCGTCACGTTAAAAGTCAGAACGTGTCACATCCAATGGTGTTGACAGCAACACCAGAAATGAATACACACACACACGCACATGTAAGTGTGCTTAATGGTTGGAGAGGAGCAAACCCACGTACAGTGGACATTGTCCCCGGGATGTGTGCCAAACATGAAGTCACACTCATTTTTAATTTTAACGAGTTGTTTCGCAGGCAAAGCAGTGAGGCAGCCAACAGTCTGTGACTGACTTCTTTTTTTTAAAGATTTTATTCACTTACTCATGAGAGACCTGAGAGAGAGAGAGAGAGAGAGAGAGAGAGAGGGGCAGAGACACGGACAGAGGGAGAAGCAAGCTCCATGCAGGGAGCCCGATGTGGGACTCGATCCCAGGTCTCCAGGACCACGCCCTGGGATGAAGGCAGCACTAAACCACTGAGCCACCCGGGCTGCCCTGTGACTTACTTTTAAAAAGACCCAAGGGCCGCGTGTGTGCTCAGGGCTGGGGGTGGGGGGCACATGTCCAGGCCCGTGGTTACCCCCCCCCATCAGGCACTTGCCGCCTCTCCATCCTCACTAAGCCGAGGGTGTAGTTAATTAGCGGGAGGCTGGGGTGGCGTTGGACCCGCCGGCAAATCCCGAGGGGCTCTGGTGTCCTGTTACAGGCAAACCCACCCTGCGGTCCGGTCCGGTCCGTAGACTAAGGGAGCCTGGGCCTAACGGAGGCTGGGGATGTAACTGAATCAGGAACATCTTGCGCTCGCTGGCTCGATGTCAGATATGTAAAAGCTTAAGAAAAAAGATTTTTAGAAAACGTTGTAGCAGGGTTGGTGACGTCGTGCAATGGCATAAACAGGGTGGGACATTTGGTGTCACCAATCGGCAAAGTAACCTGTGCCACAAAATAGTTTTCAAAGCTTCTTAAAGTATTTTCTCATTCGAGGGGCACCTGTCTGGTTCAGACGGATGAGCACGGGACTCTTGACCTTGGAGTTGTGAGTTTGAGCCCCACACCAGGTGTACAGGTTACTTAACTAAACACATGAACTAAATAAAAAAAGAGAGTGTTCTCATTTCAGGCTCCACCAGCCCTGTGTGATAGAGAAATGTGCAAGCATTTATCTCCAGTTCGCAGAGGGCAAATTTATCTCCGGAGAAATCCTGGAGCCAAAGAGAATAGTGCAGAAAGGGCTAGAGCCACAAGGCGTGACGGGGCCCCAGGGCCGCGAGGGGGTAAGACCTTCCCTGAGGAAGACTACGGAGGCAGAGAAAGACCTAGCTCCGGCCCCTCCCCATTCTCCTCCTGAACAGAGTCCTGCCTGTGGGCCAGAGAGCCTGGCCAAGGTTGACGTTGCCTTCCAGCCTCGTCCCCTCGTACCCACGGTGCCTTCAAAGATGGGCCCTGGAGGGGCCACTGAGACCCTGAGGAATTGAAGCGCTAGGGATGTGCATTTGACACACGCAAACCTGGTGGCAGATGGAGAGGAGGTGGGGGGGCCTGCGGGGAGGCTGCGTTGACCAGCTGGTGAGCAGTGGAAGCCATGGAGAAGAGAAGCCGCCAGGGGAGAGGAGAGGTCTACCGGGGAGCGCTGGCGGTCTCAGGCACTGAGTAGATGTGGGCGCCTAGTGGGAGCAGGAGCAGGACATTGTCACAGCCACGAGGGAGGTCGGGTGCCAGGACAGACCTCCTGCAAGGGTAGTTCTCCAACTTTGGCCTTCTCGAATCTTGTGGGATACTTGGAGGGCCTATGAAAATAGGGAGGTTAGGTCCCTACCCAGCAATGTCTGATTCCAGAGGCTGGAGCAAGACTCCATGTCCACGTTTCTAGCAAGTTCCTGGGTGATCCTAATGCTGCTGGTCCTGGGATCACACTTTGAGAACCACGGCCCTAGAGGGGCAGTGTGCTCTCTCGTGTTGACCCAAGTCCTAGGAGGGAGGTAGACACAGCAGCTGGGACGCAGGACTGCAGGTGCGCCAAAGGGCGGCAGCGAGTCGGGTCCGCGGTGCAGTGACTTCCCGGTGGGGTGCCCTCCTGAGACCTAGGCAGGTGCAGGGGAGGCTTGCCTTCAGAGCCACGCCCCCTCTGCAGTGCCACCTGTTTCTGGGGACTTCCCTTCCTCCTGTTGGGGAAGGGCCGTGGGATATGTAGAGCCCAGCCCAGAGAGCGGGGAGGGACCTCAGTGGAGGTGCTCTAAGTGCAGGCAGCTCCTTCGGGGAAGGGGAGGTGCCACCATGGTGCGGCGGGCACGCTTCAGGTGTGCAGGGCAGCAGGTGCAGCCAAGCAGGGTGCAGGGACCGTCGGGTGTGCAGACGGAGGCTGCGTGGTCTCTGGCGCTCCAGGCGGCAGCTGCCGGGGCAGCCCCTGAGTCCTGAGCTGCAGCTCGGGGGGCTGCGGCTGGACTGTGTCCTGGGCGGGTGCGCGGTTGGGAGGGGGGGCACCTGCCTATGAGTCTGCGCTCACTTCCTCCTTGTGCAACTGCACAAACAGTTCTCGAGGTGAACCGAGCTGGAGGGAGCGGGACGGGGGCTCCTCTGGCTTTTCTGAGGATGCTCAGGGAACATGTCCAAGTTCCTCTTCTCTGACCATTCGCTGCATGTAGGACGGTTGTTTAGTTGTCCCCGTTCTGGAGGAACATTCTCTGCTGGTTCCAGAAAGTAGGAGCCAGTCACAAACCGCGAAGAGGGCCGGGTTCTGGGCGGGATGTGCCCTGGAGGCTGATGCATCGCCAGAGCCTCTTGCAGGGTCTCCTGTTCAGTTGCCCGGAATACCCTGACTGAGGTCGCCCTGTCCTCTTCCTGAAGGTCCAGCCTCCTGGGCACCTCAGGTGCATTTGCATTCCGCTCCCAGGCCCTCCCAGTCTCTGCAGCCCTGGATTCCTTTTTGAGATCCCTTGGAATGTTGCTCTGTCACCACCATGGGGGGTTAACCACAATGGCACAGAAACCAAAGGTCTCTGCTGCTTGTTAAACTCCTGGGCGTGTCGGTATAGATGTGACCAGTCAAGAAATCACACGTAAGGGTTTTTATATTTTTTGTTTTTTTAATAATAAACTTATTTTTTATTGGTGTTCAATTTTCCAACATACAGAGTAACACCCAGTGCCCATCCCGTCAACTGACCCCCTCAGTGCCCGCCACCCATTCACCCCCACCCCCCACCCTCCTCCCCTTCCACCACCCCTAGTTCGTTTCCCGGAGTTAGGAGTCTTCCATGTTCTGTCTCCCTTTTTGCTATTTCCCCCTTATTTTTTCTCCTTTCACTGTTATTTATATTCCCCGAATGAATGAGACCATATAATGTTTGTCCTTCTCTGACTTATTTCATTCTGCATAATATCCTCCAGTTCCATCCACGTCGAAGCAAATGGTGGGTAGTTTTGAGGCCACATTCATTTGTGAAGTACCACTGGCGATGGGCAATAAGTTGTAGATGCTGATAATTTATTTGCATAGCCATTCAATAACTGGCATAGTGGGTTCATTTTTTGAAATGATTTTTATTTATTCACGAGAGACACACAGAGAGAGGCAGAGACACGGGCAGAGAGAGAAGCAGGCTCCGTGCAGGGAGCCCGATGTGGGACTCGATCCCGGATCCCGGGATCACGCCCTTAGCCCAAGGCAGGCGTGCTCAACCGCTGAACCACTCAGGCATCCCAGGCATAGTGGGGTTCAAAGAACAATTTTAGATCGGGTTGCGGAGAGGGGAGACTAGAAGCCAAACACACAAAACATCCTTGCCTGTTCTCATTCCAGGGCAGAGATTGAGAGACATGTTGCCTCAAAGTCAGGACTCTTCTGCAATAAAACGTAAAGAAGAGCTCACACAGAAAACAAGCCTCTGAGTCCTACAAGAAATCAGGGAAATGGGTCACAGGTAATTTAACATTTTAAATCTCCCTCTTTCATGTTTATGTGTTTTTCGTGGCGTCTGACTTTAGGCAACATCAGTAGGAAGAGATCGTATTTAGAGGAAGTATTTCCAAAGACGAGTATGCAACCCAGGTGAAACTTACTCTGTTCAATATAGATTTTGGAAAGCAGATAGCACCTGGGTGTTTTGATAATTTGAGAAAGCTCTTATTCGTATCTCTATATCCTGCTGTGTTACTGGATCTGCATGTCCCACATTGAATATGTTTAACTCTGTATGCTGTATGATGTACATTTGTGATGTATTTCTGCTCTGCTAATGTGTGACTGACAGCTCTACACCATATGAAGAGAGGAGCAATTTGAAATGCCAGTCTGTATCACTGTGTCCCGCTTAGCTAGGCATTCAGGGTCCTCCACAGCAGAGCTTCTACTCTGTAGTCCTCCATTATATCTCCACATATACCTTTCTTGACCTAAACCACATCAATCTTCATTCCCCACATATGCCACAAACTTTCCCCCCTTTATGTGATTGCTCGTCCTGTCTATAATCCTGGAATGCTCTTCGTCCTGTCATTTCCAGCTCTTCAAGTCCTATCCAAAATTTGCTCCAAATGCTGTGTCCGTGCTTGGGGTTCAAGATGGCTGACTAAGCACCCACTTTTATATTCACCTTTCTCAAAATCCTAATGAATTTCATGAAAAAGTTTATTTAATAATTTTTTTTTTATGATAGTCACAGAGAGAGAGAGGCAGAGACACAGGCAGAGGGAGAAGCAGACTCCATGCACCGGGAGCCCGACGTGGGATTCGATCCCGGGTCTCCAGGATCGCGCCCTGGGCCAAGGGCAGGCGCTAAACTGCTGCGCCAGCCAGGGATCCCCATGAAAAAGTTTATAATACCAAAGGTAAATCAATAGTAACAAAAAAAGAAACTTGATAAGTACTATTAGAAATTCTATACAAAGGAATGATTGACTTATTTCACTCAGCATTATACCCTCCAGTTCCATACATGTTGAAGCAAATGATGGGTATTTGTCATTTCTTATGGCTGAGGAATATTCCATTGGATACATAAACCACATCTTCTTTGGGGAATATAAGTAATAGTGAAAGGGGATAGAAGGGAAGGGAGAAAATGGGTAGGAAATATCAGAAAGGGAGACAGAACGTGAAGACTCCTAACTCTGGGAAATGAACTAGGGGTGGTGGAAGGGGAGGAGGTGAATGGGTGACGGGCACTGAGGGGGGCACTTGTCGGGATGAGCACTGGGTGTTATTCTGTATGTTGGGTAATGAACACCAATAAAAAATAAATTTAGTATAAAAAAAGGAAGTTCTATACAAAATCTTGTGTACCGTGAAAATGAATGTTTAATATACCTATGAATTCACTTGTCCCGCTTAATGTGCAAGATCTATATAAAGAAAACAGAAAACTTTGCTGATGGATGTAAACTAGGATCCGGATGGGAAGATTAAAGTGTGAAAGTGTCAATTCTTACAAAATAAATCCATGAATTCAATGCAATCCTAAAAAACTCAAGGATAATTTTCATGAAACTTGATAAGCTATTTCTTAGTACTTCTAAAAGTAAGGAAGTATAAATAGCCAAGTGAATCTTAGATGAGTGAGGACTGCTTACCCTACAGATATCAAAACATACTAAAGAGCTATAATGGATTTTTTTTAGTAAAAGATTCTGGCAAAATTGGCTATCCACATGCAAAAAAATAAAATAAAACTCTCGTTTATATCATATCCAAGAACATAATAATTTCCAGGTAAATTAAGGACTATATGTGAAGGATAAAAGTCCCAAGTTTTTTAGAAGTTTATATATGATATAAATATATCATATATGAAGTTTATATATGATATATCATATATGTATGTTTATATATATATGTCTTCATGACCTTGTGGTAGAAGGATTTTTACTCTCCTAGTCACAAAGGAGAACCTTGATGAAGTTGACTACATGACAATTAAGAACAACTGTTCATCAAATGCCAGTACGAAAATAATAAAAAGACAGAGAGGGTGAGGATATTTACAACACACATTAACTATCAAAGGATTATTATCCAGAAAAAGAGGATTTATAGATGAGTGAGCAAAAGGCCAGCGACTTAACAGAAAAATAGGCAACAGAATTAAACAGACACTTCTCAAAAAACAATAGAATATGCAAATATCTAATAAACATATGAAAAGGAGTTCAACTTTACTAGCAAGTCACAAAATTGCAAATTAAAACCACAAGATGATACCGTTACACACCTACAAGATGAACAAAGTTTAGAAAGCTTTATCTCAAGTGGTAGCAAAGTTAGGAGGACACACAACTGATGAGAATATAAATTGATACCAATATTGGGAAGCAGGTAGCATGTTTTATTAAAGTTGAAGATGAGCATACTCCTTACTTACTTACATGGTCTCATCATTTAATTGTTTATGATTACCAGAATCAACATGCGAGAATGTTCATCTCATCTTGTTCTTAAATGACAAAAGCTGGAAATACTCCATTCTGCCTCAACAGTAGAATGGGTAAAACGGAAGTGTAGTCATACAATGGAATATTGTACAATAATAACAACAACAACAACAAAATAATAACAATCAACAAACATGATAGTAAGTAAAAAGTGAAGTTACAAAATTGCATATAGCATGAATATTATATAAAATTTAAAAACAGACAAAACTAAACGATACTGTTTAGCAATGCTTCAGGCCATGGTAAAACTAAAAATAAAAGCAAGGAAATAAATACCATCAAGGTCAGGATAAAAATGACCTTTTTGTACCTGAGTGGTCATTATATGGATGCTTTTTTTACCATCATTTGCTAAACTGTACACATAAGATTTAGATAGTTGTCTGTTTATTATACCTCATAAAGTAAAGAATAAAAAACCCAGAAAGTAAAAAAAAAAAAAGAAAAAAGAAAAAAAAACATGAAAGCCACTAGACGAACATACATGCTATTTCAATGGGTTGCTAAAAGTAATATTTCAAATTCAAATTCCAAATTCAATTCATTCAACAGGGAGTGTCAAAACTGGAAAGAAGGGATCGCCAAAGTTGACTGCAAATACATTTAAAACATCTCTATGGCCGCAGATACAACAAACAACTTGGAGAAAATATTCACAACGTCTACAAGACACAAAAGCTAATATCCATAGTATATGAAGAATGCCTACAAATCAATGTAAAAGAGATGTGGAAGGGCAGGCAATACACAGAGTGAAAGTTGCAAAGGATCGATAAGCATGAAAAAGTAATACATTTTATTAGGATTTGGTAAACTGCAAAATAGAAAAAATAATATGTAAAATGTAGGGTCATTTAAAGTAATCAGAATATAATCATCTATAAAATACAGATATACAAAACGTATTAAGCTATAAAATTATCACAAAATCTAAGAACTAAGGAAGTCATTAAAGGCTAAGTCTCCTTCTGGCTTTACCATTCTTAATGTACAACTTATCCTCATAGTCTCAAGATGGCTGCTGTGTCCCAGACATTACACCTGGGTTCTAGGCATAGAGAAGGGAAGAATGGCAAGAGGAGAACCGTACATGCCAGCTGGATTGGACCTACACATCAGTAAACTTGTACCTTTCCTAGAAGCCTAATCTCTAGAATGACACTTCAACCTTACTGGCAAAACTGTGACATAGTTTACTCCTAACTCTTGGGATTTGAGGAGGAGCATATCTTTTAAATGAAGATATTTTTGTGCCAAACTAAAATGTGGTTTTGTTAACAAGCAAGAAGTGGAACATATATCTTGCTTGGTCAACTAGTGATGCTGTGGGAAGGAAGCACCGAGACTAGTCCTTGGTACGTTGAACATGCTCAATAAACATTAGTTAAAGAAATGGGATTTTTTTATATTATCATCTACACAATCCCCCAGAATGACAGTGAAGGGGGGGACCAAGATGAGAGCCGAGCATCAGCTACAGAGGAAACGAGGGCCCACGGAACAGAAGGCTCCTTGAGATCAAGGATGAGGTGGGTACAGTGATGCCATGCTTGCTGCCTGAGGTCACTGAAAACCCTGAGAGCAGAGTCAGATACAAAGTATGAGATAGTTGTGATCCGTCTCTGGAATTGCGCTGTTCAGTGCCACCACCACCAGCCACATGTGGCTGTTTAGGTTTAGATTAAATAAAAAGTAGAACAACTCAGTTCTGCAGTCACATTTTGAATGTTCAGTAGTCACTCGTGGCTGGTGGCTTCCGTGGTGGATGGCGCTGGTATGGAATGTTCTTGTCGTTGCAGAAAGTTCTGTTGAGGATTGCTTGCCTAGAAGAATGGAGCCAAGGGAAAAGAGAGAAAGAGAAGGAGAGAAATCCCAATTTGCAGAAAAACAAACTTGTGCAGGAAAAGAAAAATAATCATAGTGTATGGGGTTCCTCTGTGAATAGCCTTTGCTAATCATAAGCATTGAATTCTGAGTTCCACAAATAGAAAGGACTTTCTGGGGAGGAAGCTGGGCTGAGATGAGGCGTATGTCTGGTAAGAGTGGGGGTTCGTAGGGAAGAGCTGTAAAGCCTCACATTCCAAGGTGGGAAGTTAACAGATAATGTCTGTGAGATATCAGAAATATCAGGAAAAAGTTACAGAGACAGTTTGTTAAATGTGTACAGACAAATCATGAAAGGTTCAACTAAAAGAGTTAAAACGATGGTCTGTGTGGAGGGAGAAAGTAGAGGAATGGTGGGAACAGGGAGCATCAATTTAGGAACAAGCCTCACAAAAACTATTTGATTCTTAATGATATGTAGGTATGATTTGATTAAAATTATAAATAGAAGAGAATGAACTGCAAAAGCAGGTGCACCTGGGTGGCTTGGTCAGGTCAGCCTCTGACTCTTGATTTCGGCTCAGGTCCTGCTCTCAGGGCTGTGAGATGGGCTCCACGCTCAGCACGGAGTCTAGTCTGCATGAGATTCTCTGCCTCTGGGTCTCCTTCTCGTGTGCTCTCATTCTCTCTCTCTCTCCCCCCCCCCCTCAAATAAATAAACCTTAAAAAAGAAGAGGAAACTGCAAAGACAAAAGCTCTGTTACAGTGCCATCTTGTGCATCAGGTCTACTCTGGTCCCCAGACAGGATACTTCTGTTGTCTGACATTTAGGGACACGTTGTCTGAAACTCTGCTCCTGGCACCTAACTTCACCCTGCCTTGCTCTTGTCAATTGTGTAGGCTTATCGTCAAACTCCTGTTGGTTCATAAATTCCTGGACAAACTACTGTCTGATTTCAGAAGTGTCACAATATTTCAGTTTAATACAGAGTAAAGCATGAAGATTCCAATAAAATGTCGTAAAACGCTAATAATAAGGGACGCCTGAGTGGCTCAGTGGGTTCAGCGTCTGCCTTCGGCTTAGGTGTGCCTTGGCCTTAGTGCTCATCCAGGAGCCTGCTTCTCCCTCTGCCTCTGTCCTTCCCTTGCTCACCCTCTTTTTCTGAAATGAATAAATGAAATATTTTAAAATGGTGATTATAATTATTGCTAATAATATTGATTATTAGCTAGAATATATATCAAATAAAATAACTATTAAATATGATAATAAAAATAATAATAGCTAATGTTTATGGAGCACTTACTACGTGCAAGGCGTGTGATAAGAGCCCATCAATAGATCAGGGATCATTTATTCTTTTTCCACGGGAAAGGTCATACATAGGACAGAAATATAGACTGGCTCTTTCATGCCTAGGGGACAGAGTTCCAGGTTAGCATTCGAGTGTCTATGCTTATTTTTCTACTTTATATGGTTTTATCCTATGTGTCATAGAAAATGGGCCTGAATTCTTTTCCGATTTAACACCATCTTTTAAAACATAATGAAGAGTAAGTCAGTTCTAGTTTACATCTGCCAATGGAATGGTGTCCTATTACACACATATCCCTTGGTCATAAAACCTGTGAGAACATAGGAAGTGAACAAGGTTTAATTGGTTTAGATGGTTAAAAGTCCTGTTCAATTTTATTTACCACCATCTGAATCACAGAAGGCGGAGAGGTACATATGTTTGAAATGTGGCAATGCTTCCTAACGTTTAGCTAAAAAAAGAACATGTTTAATTTTAAACCCATGTCAAGAAACCAGTGACCAAAAGGGGTTTTGCTTTAGTACAGAGGTTTAGAGAGAGACCAAGTCAGTGAAAATTGTCTTCAGATGGAAAATTGCTGGGTCAATTTTGTCAACTCAGTGTCATACACTCAGACTTACCTAATAGGGCATTATCTTCTCCTAGTAATTGACTGATTTAGATTGTATCTGCTTCTGCTGTTTGAAAATTGAACGCTTTTGTGCTTGTGTTCACACTCTGCCTCTAGAAGCTACCTGGCTGAATTGTAAATCAGAAGCTGGGTTACCTAGGAAAGCGGCTCGGTATTGCTAGCAGGCAGCCTTACCCAGGGAGGGAGAAGATAATCAGTAAGGTCTCCGCATCCCTTTCTGGCTTAGTAACAGAAAAAGGATGGAGCCCATTCTCTCTAATTACGCTCTGTGGCCAGCTTATCTAGGGTCACATCAACCATTTCCCACTGTCATTTCTTTTGTTCATGATTTTAGACATTGGTTTTGCCAACTTGAGGTTTCATGGATTTTATTCCTTTCTTGCACCTGTAACTTACCTGTAGCTCACCTGGGGAGCTGTACAAGAGGGAATAGGTTTACCTCCATGAAAATGAGGCAAGTGACCTTAGGAAAGCAGCTACAGAAGGGTCACAGCCCCTCAAAGACATGCTTATTTTATCCTAGATTCTTTTGCATGAATGTGGTATTAAACAGGGTTGCAGGAAATGAGAGATGAAACCTAAACTGGAAGCCCGTATGCTGGAAGTTAAGTGCAATTCCATTACGTTTGAGTAGTTCTAAGCAAGCAGTCTGTTACCCTTTATCCTTTACTGGAATTGATGAACAGCTGCTTTTCAGGGGATCACTCAGTATATTTAGCTTCTGAAATTCGAGCGACTCAGGGTCTGATTGGCTGCCGCGGCCGTGTGGTCACCTGGAGACTGGGCATCACGCTGGCTCTGCCTGGGGCTCTCGGGAGGGGAGAGTCTGGAGAGGCTTTGCTGCTGAGGAAATTGATGTGCTAGAGGACAGCGAAGGCTGCTTGGTGGCTTTTTCTCGTAATGTTCTTGCTGGAGACGTTCTGCAGCTTCCCTTGAAGTGTTTTCCAAAGCTTGGTATCCTAACTGGGGAAATCGCGATGGGAACATGACTAGCGAAGTCTGTGGCCCTGTCGCCCTCCCGGGCCCTACTCGCATCTGCCCTGTGCTGTGAGGTTAGTCAGGCCCTGGACTATCCCCTGGTTGCTTGACCCGGTGGACTTTCTCATTTAACAGAAAAAAATCTCAAAAATTTTTGCCTTTTTTTTTTTTTCTAAATGTATGAGTATGAAAAGGGCTCTAAGATCTGGCTTCCTATATATTTATCCCATCCTACTGGGCCTCATCTGCCTCAGAAGGGGCGGCGGTTTCGCTAGCTTAACAAAACTAGCCATGGTGGGGTATTGGTCTACACGGCAAATATCTTTAGGCAATGAAAGGGACAGCTGCTCCAGGTCATCATCCACTTTTATCAAGCACGTCCCACTCTCTGGCATCAACCTAAGAGGCCCCGGGAGACCCTTTCCCTAGCTCCCGAATTAGAAGCTTAGACCCAAGGCCCACGATCTTTGATGCGCTTCAGTCAATGGTGTAAACGTGTCTTGTTTTTCAGGTTTGAGGAAGGGCTACAGACACAAAAGAGAAAAATCCATACAACCCAATGGTGTTTAGGAAAAGAATAACCCCATTGCCTTGAGGTTTCCATTTTTCTTTTAAAGCTACTGACAGATTGTTTGTATGTGTCTGATTTCAAGTAGGAAAGCATTTTAGAGACCTACGGCACCCTCGTAGCATCCTGGTGCTGGCCCAAAACTAACTTCTGGAAGCCGAGCTGACCTCCCTTTAACTAATACTTTGCTTAAAAGTGTTTTTCTGCAAGTATTTAGCAATTTAAATAACGTTTCTCTGGATCCAAACTCTCGCTTTCTTACCTCCACTTCCTTTCACAACTTGAACTAAATTGATCGTGTAGCTAGAAGTAGCCATACCTGGCATGTTGCTGAGGGAATCCAGAGAAAGGCATTTGGGGCCCGAGTTCTTTAGACCTGTACTCAGATCTCTCCTTTCACTTAGCCTACAAAGATCTAGGGATGTGTAGCGTGGATACGTCTTAAATTCTTTTTTTCTGATGTTCTGATTTCAGTCCGAGGGTAGATTCTAATGTATCTTTCATTTGTCTGGAACCTGAAAAGTTTGTAGGTGCCACTACTACTCAGGGAAAATGGCAGCTGACGAAGAATATGAGGAGGTGGTGGAGGTAAGATGAGAAAAACGGACTCTGACAGCCAAGTATTTTATGTAGCGACAATCAAAGCCGTACTGTAGGTGAATCAATCATTTGCAAAATAAAATACATCATCTATTATAACTTCACAAAGCATCGTTAGGAGAGCATGAGAAGGGAATATTTTACGTTCAGTTTTACTGTAATCATGTGGGATTTAGAATTGCAAAGAAATAATCAGAATAATCTGAAAATCAGAATAATCACGATTAAGCGCTGACACAGTTATAAATTAAATTGCCTTCCCTCTGGTAGTAATGCCAGTAATACTTTGTAGCCTTCAACTTAAAAAATTCCCTTGTTTTTCTTAAAATAACGGCGTTCAGTGGTCATTGGAAGTTGTCCTCGGTGTTAGACTTGAGTGATTTAACTAGATGCCAAAAAAATGGAAGGGGCTCTTTTTCGGCATCTCATCCTCGCCATTTTGTTCCTATTACTGACCAGCAGTTGCTTAACTGCTAGACTCCCTGCCTGGGAGTGTTCACCCAAGGTCTCCCTGACCTCAGAAAAGATGTCACAGAGAATGGAATGGTGGCAAATCTGGGAAGATGGTCAGGGAAGAGTTCAAAACCAGGAACTAGCTTTAAAAACCTCTGTTAGGGGTCTCAGACATCTAAATAAAATCATACTATCACTCTTGACTCCAGTTGAAATTTGGACAGAAAGGAAAAGAAGCAAGGATGCACTAACCAATTAGGGACATAGCTCTAAAAACTATGTGGGATTTGGCACGTAAGTTAATGCCAACCATTTGGGTATTGTTGCTTTTTTATCAGCTTATTTCTAAGCTTCATCTGCCAAGGGTGAGAGTCCCACAAAGGTAAAGTTGGATAGCTACCAAAGGACTGCTTTTCCCTGGGTGCTAAGAAAATCCAAAATCGTGAATCCTTCACTCTGATGTAACATCCCTTCTCAAGTCACTGACAATGCTTTGTATGGCCAGAGGCGGGGTTCTCTGTGGCTCACCACCAAACAGCCGCCCCCAAGCGGCCAAATGCTATTTCCCATGTGATGAAGGCTGAGCCCGTCATGGAGGAACCCGGTGTCCTGCAGGAGCCCAGGCATCTCTGGCTCTGCCTAAGGACCCAGATGGGTATTGGGGTCGAAGTTAAGAAATGGTGCGGGAGCAGGGGAAGCACAAGACGGGGGACCCTGGGCGAGTCCCTGCTGATGGACTAGAGCTGGTGGCCTCGGGGCAAAGGCCAAGTAACTTGAAAGAGTTGGCTGACCCGGGGGACAGGCGGGACCCTGGCTGCAGGAGGTCTGGTCCTTGGCTTTCCCCTCTCCCCGAGCGTCTTCTTTGGTGGCAGAGAAGGGACACTTGAAGCATAGAACGAGGTGCACTGTGTGGCCTGAGAGAGCGAGCCGAGTGGCCCGCGTGCCTGTCCCGGGGGCCTGGGTGGCGGGGCCGGGACTGCGGCCCCCCGTGTCTGCGGCCACCCGACCGCACCTGCTCCTGCGGCGGGCGGTGACGCCGGGAGTACAGAGTGGCTCTGACCTTGGGTGGGGCCTGGGGCACCTTGCAGGTGGCGGCCTGGCCTGCCCGCACCTTGTGCCACACGGTCCCTGCCGCCCTCATACCCGGCCTCGGGGCTCCGTCTCCTCGCCCCGGAGGGCCACTCGTCCCTGGGACATCTGGGGGCCTTGGGGACGAGGGTGGTCTGGGTGCTGCGTTCCTCTGGCTCTCCTCTCTGTGCCGCCCTCGTCCCCGGCCCTGTGACCGCCGCCTTGTTGGTCACAGCGCGTTACCCGAGGTCCTTCCTGTGCAGACAGCAGCCTCCCGCATCGTCCTGCCGCCTCGCTGCGAACAAGGCCCTGGCTCCCAGAAGAGGTTTTCCTGGCCTCCAGGGAAATTGCCGCCCATTAACGATGCACCCGGGGAGCCCCTTCCTCCCCCTGCACCCCACCCAGGCTGGCGGCCCTCACGGGACCGCCAGCCGCCCCAAGTCGCCTGGGCTCAGATAATGCCCCTCCCTGCGGGAGGCACGCGGGAGGCGCCCCCAACTGCCGGCAGTGGACAGGGCCGCCTGCTGTGTTCTCACTGCCTCTGTTTGCAGTACTAGGTGGAGGACGCCATATACGAGGAGGTGCCGGGGCAAGTAAGGGCCAGACAGGTAAGGTGCCTGAGGTGCACGCTGAGGCCGCCAGCACCTGCCACGGGCTCCCGGGGCTCTGAGCTGGCACGCGCGGGGTCGGGGGGCAGCGACCGTTCCTTGCCTGCGCCCCACAGCTGCGGGAGCCGGCGAGAAATGCTGCCCCTGACAGGCCGTGTCCCTGCTCTTGCTCTCCAGCACACCCAGGGTGCTTGGGCATCATTCCCCACCATTCGTGGGGCGCTGTTGGCGCAGTGGGTGCTAATTGCAATAATGCCAGAGGCTGCCAGCACGTGGTACCCATCGCAATCCCAGGGCCTCGGACGGGTGACTTGCAGGGTGACCAGCAGCTTTGTCGTAGAGAGCTGTAACCTGTTGGGTGCCATCTCTGCCTTTGCCCCCGATGGTGCAACGAAACGTTACTGAGGTTTTAGCACAAAGCCTTTCCCGTGAATATTCCAAGGTGGAACTTTTTTTAGGGTGAAAAAGCTCACTCATGCTTCCTTTCTGGATAGATCTGTTTCTCTTGAGCACGGCACACAGAGGATGGCTGTCACAGGGCTTGGAGCTGCATGAGACCTAACATTTGCAGCTGCTGCCAGTCGGTTAGTTTCTCCCCATCCCTGTTTGCCAGCAACGGCAGCAGAAAGCAGCCCATCAGCAACGACCTCATGACACTAGGGGAAGTTGTCCCAGATGTCGGTTTCCTTGTTGGTTCAGCTTCCCTTTCCATAATTGATGCAAGGACTCTTGCTTTGGTAGAGATGATACTAGCTGTGAAGGAAGTCCTGCCATCACATGGATGGACCAGTTGCCTGCTTACCATTTTTTCTTACATACGGTACTTTTAACCTTGGTCCAGACCTAAACTTTGGCCTTAGTTTCTTCTGTACACCCTGGCGTAAGAAACCGTAATTTCCCACCTACTGCATGTGTACGACTGTTACAAGGATGATTACCCCCTTATGTTGCCGTCCTTATCCTGGTCCACCTAAGCATTTGTTAGCATAAATGGCACTCTAGTTCACATTAACTAACTGACTAAGCCAAAAGGATGGTAGTCACTTGTGATACTGATGTGATTCATTCCTTTAAAGTTCATTATTCTTTGCCTAGGACTGCAGGGGAGAGGCCTGAAGACCTGTGGAAAAAGCAAGCAGGTTTTTCATAGACTCATTTAGAGTTAATATGAAGTCAACAAGGTGAGCTTTATTTGATCTTCTTAATTGTTTGTTCCCTGATGCCAAGTTTGCTTTGGCTCTACCCAAACGATTTGAGAAGATTGTAAATGTTTAAGAAGATTGTGTTTCAGGATCCCCGGGTGGTGCAGCGGTTTAGCGCCTGCCTTTGGCCCAGGGTGCAATCCTGGAGACCCAGGATCAAATCCCATGTCGGGCTCCCAGTGCATGGAGCCTGCTTCTCCCTCTGCCTGTGTCTCTGCCTCTCTCTCTCTCACTGTGTGCCTATCATAAATAAATAAAAATTAAAAAAAATATTGTGTTTCTGAGTTTTATCCAACCTGAAAGTGTTTGGGTTCCTTCCTACCAATGGAATTTTAAGGCACTGTAGCAAATGAAGAGGGAGTGACCTCTTGATTCCACACCCTCCTGAGCAATCAGCATTCAGATTTCTGTAATGTGATGTATACAGTACATGGCTTGCCGCCTTGGTCTGTTTCAGACATGTTGAAGCACCCCTAGGGTGCAAGTCTGACTTGAGGTCAGGATAATGCGTATGCAACTAGATCATGCCATCACCATTTTTATTTCCATAACCATTGGAACTGCATGTCTCATTTTCAGACAATAACAGAAATCTTTGAAACTACTACCACAAGGACGACCACATTGGACTATGAACCATCAGGACCTTCCAAACCGGCATTGGTGTTGCACAGCCAGTACCAGCCAATCCAGCGGAGAGGAAGAAGGTTATCTGGAAGAAATTGGATTCTTTGAAGTTCATGACCTGTGTACATTGTACACAGCCAGAAGATGCAGGACCTCTTTGGCCCGGTGAGTTTCTAACATCTTGTGCCAATCTGGTTTTATTATAGAGAAATTACTGATCTCCAGTGACTCTGTTTTGGGCGCCAGCTAGATTGTTCTTCAACCTTGTAGGAGACAAAAACTTATCTGCAGAAACATAAGCTCTTGTGACTCTTGAATCTTCCCTTCATGTAATTCATTTGCACCATTGCAGTTTCAGAGAAACCTCCTTACTGAAATCATTCCCACAAAATAAACAGGAGGCCTATTATGAGGCATTTATTGATATTTATTCACAGTTTTCTGGCTAATCTAGAATCCTGAAGTCCTAAATACAGATTCAACTGAAATCCATTCACAGAAGCTAAAGAACACCTCTTTACACTGTGTCTGAGCAGGATGCCCCTTAAGTAGACTAGTTAAAAATATATAAAAAGGTCTTTAAGAGTCATATAGGGAAGAAGAACCTGTAGTTTAGAAAACCAGGGTCAGGTGCATAATCACCGCTGCTGAAAGTCCCCGGTCCTTAACTTTCCATGTACAGTTACGGTGCGGCCAGAGAAATGGACACACACTCCTCCGTTCCCTCAAATGAAGGCTTTGTCAAATTTCCCTCCAAACTTAGACCTCTCCATTCAGGGAGGTCTGAGGTAACGTTTTCCAGAAATTACAGTGAAGACACGGACACTCCCAAGCAACATTTGGGCCCTCCCAAGCAACATCACACTAGAAAAAATCCTTTTGCCCCCAAAGGGCCCTGTCTTTGCTGGTTACTAGGCATCTGCAGCCCCTACTGGCAGAGGGAGAGGCCCCCGACAGCAGTACAACAGGCCCAAAGCTCTCTGCCACTTGCAACCTCAGCCACTGACCATCAAAAACTTGCCATGGGCAGTATAGAGAGGTCTGACACACATGCACAAAGATGAACCTAAATCCACATGCCTTTTGGTCAATCAGAGGTTCTGCTCCTACAGATTAGACTGACAGCTCTTAGTGTTTTATTTATTAGAACTCATTGTATATGTAGCAGAAATAATAAAATTGCATTCCTTTTCAAAATACTCCATAATTCAGACTTGCCATTAATTCAGCTGGTGTCTCAGCTATCCAAGCCATCGAGATTCAGCTGCAACGTCAGCATTGAGTATTTTTGCATTGTGTTATCAATCAAATCTTTTCAATTTCTATATATATATTTTCTAAAACTGTTGAGGTTCAGGCTTTTTATGTGTGCATTCAGACAATAAAAACTTTGAATCATATTAGGGCATTTTCGAGACCATAGCTTGTAATAAAATTTCTACTGTCTTAAGTATCCAATCATGTTAGGAATAACAAATAACAAATCTATTATAATTTTTGCTGTGAATCGAGTAGGGGACAAAAAGAAAGCTGTTATAACTGATAATTGTTGGAACTTGCTGGATTTTTTTTTTTTTTTATCACAAGGGGATGAATGCATTGCCTGAAATTTCTGCTACCGTCTTGTCAGGTTTTAGGCTAATCTCTGCTATTCTTTTCAGAATAAATATAGGGAGAACTGTGAGAAAGCAAAAGGACAGCCATATGCCATCACGACGGATACACCAGAACTTCCCCAAATGAAGAAACTTCAAGATCGAGGCGGGACAAGATGGTGGAAGAGTAGGGCCAAGTCACCTGTCCCCACCAAATTACCTAGATAACTTTCAAATCATCCTGAAAACCGATGAATTTGACTTGAGATTTAAAGAGGGAACAGCTGGAATGCTATAGTGAGAAGAGTTCATTCTTCAGGTAGAAAGATGGGGGAAAAAAAGAAAGAAATAAGAGGAATCCAAGGGAGAGGAGCCCCACCAGGAGTCGGGCTAAGGCCCCAGCGAGAGCCCCCAGGGCGGGAAAGCCCTGTCCTGGAGAAGCAGGAGCTGCACCAATCTTCTCGGACAGAAAGGAGGTCGCAGGGAGTTGGAGCAGGATCCCAGAGCAGTCGGGATGCCCTCAGGCTCCCTGGGACACTAACAGAGGACCTGCACCCCAGGAGAGCACCCCACACCCCGTGGTCGAGCTCCCTAAAGGGCTGCAGCACGCGCCCGGCTGGACCCAGAGCAGCTCGGAGGCGGCTGGGGAAGAGGCTCCGCATGGAGGGGGCTGTGCGACCCCGGGAGCAGCTCAGAGGCAGCTCCGGCAGAGGCTCCACACGAAGGGAGCTGTGTGGCCGGGAGTGCAATTCCAAGAGCGCAGGCCCGGGAGCACAGGGCACCGGGGACACAGCCCAAGATCCCGCGCTCACCCCCGAATAGGCAGAAGCCAGGAGGGCACAGGACAGCAAGAATACTCCTGCCACTCGGCAGCCCCGAGCTGTGCAGATTGGTGACTCCCGCCCCTGGAGCATCCAGGCCCCTGCAGACTGAGAGCTCCGTAGTTACTGTGGAAGCTGACTCCAGGGCTGGAGAGCTGGCCGCCACCAGTATTGTTCCTCCTGGGGCCTCCCAGGATAAACAACCCCCACTGAGCATAATCACAGGCTCACAGTGGCCTCACAGGATAAAAAGGTTAAACAACTTTCACTGAGCCATGCACCAAGCATGGGGGCAACTCCCCCAAGTGCTGACACCTGAGAATGAGCACAGCAGGCCCCTCTGCCAGAAGACCTGCTAGACGGACAGGGGAAAAACAAATTATTGACCAAGCAGCACTGGAAATTTCCAGGGGAAGTTGAGGGATTTACAGTATACAGAATCAGAGGTTACTCCCTCTTGTTTTTTGTTTTCTTGTTTTCTGTTTTGCTTCCCCCCTTTTTTCTTCTCTTTTTTCCTTCTTTTTTTTTCTTTTTCTATTCTTCTTTCTCTTCGCTCTTTTTCTCCTTTTCCCAATACAAATTGTTTTTGGCTGCTCTGCACTGAGCAAAATGACTAGAAGGAAAAACTTACATCCAAAGAAGGAATCAGAAACAGCCCTCTCAAAAAAAAAAAAAAAAAAAAAAAAAAAGAGAAACAGCCCTCTCTCCCACAGTTACAAAATTTGGATTACAATTCAGTGTCAGAGAGCCAATTCAGAAGCACAATTATAAAGCTACTGGGTGGCTCTCGAAAAAAGTATAAAGGACTAAAGAGACTTAATCTAGATGTAATCAGGCTGAAATTAAAAATCAATTACATGAGATGCAACCCCTACTAGAGGTCCTAACGACGAGGGTTAATGAGGTGGAAGAACAAGTGAGTGACATAGAAGAAAAGTTGGTGGCAGAGAGAGAAACTGAGGAAAAAGAAAAACAAAAGATCATGAGGATAGATTAAGGGAAATAAATGACAGTCTGAGGAAGGCAAATTTATGTTTAATTGGGGTTCCAGAGGGCGCTGAAAGGGACAGAGGTCCAGAATATGTATTTCAACAAATCATAGCTGAAAACTTCCTAATCTGAGAACGGTAACAGGCATTCAGATCCAGGAAATAGAGAGATCCGCCCCTAAAATCAATAAAAACCGCTCAACACCTGCACATTTAATAGAGAAGCTTGCAAATTCCAAAGATAAAGAGAGGATCCTTAAAGCAGCAAAGACAAGAAATCTCTAAATTTATGGGGAGAAATATTAGATTAACAGCAGACCTCTTCACAGAGACCTGGCAGGCCAGAAAGGGCTGGCAGGATATATTCAGGGTCCTAAAAGAGAAGAACCTGCAGCCAAAATACTTTATCCAGCAAGGCTCCCAATAAGAATAGGAGAGAGAAAGAGCTTCCAAGATAGGCAGAAACTGAAAGAATATGTGACCTCCAAACCAGTTCTGCAAGCATATTAAAGGGGACCCTGTAAAAGAAAAAGGAAGTCCAAGGAAACAATCCACAAAAACTGGGACTGAATACATGTCATGATGACACTAAACTCCTATCTTTCAATAGTAACTCTGAATGTGAATGGGCTTAATGACCCCATCAAAAGGCGCAGGGTTTCAGACTGGATGAAAAAGCAGGACCCATCTGCTTGCTGTCTACAAGAGACTCATTTTAGACATAAGGACACCTACAGCCTGAAAATAAAAGGTTGGAGAACCATTTACCATTCAAATGGTCCTCAAAAGAAAGCAGGGGTAGCCATCCTTAGATAAACCAAAATATATCCTGAAGACTGTAGTGAGAGATGAAGAGGACACTACATCATACTTAACGGATCTATCCAACAAGAGGACTTAACAATTCTCAATATATATGCCCCGAATGTGGGAGCTGCCAAATATATCAATCAATTAAAACCAAAGTTAAGACAAACTTAGATAATCATACACTTATACTTGGTGAGTTCAATGTAGCGCTTTCTACATTCGATAGGTCTTCTAAGCACAACATCTCCAAAGAAACAAAAGCTTGAAATGATACACTGGACCAGATGCATTTCACCGATATCTACAGAACTTTACATCCAAATGCAACTGAATACACATTCTTCTCAAGTGCACATGGAACTTTCTCCAAAATAGACCACATACTGGGTCACAAATCAGGTCTTAACTGATACCAGAAGATTAGGATCATCCCCTGCATATTTTCAGACCATAATGCTTTACAAGAAGAAGAAGGTTGGAAGGATTTCAAACACATGGAGGTTAAGGACCATCCTGCTGAAAGATGAAAGGGTCCACCAGGAAATTAAGGAAGAATTTAAAAGATTCATGGAAACTAATGAGAATGAAGATACAACCATTCAGAATCTTTCGGATACACCAAAAGCAGTCCTCAGGGGGAGATACATCGCAATACAAGCATCCATCCAAAAACTGGAAGGAACTCCAATAAAAAAGCTAACCTTGCACCTAAAGGAGCTAGAGAAAGAACAGCAAATAGATCCTACACCCAGCAGAAGAAGAGAGTTAATAAAGAATCCAGCAGAAGTCCATGAAATCAAGACCAGAAGACCTGTGGAACAGATCAACAAAACCAGGAGTTGGTTCTTTGAAAAATTAATAAGATAGATAAACCATTAGCCAGCCTTATTAAAAAGAAGAGAGAGAAGACTCAAATTAATAAAATCATGAATGAGAACGGAGAGATCACTACCAACACCAAGGAAATACAGACGATTTTAAAAACATGAGCAGCTATACGCCAATAAATTCGGCAATCTTAGAAGAAATGGACGCGTTTTTGGAAAGCCACAAATTACGAAAACTGGAACTGGAAGAAATAGAAAACCTGAACAAGGTGATAACCAGGGAGGAAATTGAAGCAGTCATCAAAAACCTCCCAAGACACAAAAGTCCAGGACCAGATGGCTTCCCTGGGGAATTCTATCAAACGTTAAAGAAGAAACCATACCTATTCTAACTAAACCTGTTTAGAAAGATAGAAAGAGATGGAGTACTTCCAAACTCGTTCTGCGAGGCCAGCATCACCTTAATTCCAA